>NC_066238.1:20132054-20453645 GCF_024542735.1 Bombus huntii
ATGTCCCAATCTCATTTTTATTTCAGCAGATAAAAAGAACTTAATATTTTAATTTTTATTACTTACCTTTTCTTTAAACAGAAGAAAGTTTTTAATAATAAATAAACAAGACAGTCTTCATGTCCCAATCTCATTCTTATTTCAACAGATAAAAAGAACTTAATATTTTAATTTTTATTACTTACCTTTTCTTTAAACAGAAGAAAGTTTTTAATAATAAATAAACAAGACCGAAATTAATTCAAAGAATATACCAAGACTAAAAGTTAGGTTAATTCGAGGCTTAACGAACCATTGTTACATGGAAAAGTTTGAGAAATGAATCATTTCGGTCTTTCTGAAAATAAAAGGATTGTCGACAATTTCAAATGTTCTTCTAACTGATTCATATAATTGATTCTTTCGATGTCGCTGAACGTAGACACCACGTGCAGAATGAGTTCTATGCTGGTACATATTACATATGTTACCATATCCTCCGCACGCTGATCTGTTTCACCGTATGCTGTACGCTGTCGAACGGATTTGCCGAACGCTTATAAGCGCCTGGCTGCATCGAAAGGGTTAGGGATCAAGGACGGATTCATATGGGGCTAATTGGATTATTATCTAAGGCCTTCGTTTTCTGAAGTGCTCAAGGATTGTCGAAGCCACATTTTTATAATGTTTTAACGAAAAATTTGAATTTAATCCTGCTGTTCTTCTCACCTCACGTTTCTACATCTTTAGATATCTCTTTTTTTAGAGTACTTTATACATACAAAGCATGGAACATATAAAAGGCAGTAACAATATATCAAATGCTAAAACAAAATATTTAGCAATTATCTATATTTCAATAATATACAACAGGATGATTCTACGTGAAAAAACAAGTCGAAAATATTGAATAAAATTTGTTCATATAACGCTTCGTTTTTGAGAAAATCAAATTTGAAAATTTGTCAAGTATATTTGAACTTCGCTAATTACCGATTAGGTATGAGCAAACAATCAGCAGGAAAGTAATCTGCGTGCGAAAGTAAGTCAAAAATGTAAAAAAAAATTTTCGTTTGAGGCCTCATTTTCAAGAAAAAGGAATTTGAACATGTTTGAAAACAGCATTTTATAGAAAAATTTTATTCTACATTTTCGACTTGTTTCTTTCGCGCAGAATTACCCTATTGACAATTGTATCACAATTGCTAAGACACCCTATGTATTGAAACATAACATCCACTTGGAAGAAAGACAGAGTAAAAATATACATGATCAAAATATATTCTTATGTCTCAAAAAGTACGTTATATTTAAAGCTGATAGTTTACTATATTTTGTATCTTCTTTTTCTTTCTAGACACCATGTTGTAACAAAGTATACATATGTCGATTTTGTCACGACAAGGAGGAGACCCACGTGGTAAATAGAAAAGAAGTCACAGAACTTATATGTGTTCTATGTGACACTCGTCAGCCTGTACAAGCCACTTGCAAAAATTGTCATTGTCGCTTTGGCAAATATACATGCCTCGAGTGCAATTTGTTCGATGACGAAGACAAGAATCAGTATCATTGTGACGGTTGCGGGATATGCAGGGTCGGCGGTCGGGATCGATTTTTCCACTGTGCCAAGTGCAACATGTGTTTACCGGTTCAGTTACAGAACGGGCACACGGTATGTAATGCACCATTAAATTTTGGTTAAATGTTAACGAAAATGTTCTGTTACTTATGTAGTGTATAGTTGCTTGCCTAAGCTAAAAAAAATTGCTCATGCATTTAGTATATGTAATACATTGAATACGCTTGATTAACATTTGGAATGATAAATTGAAAGAAGTTTCAGCTTTGAGTATGAAGATATAAATAACGCTAAAGAAGAGGAAGTAAATTTAATAGCCAATCTATATATAAACTTTTATATTTACTCTGTCAGAGTGTGCTTAAGTAAGCTTACTCTAATAGAATTATGTTCTGAAGAACTTTTTTATTTAACTTTCATTATAGAATTGCAATTTTAATTGAGTGTAGCTTGTTTATATAACATAGTTATATTATTAGATATAGTTGATTCTGTAAGATAATTGCTTGTTTATTATTTTCAGTGTGTAGAAAATGTTTCTCATGCAAATTGTCCAGTCTGCTTGGAGGATATTCACACAAGTCGTATACCTTGTCACATTCCAAATTGTGGTCATTTGCTTCATCGTACGTGTTTTGAGGAGTTGTTACACTCAGGACATTATGCTTGTCCAACTTGCCAAGTGTCTCTTCTAGATATGACTGATCTATGGAAATTTTTGGATATGGAAGTATCGTCAACACCAATGCCAGAAGAGTACAAGGATTACAAGGTTGATATTCTGTGCAAAGACTGTCACGAGGTAAAAATAGAATCTTATCTTACACATTTGAACTATACTGTGCTTTACTTAATCAAGAAACAATGATAAATTGGATGGGATCAATGAACAAATTGTTTAATCTTCCAGGAATCAACAGTAAAATTCCATATTGTAGGTTTGAAATGTTTGAATTGTGGAAGTTATAACACTTGCAGAGTCAAAGGATCTCCGTCTCCAGGTAAATATTATTTAATAAATTTTATTTTTGTTCTTTCTCTAATAATTTCTATTTTTGCAAATAAATCTCTATGTGTTTTAAACTTTTTAGCAGATCCAGATACATTGGACTAAATAATGTCAATGACATTGGCGATGAAGAGAATTTACAACGCTAGAACTTTTAGTATTAAAACGAGAAAAAGATGCGGAACGTTCCCGAGAAAGTGTCGCTTTTAAGCGTTTCTAACAGAAAGACATTAGGAAATGGCCTCTTTGGCATTATACCTCTACTTGTTTTTAGTGAATTTATACATCTTTGTTGATTGTTTTCAGACTTTTTATAGACGTTATTTTATTAGGAGGCTGAATGTATGATATGTATAATGATCAATGCTTATATCTATAATCATGGAAGACCGAAAATTATGGAATAATCGCAGTTTGAATCGTAAATTCAAATCGTTTAAAAAGAATAGTAAATTCTTTTTCCGCAAAGATACAATTTTTTCGTAACTATAGCGATCCTAAATGAAACAGTATGACACATTCTCGGCAGTTTTTATTTTGTTACTAATTGGTGGCGCGGTATGCACAGTGTCACCCATTTCCTAAAATTCTTCTCGCGCTGTTTTCAAATAGATCTTTATAAACATTTCATGATGTGTGACTTTCTTTCGATGCAATCTTTTCGTAAATGCTAAAATCAATCAACATATACCGGTAGTACTAGTCAAAGAAAGAAAAAAATCCCCCTCTCTTTTAGCTATTGTTATAATCGACAGCTAAGAGTTCCTCTATATTATCTATTACACATAGTTCCCTGATGTTATATTACGCAGCTATATGTAGAGATAGAAATTGATGAGATTATTATTAATAAGACACATTTTATTCCTTAATGAATTATCGTACGCGCAATTTTCGAAAAGATCGCCATCTAGTCAAAGATTACTTGAGTCACTTCTTGATACGATCGTCCTACATGTAAAATAAAAAAGAATGCGCGGGGGAATCTCAGATAGTTGGGTGACGTAAGCTAATACCTGACACGATAATTCTTTGAAACTTTACGAAATAATCGTATCATAAGCCTTTCGAAACTGTGAAATTCGATCTGTGTAATTTCAGGCTTCGACATTCATCTATCGAATTTTATCGGGCATTACCATCATGTTATTGTGAACTAAAAACAACTCGTGGATATATACTTCGTAATGTTGTACGTATGCTTAGGCATCTTTTAGTGCACGCGTTTGCAACTGCGCATTTTTTTGGTAATGGAAATATTTTGATTTTAATTTAATTCGATACACTATATTACAGATTCGTCGACTTTATAAATAATTGACATTTAACATAATTCATACGTAATAGTGGAAGTAAATATTATATATTTATCGTAGTAAAGAAGATGAACGCTTTTGATTCATTTTCTTCCAAGAAAACATGCATAAAATTGACTATAAATTTTAAACAGGACTAACGCGTCTAATTGGTTCTGTGCAATTAGTTGATGATTCACATTGCTTGCTAGAACAATATTTACGTACAAAGGCAATCGATGGTATTAATTTTTATTCATTCCAACTGCTATTGAGAAAAATATATCCAATAAATAAACTGAAGACAGTATTTTCTTTTGAAATTAAATAATTAGTTAAATATTTAACCCTTTGCGGACGGATCCGCTTGACAAGCGAGCATCGCGGTAGACGAGAGGTATTGGCACGCGCAGTTGAGAAAATATACACGTTGAACGTTTGCGTTATTCATTGTCGAGGCTTGTATTATTTTCATCAATATTTAGTTCATCATCATTGTTACTATTACTAGAAATATTGAAACGTCTGAGCCGATTCCTTGTTAAACGGAGTTCGTTTCCACTGCCTGAAACACTATCGTCGTTTTCTATCTTGTCAGGTTCAAAATAATGCTCGTCATCACTACTATCACTATCGAATATGTTCTTTCTGGATATTTTAGGCACCGTGTATAAGGTATTAAAAAAAATGTATAAGACACAAAAAGCTTGCTGATTCATCTGGAAATGAAAGACTGAAATTCGTTTTGACTCGACCATCATTCTACATCGCGAGTTTACGTTATACGGAAGATAAAATTTCTAAAGATCTATAATTTTCTTTCATCAAAAACATAATACTGTTTAGTTTACTACACGCATATGTAAATACGCATTAGATTATCGTTCAGAAAAGTAGACGTACGCCAGCCACTTCAAAATAAGTGTCCGGAACTGTGAATAGATTTGGGCGGCTATTTGCCAACACTCGTCCGCAAAGGGTTAATAAGAAAGTAAACATACTTTATTCATTTTTAGTGTTAAAAAGATCATAAAATCAGATCATAAAGAATGTACAATTGATAATGAAGGATAATGAAGGATAATAAAGAAAGGAGGTAATTTCGTATTTAATATTGTACTGTAGTTTACTAATTTGTCTTCGAGGTTCTATAAGGAACCGTAAATTCTGTATGGCGTTGGAACGTGTAGAGAAAACGCGTGTATCGAAGGAGCCTTAGAGTTACGTTCGACGCTCACTGCATCACTAATGAACATTATGGTCATATCGTCTCTAGTTTGAATGTACTGTTGGATAATCTTGTACCGTTTGCGTTTAGATACTCTGTAATTCTACTCCCAATATGAGGTAAAGCGCGTGTCTTTGTGCGGCAAAGTCTGAGAAGACACCTTTAGGGTAACATACTATGTTTGAAGCTCAAATGAAAAGAAAATTGAGTTGGTTAGGCACACTCGATATAACTCACTATAATTGTGAGACTTTTGTCGAATTTTTTTTTATTGTTTGTCGATGTGTACGGGCTGATCATTGTCTAAGCACTTATGTCTTCTTTTGTCCATTCCATGGCATTCCAAGTTTTCATAAGAGTAGCACACCAATGTACGCCGAAAATTGAATTATTGTTACTATTGTATTGTATTGAATACATTATCGTATTAACAACGTAGCACGATAAAACGAAATCGTGACATACCTCTCTCAATTTGTAAGGCTTTCAGACAACATGTGTCGTGCTGGTTAAAAACAGGAAAATAGTACCAACCGTTTATTTTTTGGTGTGATTATCATCACGTCTTTATTATTCAGTTGTAAATTAAATATCAGTTACAAAGGCTCTTTGTACATAATGGCCGCAATAATGCTTCTGTTTTATATTATATAATATATACTATTGTATCAAATAAACCGACTATTATTTTATTCTTTTATCTTTTTGTACGAACGTGATAAGAAGTCGCTACGTTAAGTGTCAGAAATTCTTCGACGTTTGCAAGTACAAAATAAATTGTATGTAATATCATGATCCATGCGAGAGTTTCTTTACGTGAACATTGCTATCTCTGATGCCCCTTAAAAAAATTGCATATATATATCAACATATGTATGTAATTTGTACATATCCCACCAGGAACAAGCAATGTTTACGAAAGTAAGAAACTGTTACAAAGATTATATTATTGTTATTTTTTTACTATATTATTTCTTTTCACGTTTATTAATTATAAGCCACTACAGTAGCAACATTTTATCATCTACAAAAAAAGGCAGAGGTGTCTTTTGCTTTGCTTTTGTTTCTGCTGTTTATTCTTGAGTTTAAGAACAAACTATAAACAAAAGTGTTGGTAAAGCGTGACATTTCCTCTCCTTTCAAGATGCAATTTCAGATGAAACATGGTTTTCTTTGTTAAAACAGAATTCGACTGCTTGTATATATACGCTATGTATCGGAATACTTCAATATTACATCCGCGGTTACATTACAAAAGATGATTACAAAACGTGATTCCAATACGCAAAGTATTCGTATTTAGCCTGTAAAAAAATTGTCTAATAGATTCATTTTTTCTTCGCCATGTTTTTTTATTTTTCTCATCTCGTTCGACAGTTTTGATAGAAAAAGGCCATATTCCTTAAACGGAAGCGCCGTGTATTTTTAATTACGACTAGTTAAATGTCGCATTTTTTGTACCACGAAGTGCGACCGAGCCCCTGCGACCGGCTGCAGAAAGGCTGTTAAAAGTTCAGAGAACGAGGACGTAATGGCAGGTATCCATGGCTGCTGAGGAATCGTCGGGCGGCTCGCGTCATTTCCAGCTGATCACGCGTGCGTCCACATGCCACTGTTGTCCATTGTGCCTCCAATTGTAGCTGTGATCAAAGAAATCAAATTATGTATCTTTCGGTATTAATCACATAAATTTATCATTAAATTGCGGATTTTTATAAAATTCATATTTTTGTGGACATAATTAAAATAAGAGAATCTGCGGTCTATTTATCATATACTAAGAGCATACGGAAAGAACGGGAGAAATCACATTTTCTATTTTTTACAGAGGAGTGGACTTAAGATTCACATAATTCTCCCGTTTAATCATGATATTTTGAGGGCAGGAGGGCTGTTCAGTCATGGATTTAACCGGTTATTTTCGCTCTTGCATTGTTTTGAATGGAAAGCGATCGTTAATACTGTTGCTTTACCATTACGTTCTCAGCGTGTTGTATTTCTATTGGGTGGGGGGGGGGGGGGGATAAAGGCCTAGTACTGTATGCATGGGGATGGACAGCAAGGCAATGCTATGGACACCTTTGTGAGATATTCCAAAACACGTACTCTGATAGCGGAACGTTAAATTGGTCGTCATGTGATCATCTGATACTTATGATAGGATCTTTGCTATTGGGCTGTGGAAAATACAATGTGAAGAAGCTACAAGCACATGCCATTAAATATATGTTAAATTGCTCCTGCGTAGTACCTGCATACTGGCTATCAGGTAATCGAAGCATGAATTTTATTTTTTAAAAATAGCAATTATTCTTGACCGTGGTATAAATTTGGCCTAACATTACCCTTTACGGTTCGAGTTACAATACTCAACAGACAAAGTAATATTAAAATCAGAAAATCAACAAAAATGCACTTCATACCTTTCTCTTGAGATCTTCATATACGAGATAGTAGATATATTAGCGACATCTAAGATATTTATATCTAAATTAATGCTGGAATTACTACATACGTAAATATGCTTCTTATATTTAAAAAAATTGCAGAATAAACGTTACTAACTTTTAAATATTTAAGATTATCTATTAATCAACCAATTTTGGTAGTTAATATCGACTGACAGAAGCTATGTAATACTACAAGGGTCTAGACTGTAAGGAAATCCGATCTCTCGCGACAGATGTCTTTCAGTATCTAAAAATTAAATGCCACAGTGATGCGAGCAGAAATCTGACACGAAAATATCAAATCTCTAACACGATTAACCCTATCGAGGGTTGAACAGATTTTAGAAAGAAAAAGAAACCACTCACCTTGGCACGTTTGACTGGCCTAAGCGGTAGAGGGCTGAGAATACAACAGGGACTGTCGAACGCGTCGAACGTGATTGCTCTCTTGGCGTTAGGCTTCCGTTGTATGGACACAAAGTCGTGGGAAGTCTAGAAAGGATAGACACACTAGCTACAGCCGGCGATTAAAAGAACGCATTTATAGAAAATGTCTAACTATTCGAAAATTATTCCTATTCTTTTCTTTTTTGAGAAAAAATATTCGACTGACAAGATCTAAAAATTTTCAACGTCAATATAGACTTCAAAAGTCTTTAAGACAGTCAAAAGTCTTACGAAGAAAGAGAAACGGGGAGGGAATAAAAATATAAAGAAAAAGAGGGAGAAAGGACATACTTAGATAGAAACAGAGAGGTTGTGGGGAGCTTTTTCGAAGAATTAGAGGACTGTATGTCAGTTCGATCATTTTATATGTTCATGTTTTTTTCACTGGGGCATATTTCACACTCATGCTAAGATTTCTACCACGTTTCATCGTAGAATGACTAGGCCTTTTAGGTATTTTGCTTTCCCTTTTTTTTTCTCATTTTCTTCGCACGGTTGCGAATTGGTATCGAAGAGAGCGGCATCTCGCGACCGACGGAGTCACCGCTTAAAAAAATTGTTCTTTGGACTTTGTCGACTTTCAGGACACAAAGGATGAGGGATGCAGGATGAAGAAATACTTTGGTACGCTAGGCCAGGCCTGTACAAGGGCGTTTTTACGTTTGAGTTAGTTATGAACATGCGGCAACTCAACGTTATTACCAAAGGAATAAAAAAAAATATATATATATAATATGTATATATATTAATATGATAATAAATAAACGTTATCTTTTATTTCTAATATATATATATGTATCTATATATATATATTATATATAATTATACGAGACATGATCCGGGAAACGATCGAAGGACGAAGGAGTCGCGAGGATATACAATTTGGAATGTGTACAAAAATGGTTAACGCGCTCCATGCCGCGTGGATCACCGGTGATCCATCCTCCCGTTTAATATTGAAGTTTATTAATGACTAGGGAGACGAAACTAAAACTGGAAACACTTCGGTATAATCGATAGTCTCTTGTAATTAAATATTAAATAATCGTAGTATTTAGATACTAATACTATATTATAAATTTACATACACACATGTTTAACCTGTTGTGCACAGGATTTGTTCTTATAATAACTTAACCACTTTTGAAGGTAGGACTTACTAATAGCATTTTAAAAAAGCTTTTATATAATTGACTATTCCTTATCTTTTTATATAACAATAAATAATAAATTAAGTTTCACTGGGTTAAGTGTTTCCAGTTTACTTCGCTCCCAAAATACTAAATATACACAAATAATTTACACGAATAAACGTCAACAAAATGAAATAAAAAGAAATTAATGACACGAGTCTAAGGTATAATTTAATTCTTCGTAAAATTAATCGTAGAAGGAAAAAACTGAAGCAAACAAAAACAAAACAAGATCGACCATACATATCTACGTACATCGAAACCAAGGAGTCTGGATATTTGCAATGTATGTAGAATATAATATGATGAACATCGGCCAAAAAATAAACATTGTAATACACGCAAAAATATAAATTAAGTACTTCATAATACGGCTCCTTTGAGCCCATTGTTTCCTTAGTTCATGATCATAAGTTTCGCTTCAAGCACATAACATTGTTTCATATGCATAAATAATAATTTAACAAGGTAAGCATACGCGTTGTCAAAAAGAAAAAAATAAATTAATCATATAAATAAATCAAACCGATATTTTACGTCGTTATTAATTGTTAGTCGTGTTACTTTATTATTATAATACTTACGACTTAAGAAAAAAAAAGATCGCTAATAATCTTTGGATTGGACGATACTAGGGCGACAAAAGGAAACCAATAATCATTACAATTACGAAGGACAAATACAAGGTTAATTCCTCGAGCGCCTTGGTTTTATAACATTTAGTCATAAATTAAAAGGAAAGAAAAATCGAAGAGAAAGATAGAGAAGGGGCGAGACATATTTAACGTTAATCGACAGGCAGGCATGATTGAGTAAAATATACTAAACAAAGGAGAGAGAAAGACAGTGTTAAAATAAGAGAGTTAAGAAAAGGCCGGCTAGCGTGTCTAGAGGCGATTGGTACGGGAATAATACCAGGATAGGGCGGGTTGAGTTTGCATCTGTGATTGAGTATGGACATGGTTCTCTACCTTTATGGGGCTAGTTCCTGCTGTTAAGAAACTATCCTCCAATGCCATGGATGCTGGTGAAAATAATACCGATGTGTCCAAACTTTTACTCTGTAATGTAAAGAAAATAAATTAGTGAACTAAATAACAATTTTATATACTAATGTTTAGACTGCGGATTTTTATGCATTAATGGAAAATTTAAAAGTGCAAAAATACATAAGATGTATATAATCTGTAAAAGTACATAAAATATTCGAAATAGGATATTCGTTTTAATATGTAACAGATAAAACAATTCTTTACTTAAATCCCGTTTTTTAAAGTATATTTATAAAAATATGAATTTTGCATAAATATTCGCTAATGTTACACTCTAAATATCGACATACAACTTACCGGCGTTTCTACAACGAAACTTATTTCGGAATTATCCTGGGAAGCGTTCGCCCAGGCTTGACAGAGAGCTTTACGCGCTCTCTTTCCACCAGGAGCGCTATTTTCTTTACCCCGCCGTCTAATCGTGCTGTAACCAGAGTCTTGAAGGATGGTGCTAGTCCCTGCTAGACATTCACGGTCGGTTTCTTGTTTGATGATCTCCGTTAGAGCATCCAGACGACTTGGGGTGGCAGGTAACTGAGTAGTCGCGCCGCTGCGCCGTTCTAATTCTGCTAACGCGTTTTTGAACGGTGTTGGCGTTCTCGGTGTGTTCCCATCTATGACAAAAATATAATAATAGTAACAATATACAGTCTATCAAGTTCCAGATAAAATTAGAAAGCTAGGAACGAAGGATTCTATCAAAAACCTTACCATTCTGACTTCGTCGCAGACCAGTGGGTTGTGGTGTGGTGAGTGGACCAGGGCTGCTACCTTTAGGAGTACTTGCCCGTGGCCAGGGGGAGGTTTCAGGACTCAGGCTGTTCAAGAACTGTGACGGACTGAATGGCAATTGTTTGATGGGCGTGGATGGAGTGGTAACGCCAGATTGTTGCTGTTGTTGGTTTATTAACAAGTAATCAGACTGGTTCATATTCTCAGGTATTTCCGTCCTCTGCTGAAGGACCTGAGTATTTCTACGTCGACGGAGAATAGGGGGTGGACTGCTCCTTTCTTTCTCCGCTATGGCTTCTGGCATTTCCTCCAGGTCTGGCATGGGCATTAGTCTAATTTCTGAATTCTTTGAACTTGTCGCTTCACCTTGTATTTGCATATCAAAATACCTATATAAATAGACGTGTTAGTAAATGGGTAACTTCATTAAATACTTGAAAATTCTTATTTTTTAAACTTGTTTAATAACATACTTTGTAAAAGGTGAAATTTGTTCAGTCTTGACTCGAGAAGAACTTCCTCTTTTTGAAGGAGTATCTACTCGAGATTCGTTATTGTGCGGCCGTTCATTCAGATTCAGAAGACCTTGGAAAGTTTGGTTATTTTGTTGATTATCCCAAGCCCTACTCCAGTCCAGCTGGTCGATACCCAGAGTCTGCTGCTGCATAGTGGACACAGTTGTGCAGTTTTCGTTGTTCGCCGAATCTACCTTCAGACGACCTGAGATTTCCTCCTCTGCTTCTTTAGAGAGCACCGACGATTCTGTAGCTTTTCTCCTACCTCTTCCTGTAAGAGGAATTCACTTTTATCAAATGTTCCATTTTTTGATGATCTAACTTTTTACAAAAATATATCAATTTCAGTTAGCTAAATTAATATTCTTCTTTATCACTATTAGATTATATTTCAATTAAAATTTAAAAATTGAAGATAAAGATTGAAAATAGGAATTAATACAGATTATTTTTCAAACTATATTCACGTGGATTTTATTTATTACATTCGTAGAAAATGTAAAGATGCAAAAATGCATATAATGCACATAATATGTAAAATCACATAAATTATCCAAATATCCAAAATATAGCCCTATTTTAGTTATAAAATATGAAAATAAAATAAAGGTTTCATAAAACTATAAATTTGCATAAATATTGGCATTCTAATAATAACATAATCAATGGATTGATAAGAACCTCTTGTGCTGGTGGGTCTACCACCATCTTCAGTTTCATATTTTCTCCTCATAGTGCTATTCCAATGATTTTTTATAGCATTATCCGTCCTGCCCGGCAGTAGTTTTGCTATTTTCGCCCATTGGTTTCCCACCCTGCGGTGAGCTTCCACAATAATCCTGTCCTCCGCCTCTGTCCACGCAGTTTTCTTGATGCCCGGATTCAAATGGTTGTGCCATCTTTCCCGACACTGCTTACCGATACGGCCCTTTAGATGTCGGGCAATTAATGTCCACTTCTTCGGTCCGTATCGTTCCACTAATTCTACTACTTTTTCGTCCTCCTGCGAATGTCACCGATCATCAGTACACGGAATGATTCGAGTACTTATGGTTGATGGATGAAACTACTGATAGGACATTAAAATTGATTCTCATGTATTTTATATGCTGACTTTTCCATTTTCAATATATGACTACTTTAATATTTGTTTTTATAATTGGTATTGCCGTTTGAAAACTAGATGTCGCGACTGATATAGGATTCAGAATCTTGACTGTAAGTTTGGTGAAGTTTTGATGTAAATTGACAATAATCATTTTTAGTACAAAGATAAATTAGGAGAGAATTTTTGGGAGAAATTAGTTAAAAACCAGAGTGCAAAAATTTTAGTATTAAACCAGAACTTTACTTGTCGACTGAAAAATCTCGATTAAAGAATGTCGACTTTTCACCAGATGCGACATCCTGCTCCCTGAAAAGCAACCAAAGCGCCGTGAAAGTTCTGATCGGACGAGTTCTCACCGGAAGGCAGGTCCAACACGCGAGTAATTTCTCGAAGGCGAGGAGAAGAGTCGAAAGAAGGTAAGAGAACAAGGCGGTAGGTCCAGAGAAGGCGGCGGAAAGGAAAGGAGAAGAGGACACACGCGGAGATGATCCTCGAGTGCACCGAGGGAAAGAAGCAACGAAAACAGTGAAGAAAGGACAGAGGGGAAAGAGGATGCAACGAGGACGCTCCTACACCATGAAGAATCAGGTGCACACCAATATAGGGCCTCTTCATGACGGAGTGTACGCGACTTTCAGAGGCTTTACTTGCCCTTGGCTGTTGCCAAGTGCATTGGCACGACGACGACGCAGCATCTCCGCGGACCTCTCGTGGCTCTTTTTCTTGTTGCATACCCCACCGTGGCGACCGTCGGCGGACAGAGGGAGAGAAAGAGAGCGCTGCCTCCGCTACGTGTAGGCGTACGTGTTGTGCAGGGCCGTGCCGTTATGAATTCAAACCTTCAAGCTTTAGATGCACCCAAGAAGAACCATCTTGATCGTTACTGGTGCGGAAGTGATGACCTTGGAGCGTTTTAAGTCGAAATTGGTATTTAGGTTAGGTTTCCGTTGGACAAAATTAAATTGCATAGGTTTAGGACATTGTTATTATTGATGGCAATAATAGGTCAATAGGTCTCATAGCACAGGCTCATGGTGACATCTGGTGGTCAATAGAGGAAACGCTTGATGTGTATATTTACTCGGTATTTATAGACTACCTGATACAGATACATTTCTTAAAGCAGATATGAAAAACTTAAGACAGTTTCCTTGTTCCAGAGGGAAAGTTACAAGGAACCGTTACGCGATCGTCAATTCAAACGTCTCCTCTGCCAAATACGTGGACAGACCTGCCCATGATGGGTGAAGGGGTGTAACGGATCTTCCCGAACTTTCGCGAAATCTGGACTGGTTGGCCATCCGGTGAAAAGCAGGTTGATATAACTTAACCTTTTATTACAATGTGACTATATCAAACAAAGGTATACATATATATAACCCAAATACTAGTTACTAACGATAACATAATATTTTCTTAATTTCTATTTAGAATTTGCAATACTGAACTAGAGTCCTAAATTAGAGTAATCTTAACTTCTAAATTAGGATCTACATATATAGAACAGTAAAAGAATCAAAGATTTCTCACTTTATACAAAGGAATACAAAATAAAAAATGTGTAAATTCGTCTTTACTTATAAATACTAAATAAGAATTTAATTTCATTAATTTACCTCTTTTGTCCATGGTCCCTTGACCAATTCCGGATTCACAACCTTCGCCCATCTTTGCTGACACTGAACGTCACTTCTGTCTGGGAAGTGGCCAGCTATGACATCCCATCGAAGTCCGGTCCCAAGTTGCTCGGCGTTGCTTACTAGCTGCTTCAACAGACCGTCCTGAAACCGTCCATTTAAATGGAACATATATTACACATAGGTAGGAGCAATGTAACGCTGTAAGGTGGTAACTTAAAACTTCACATGCAATGCAAGATATTTTAACAAACATTACCCTGTCTTAAAACAGGTGCGTGTGAAGAAGACCATTGACTTGCTGTGCTAAATTCATGTTAATAATTTTACTCGTGCAATGTATACTTCCGATTTAAACATTCGAGAAAGGCATCATTTTTAGTTATGTTAATTTTTGGAGGATATCTTTTAATTTAATATCTGCAGTATAATTTTATTTTTTTTTTAATTGAAAGTTCCAATTTTTTTGCAAATTAATCAGATACGTTCTTGTGAAAAATATTATGCTAAAAGTAAAAAAAAATGATGTACATATGAAGATGAAGCTTAATTGCAACATTAACCTTTTATGATATGGATGGAATTATAATTAGAAACGAATATGGAGAAGTATAAAAGTTGCAGTCTTTTTTGCAGGTTTGTTTGGCACGTTTTTATGGAAGAAATTAAACTAGAAATACGAAGAAAAAAACGAAACTCATATTGAGATGAAGCTTAATACTTTAGTACTATAACATTTACTATATGGATGTGGTTGTAATTAAAAAGTAATGTAGAAATGATTCTATCGTACGAAATTATAAAATGATGCAGATATTTCAAATTTCAAATACCGAGGATTACACGATACCATAGAGATACTGTAGATTCAAGAAGAGAATAGAAGAAGAAATAGGGAATAAAATATTCCAAATTTTAAGATGGATGTATGAGAATTTTCACTTGGCAATTGCATCAGATTAAAGAAGAGAATAAGAAGAGAGAGAATGAAAAAAGTCATGTAACAAATGGGATCGATAGGCCTATGTGATGTTTCCCACGGGAAACCATACGGCGCTGCCCGTTCTTTATAGCCGCGCATATGACTATGGGGTGGTCGAGGGCATCTGCCCGCGAACGTAACTCGTTGTAGAAGGTACGAAGGGTGGACCTTTTTTCGAGGCCTATGCTCATTGTATCCTCCCCTTTCGCGTTACATCCGATCAAAGTCACGGTATAATGACGCGATCACGTGTGCATTCTCTCAGCTATCAAGGTGCGTCACAGAGAAACAGGGGAAAGGAAAATAGCGTGGAACATTTTTCTTATCACGGTGACCAATGAACTTTGGTCCAGTTCAATTTCTCTAAATAGTTTCACGAAAATTCTTTTAGGGGGAATCAAATTTTTAGGGGGAGATTACAAATTTTTATTATTTTTTAATTTTCTCTAGACTGAACAAATTCGCAACGTTTAAATTAGCAGTCATATTTATAATTTTAGAAGTAAACAAAATCACTAATTCTTTCTGCTATTTTTTTTTTTGACAGTGTTTACAACAATGAAAAAGTTTGCAACATTTGAGTTAGAGATGCGTGTATTGTGTATACATAATTATAAAAGTAAATAAAAAATTCAAATTTAAATGTTTCAGAATATGTAACATGGGATTTCCGATTGATTACCTCCTCTTTGGTCCATCTTCCTTTGTTTATGTGTTTTCCTTGACCATTACTGCTTGCATTTGTCGTGTTTGGATTCTGCGACTGATTGCTGGCTCCACGACAAGCAATGATATTGTACTCGTTGTCAGACTCTCCCCCGCTACTAGAATCGTAACCAGAGCGCGATCTAGAGAAACAGAAAGAACATTGTTTTTCAGTAACTTGAAAATCATAAACGTGAAATTCGTGATTAAAGGTATATCACAATTGAAGTTTGATTTACAATAACGTTTACACCTCAAGAAAAATATTTTTCCAAATATGTATTTATTAAACTTAAAATTAAAATTTACAAATGTATTTTGTATTTTAATCTGGAATGGCCACAAATGCCTTCCTAATAATTGTCATTTCATTTATTTCATTTCTTAGAGAAATAAAAGTGAAGAAAGTGTAACAAAATGTTAAAGCCAAAATCTATTTTTGATTAATATTTTATAACAATATTGAAACTAGAAAGTGATACATAAGAAATCTCTCTTCAACAAAAATTCTCACACTGACGTTACGAAACCTTTTTTTTTTTTTTTACAATACAATCCAATTTGAAGATGAGTGTGGTTCAAGAGGGATGTAAAAATTCGCGAAAAAATCGAACGTGCGAACGTGTAACGGATATAGCTATTTTTTTTTTGTCCGTACAAAGGCGAAGACGGGAAATCATGGATGGCTGACCATCCATCCTGCGCGCGCTTCTTCCTCTTCTTTGTCGAAGGAACTATCGCGCACTCACCACCCCTTTGTTCTTCACCCTTTCCTAAAACCGCCAACCAAGAGGCAATCTTGACCACAGTCTGGCCAGTGTCAGTTTTTGCGGTTACAAATGGTTTGTTCCTTCATCATCTTCAAGGATTTCCTGTCTACTTCTTCCGCAAATGATCGTTATTCATTCCCGCCCCCCCTCTCACACTATTCCTTAATTTCTTCTCTTTACGAAAGGCTCTTGGTAAAATTTAAAAAGAAAGATAGAATCACCCACTTTTTTACTCAATTTGTCGTTCTTCTTATTCATTTCTTCTTATTCAGTTTGTATTTATTATTTACATAAATGTTTCTCTTTTATATATTTTTCATGATAGGAAACTAAAAGAGCGTCCCACTCTACCCGGAAGTAACTTACACATACAGTAGATATATATAACCTCATTACAGATGAAAGAGTTCACTGTATCTGTCAAGGTCATCTGCTATAATTTCATCAATCAAAACTCTGTTAACCTCAATTTTTTACAGGATGTTCCTTATTTTGAATTTAATGGTATTCGTTCCAGTCAATCAGAAGTACTTTAAGAAAACACTTTTGATTATTAATTTTTATTACTTGAAACTCTTAAAAAACGATTACTGAGAGAAAGATTCTATCTCAAAGATTTTGTCTAATATATAATTACTCATCTAACAATTTCCGTTGTATTTGTTTAATTCCTTGCTCATTTTTCTAAAAAAATAATAGTGCCATATAAGTGTAGTAAAATGACTTCAAAAGGAGCCTCTTTGACTAATGTGTAGAAAGTTTCACATTCGTGGAAAGGCAACAGAGCTGATATTACACAATAATCCATCGTCAAGTGCAATTAGCCAACAGTTGGCTGCACGTTATACCAACGTATTTACATTCCAGCCACTGTGGAGTCTATGTTTGCCGGATGACGTAATTTGACGACGATAACTGGTCAGCTCGAGATGAAACACACACGTATGTATATAACGTTATGTACTCCTCCACATAGAGAAATCAAACGCAACGGTCCGAATGCTTGTTATGTTTACTGTTTCAGGCAGGCCACGACCGGCATTTCCGCTGCACGCAGCTATATCGTGCGAGCCTTCACCAAACGGCGCTCGTTTAACCCCTTTGTTCCGTCAGAGTACGCTGCAAAGACACCGCAGCGGCGCCCGAGCGAAACCGAGCACAAAAGTTCACTATACCGAACCGTTGGTCATTGTTCTGACACAATTATTTCGAATCAACGTGCAGAAAATGATGTAATATGATCTCCAATATTTTAAACAGACCTATTACACTTGACATTGCTGGATACATAATAATACAAAATTTGGAATCGTTATATATTTTATGGGAATCAAGAATTTAAAACAAGTTTTAATTGGAATTCTATTAGTTTAGAAAATATCTTTATCAAAGATTTATTAAAATAAAGAAAGTGCAACTAAAGTTATATAATGATAAATATAATAAATATTAATAACTATAACTATTCCTAATTTTCATTTTCACGTTAATTATACGTGACGAATTCATACTGCGTTCCCATGTATCAAAAGATGTGCCATCATCCTTATTAGTACTAAAATATCATAACCTTTATACTACCGAAACAAATCAAAAAGCCATTAATCCAACCGATAAGCTGACAGCTGAAGTTTTTTTTTTATAATCCTAGCGTTAAATTTGCAAATTAGACCCGTCTTTCGAAATTTAATTATAATATAACAAACTCACTAATTGATGGAAGCGCAACGGCAAGAAATAATTGCTGCCTATTACTGCGATATGGTAAAAGTAGGATTCCAGCGCCGGAAATTACCAGTTACCCTTGAATCCTTAATTAACAAATTTTGATGGACTCATCGTGATTGATTATAATCTTTACTAATAATGGATGCTACCATTTTTTTTATTATTATTTATTACTATTTAATAATTGATACATATTTTACTATTATTTGGTAATCTTTATTTCGATCAACTAAGAAGCAATATAGAGCCGAGGGGTATCTCTGTAGGCTCAGGGCGGAAAATAATGACAACGATAAGGTTCACCAACCATCTGCGTTTCGCATATGTTTATATGACGCGTATACTTGTGGCATCCTACAAGCGCTATCGTTCCATAACCTTCCATTGTAAGTACTTCATTGCCAGATATATACATACATGCATACACACATCACATAGCCACCTTCTTCTCTCGGTACGCGCAGCTGCTTGTTGGTGAGACAGAAAGAAAGGGGCGAGTGCACTAGGGTGAAAAAGTACCGAAGAGCATGAAAAGAGAATCACTAAATTTGCTTATACTCTATTAGGCTTCACTTATCATGAATTCAAAAATGTTTCGCCAATGGAAGGTTTACGATATGCCTCTTTTATCTTTACATTTGTTATTTGTACTAGTATGTGTACACAAGTGTGTTTTGAAAGCGATCATTTTGTTATTAAACCATGTTTTCTTTTCGTGTCGTATCGATGTCCAACAACGAAAGCAGCGATCACTATCCCAGTGAAACTTCTTGGAATTCTTCATCCATCACCGAAGTAGGTATCGAGATAAGAAAACGAAAGTACTTATGTATGTAAGTCCCATGAAAGTCAGCGGCAAATCAGGCGTCACTAGTTTACATTTCATTAAGCCATTAAGGGCAGTGAAATAATGCGTACAAAATATGTAAACGAAAAATTATTCCACGTAAACTCACAATACGCACCGAATTTGAAGATCTGAAAATCCGAAAATCTGAAGATCTCAAAATTTAAAAGTTCGAAAGTTTGAAAATTTGAAAATCTGAAAATAAAATGTTACCTTAGCGCAATATTAATCCTTATTGAGACAAAAAATCTCACAATTCTTTCTCGTCTCGATTAAGCGTCTATTTAACAACCAATAAAATCTTGAATATAACCAATAGAAATTCCTCTTTTTATCCCTTCCAGTTGTTTCCTGGCCTTAAAAGACCGATACCATAGAACACGCATGCGCATATTTACTCAGGCAAGCACGTGGCAACCGTGCTACTACAGGAAACGCGCGTTTTCATCTTCGCAGCTGTTTTCACGTCGGTGAGAGAAATTCGTATAAAACGCAATCGATGCACTCTGTAATTGAGCTTTTAATTGGCGGAGGCTAGCAATGCAATCTTCGCTGCCCGAATACGATGACTTTCTGCAGGTGCACATATGTTTACGTTCCCGGCTGTAGACAAGTCGGGAATACGTTATGAAGCGTTCACTCACGAGGGAATGCTAGGAACTGAAAGGGGAGTGCCGCCGTTCAGGTGGAATGTCTTCTGCATACAGGACGTGTCGCTTAAAAAAAGTGAACACTGCAAAATTCGTGAAACTATGCAAACAAATACTTGCCGGTGATTTGTCGCTCCACTTGCACGTGACAGGGTTGATTGAGCAACCATATTGACTTTTATATACCTTCTTTTAACAGAGCTTTTAAAATTTAAAGCCTCGTCATTCAAATTTATAGACAGGATTTTGGAGGTTAGACGCCATTTCTGTCAAGATTATAGTATTGTAAATTGTAAAAGAATATATTTGTTCATAATTGTGATTTGTGTAAGATTAGTAATATTTATATATAGTTGCACACACAAAAATGGTTTTCCAAAATTTGAATAATATTGTCATAGTAATAAATGGACTATAGATAATAATATTTGTTATAGAAAAAAACCGACTTACAGGCGATGAATTTCAATGTCTAGAATGTCATAGACTTCCATGACATGTCGAGGTGTCTAATCGCGGTATATCTCTTCACAACGTGTCTTCCATGAGAATTTGCTAGATACACAGTCAAGCTGATACCAGCCATATTTGAATTCGTAAGTTGACAGACTCCTAAATGTCATTTCTACGAAAAATAGCTATTAACAATGTTAAAAAACACAACTAATATTAGACATAAAATATATTTAAATGTATACATGGGTAAAATGTTATATATTATAATAGAATAATATTCCTTGTGCGCATGCGCAGTTACAATAACAATCACATAGAACAATTGAACAACCCTTTTTTCGGGTGCAGTAGAATTTCCATGAAAACAAATCCTCAGAATACAAGAATGGAATGCACAAATCGCATTTTTGTGCATCCTCCTTTTCACTTTCTACTTTGTATGACTAAACGAGAGTCTGGAGCGGAGGCAGAACGTGCGCAGAATGGTGGAACGTCTGTCCGGTATTCGACTGGGCTTCATTCAAATTTGAAAGTAAGAATGGAGGAGACGGTGCGAACCACGTGCACTTGATACACCTCGTCACGTGTGAACCAACACGTCATAAATGTACGAAACACATGAATTATTTTTCCACAACACACAATTATTAAAATACTTTAATAAACAAAATATGCCAAAAGAACAAAAATGTGAATAACTATCATTATTCAATTTATCAAAAAATTCATACCATCAGTGAAAAAATGTTCAGAATGGGGAAGAAAGAATAAATTAGCGAATGAGATAGAATAAACAGAAGAAGGAGACAAGAAGACTGCTAAAAAAGAGAACACACTATATTTTGCCACGTTCCGATGTCTCTTGGTCCAGCTTTCGCGACCAACTCTTTACTACCTACTTAGTCGTGACGCGCGAAAAAAAAAGGACAGAAATATCGCTGGGAATCGCAAATACACAGTCGGAGACGATCGGTATCCGTTCCTCCTCCTTTTTTTTCACTCGCGTTATGTAAAGGCTTTCGCCTTCGTGGAAGTTCTAACGGTCGCGGATATCCTTGAGTTTAAATCCCGAGACACGTGGCTAGACGCAGGACTTCCTCCGGCATTCTCACGATCCGCGAAAATATGTGCGCACATCGTATATACATATGTATGTATATGTACACCACGGTGCGATAGCCGAGAGAGGTTATATAGATAGAAAGAATCAGCACTGTGCGAACGTACGATGTTTGTTAACCCTGAATGGTGGTGGTGTGATTCCCTTCACGCCTCACCACGTCGAAAGTATCGCGAATAAATTACAAAAATGACCGCTGTCATGAATATTTATACGGAACAGACATCTAACGTTTTTTTATTGATGACGATTGCGAAAAACGATGTAGGATGAGATCGGTCATCGTTCGAGATACCATCAAATTGATTTAACTTGTAAAGCAATCAAGCACGAAGCATATGTAATATAGTGACGAAACTGAGTACTTAAAATTTGATGGCACTGATAACTATACTATTTTAATTTTTGTAGTCGATCCTAATTAATTGTAGAATCTGTTTCTTTCCATTTCTATCTTTATTTTATTTATGTAATCCAAATGTGGAATTTTGGTAAAAAGATTGGTAGATAAAATGGTCAAAAATAGTGTAAAAAAAAAGGAAACGGAAGCAGACGGAATGCTGAAAGAAGATGCGGGAGCGATAAGTCGAAGAAAGGGCACGTGGACAGGCGAAGAATAACTGATAAAATCATCACGATTTTACCTAACACGTGACACTCGCGGTGGAAACAAGGGACAAGCGAAACGACTCAACCGAGACACTCATTAATCAATTTAGGACACTAACTCCATACGTGGAGTAAATGGGGTGATAGAGAGGGAACACAGAGAAAGAGAGAGAAAGAGAGAGCAAAATTCGAAGGGAACACGCGAGAGGACAGGGTGCGAATGAGAACGCAAAAGGAAGATAGGAATAAGTAGTGGTGACACAGGAAAGAGAAGGGTAATACGCTAGCGGATCACGTCGGATTTTATATCTTCCTATCCTCTTACCTCGGTGCTTCTCACTTCCTGTTTGGTCAAAAGGGTAATTGTAATTTCCTGACCTAACCGCTAAAACTTCTACAGGACACTCAAATTATGATGCAAAGAAAAATTAAAAAACAAAGAAGGAAAATTAAGTGGGTTTCATTGTATGATAATTTACCAACTAATAATATCATTAGTAATATTAGCAAGTGTCAAATTGTAGGTTATAGACATCTACTATATAGCGTCAAAATTTCACATCGGGTAGTACTATCAACTGTCTTATAATTTGTAGAATTGATCTGTGTAAAACAACACTTGTTTTATTGTCAAATTTGTTACTGGTATGCACAATAATATTAGCACTCATAATTTATAACTTGTAATTTGTAAGATTTTACTAATAATATTAGTTCAATTCTTCAAGAAACCTCAGATTATTTTGATGAAACAAATTAAATAGAAGACTGGCAATATTTTAACTTCGGTAAACTCTAATGAATAATTCTACCTCAATACATTTGTAATGATACATTTTTATGTAGAAATGTTTTGTTTTAGAAATTCGCACGAATTGAGAATACAAGAGTCAAATCCACCTCTCCTCCCCCCGTTTCTTTCAAGTTTAGCTGTCAAGCGAATTGAACGTATCGGTTGCTAAGCTCCCTTCTCTCCCCAAATCAGCATGCGAAACTACTGTCGGAGGTCGAGGACGTCCGGTCAAAATTTCCAATCGGCTGGTTTAACCTCGGCGACAAGAAAGCGCCGTGCCGTAGTTGCGAGGCGAAATGAATGAACAAGCTCTCACACTTAGCGTTTACTTGAAAGGTGGCGACACAAGCAGGTGCTGTGCCACAGCTGTCCCCTTTGTCTAGGACTTCGGACGCTATATGACTAAAGTGGTCTGTATGATCTCAATGACAATTATTCCAATGAAATTCGATAACTATTATCTGGTATTAATCTTCATTAAGATTTATGCTTTCACATGTGTTGTTTCCTAATCTTAAGATATGTAGATTTAAAAGTTTTACTCATTTGGTTAATTATTAGCATCAATAATATCTAACAAGAATATTATGGAAAATTATCGTTTTTGTTAGCGGATATTGAATCTTAAGATAGAGAATACTTTTAATTTCAATATTTACTTCCAACTACAGAAGACTATTCTAAGACTATTCTAACCATATAAGATTTATGAAATTACTTGTTAGGTATAGAGGGCAAAAAAAACTATTCAGTACTTAAGAATTTAACAAATATTAAATCATTTACACCCAACAATATTTTATTGTCCACAAATCATGTTTGTGACAGATACCGACTAACGGTAAATATCGTCCCAACTTAGTGTATTTTTCATTACATCGATCGGTTCATCAAAGAAACAAGGTGTTACCAAGGCAACGAGGTAAATCTTGGTGAATTTCAGATAATAAATACCTATTGGCCCAACAGAACGCGGTAAGAAGAGGGTTAACGAAGCTATTCACTGAACGATATTGCATCGTGGATACGCGATTACACGTTCATTTCCCCCTCTGCGAATTTTCGAGTTTCACGACGAAAATCGAGCGTCTCGTGAGAAAGCGAGAGAAAAAAGAAACCCATCGTGGCTACGCACACCGCGACTATGGACATCTGCCGAAGTTCCGAACTTTCCCCTCTTTTTGACCACTTCCTTGCGAGTTGTCTGCCGTATTCTCGTCCCCCCTCTTTTACCCCATCGTTTGCAACGAGCAGCCCTAAGGCTAGCAATCTTCCTTTTTCTTTCTTTCACCTTCCTTCCTTCCTTCCGTCCGCCTGTTGCTCGTCACGCAACAATAAGGTTATTGCGCGAACCAGCCGATGTCCCTTCCCAAGTAATGTCCACTATTTGTGTGTCCCATGGTCATGGTTCGTCGGAAAAAGCCAGACAGCAGACCTATAACGCCTCTTTGCCTCGTTTTGTACGTATCCTTCCGAGATCATATCGCCTGGTCGAGAAACGTATCAGAGCTTGGAGAGATATGAAAAAAAGGTATGCATAATGTAACGTTCTGAAAATATCATGACAGATATACGTTTGTAGATGGCGGACCTACTGCAGCGATAATGGAGGATTGTGTACCAAACTGGAGAGGTCAACGTTCGGATTATTGTTCTTCCAAAGAGCTACACGTTTCATTTCGAAATCCTTTAGAAAAAAGTTCTTTTAATAGTCTAATAGTCAATTCTACCTCATTTACATTCTAGGAGATATTTACGAATAGAATTTTTTATCGTAATAATCCTTTTAACCTTTTTGATAATACAGATGGCTATATTTAACTATTATTGTGATTATTGTGATTGACTGTAACCAATCAGAAGCGCTCACTATATAAATACTAAAAGTAATTATAGCCACTCAACATATTGTTTCCTTTACAATATTTTACGCAGTTCACATATTCTTTATGACAGCAGTACATTATATAGCACCCACAGTGCTGTAGTAAAAGTGGTTAATCTCAGATAATTTTTCTCTTTTACGCAAGATTACATATCTCTTCCCTCCGCACGGCATTATATAAACTCAACTTAGACGCTGCGTGACTCGTTAACCAATTAAGGGCCAACTATGTGTTAAGGCAACATTTCATTCAAAATGTTCAGCCACTTTATCTTATATTATTAGATTCTACTTCTTAATATTTGATTATGGAAAGAAACTTAAAAAATTGAATATCTGTTTCGGTACTATACCTCTATACATTCTACAATGTAATTTGAAGAAATTAAAATATTTATAGCATTATAATATAAATCTCTTCTGTATCTCAAATCTCTTGTCTTTTAAATTATGAAAATTATTTTAGATTTCCATAATGTACCTGTCATTATAATATGCAAACTTTAAATCCCTTGCCAAAAGCAGTATGTAATGTATACCTCCTTACATATTTCAATAATATTATATATACACTTTATAGCATAAAGTGATCTACAATCAAAATGTTTATATTATAAATTGCAGCTAATATAAACTTTTATGTATTATCTATTAAACTGCTTGATCCTTAGTAAATTGACGCACCGGATGCTATCCCTCAAGCGGACAAATTCGAAAAGTGTTATCTGGAGAGCGCACCGCTCCTCCGTGGGTAACGGGTCAAGAGTAAGGGTCAATGCAACCGTTATCATCCGGGGCCCCATTTGGTCGCGTGCGACGCGGTTGCCGGCACAATTGATTCTGTCGTCGATTTTCCAAAGTTACAGACCAGGTGCAAGGGATCCATTGGTCCCTGGCCGTCAGCTGCTACCCCCACGACCCACCCCCTCGCCACACAGGCCGACCAACACATGATGTACTCGCGCGTTCCTCAATTTGTGCGTTTAAAAAGCCTCTCGTGCCGCGGAGCCACCGATGAAAGGGAACGCCCTGGTAAAATATGCGGAATTTCCAAGTAGACCGGTGCGCCGTCTTACGGGATCCTATGAGCGCGCTGTTCTATCATCAGCGGGACAGGTGATCATGACAAATTGCCTGTCGGGACCGTACTCTACTTTTACCGCCATCTTACGATTTTCACTGTTCCTCTTCCTTGTACACATTCTTATATTACTTATATTATGAAATATATTATTTTAATCCTAGTATTGGTCATCGTTGGTTTTGCATGACTTTATGCGATAGTATATTTATTTTTTGCTTCGGAACGTATAGTAAAAATTAGATAATTTTTGTTAATAATAATTTTTTTGATACAGAGATTTGAGACTATCCCTGCCCCGTATTACAGAGTTCTTTATTTGGTTTGTTTGGTCGAATTAATTCAATTTTGATATTAAAGGACGAAGAATTTAATACCATGTGTCATGAGAAATATTAGTTGCTAAGTAACTATCTATAAAACGTAGTACTACGATGATTCATGAAGAATTCTCAAACGGTAGAAAATACTGTGTAATCCGTGGATAATCAAGGATTCGATGCCACGAAGCTGTTACGTCGGCGCTGTGGCGAGTTATTCAATGAACCATGTACAGTACACTTTCAATCGGCATCTAGGCACGACTTGTGGTTGCTTGATTCATGAATGGCATTAAGGGAATCTGTCTCGAGCACGACAAGGTGATAAGACGAAAAAAGATTGAATGAGGACGACCATAAGCGAGGAGGATGAGGAAGACGAGTCAAGATCAAGGTCAACGCGTTTCGGAATCTTCGTTCCTTCGCGAACCGGTCGGAGAAATTCCAACAGAATAATTGATAGAAAAAGGAAACTAACGAAGTTCCAATCCTTTATCAAGATAAACCATATAGACGACGATCGAGAAACTTGATTCCTAATGTCAGGTTAGACTATTTAGAAATATCAAATTTTGTGATAGCTGACGAATTAGAAAGCGAATGAGAAATCGTACGAATACACCTGCGATTGTTCCACTGATGGCGAGCCCAATGATAGCTTGTACTACTTGACAACACGTTTTGAAAGTATGGATTAATGACAGCTCGACCCGTACACGGCGCTCGACCCGCCACCTTGTGTTCGCCAAAAGGAGTAACAAAGATAGCCGTTTCAACGAAACAGCCTGTTATGTATTTGGTTCCTAAGCTTATAATAAAAATTCCATCGTAAAGAGATAAAACTTCCGTTCCAATTAGACGCGGCAGAATGTTGTCAAATTTTCTCCTAAACTTTGTATTTGAACTTTACCGACGGACCACACACGCTCTTATATAAATGAATCTCGAAACAAGTCAGAAAGCTAGTACATACATACTTGTACGATTCATTCCGTGAAAGAGAGCCAGATATATATATGTATATTCGAATTTGTTCGGGTTCGAACACGTTCCCCGCGCATAGGGTGCATGGATAGGTATATATCTAACACATACTCACGTAAATATTCGTGTACATGTATGTACGTATGTATATAAGATCAAACGAGGCAGGCAACGACATCAGGGTAGAAGTCCTTATGAGAGACATCTGGCTACCACCTGCCTTGATGCCCTCGCATTGCCAAACTTCCCCCCAATAGAACTCTCCCCGAGCATGCGCACCCGCTCCTATGACGCATACATGTGAATGCACGTGTATATGAAGATGCACGTGTTCGAACGCGTCAAAGAGCTTCACTGTAACTAAATCGTCAATCGAACACACGGATTTTTAGTCTTCCCTCTGTTTCCTGTCTTATTCCTCGAATAATGTCGATGCTTTTTTGCATTTGAGGCCGATGTATCCAGGTTAGGTTAGTAGCTGAAGATTCTACAATTAAACTAGAAAATTTAGATCCATTGCGGATGAGAGATTCCACGTTGATTGATTACATTCTAAATTAAATTTTCAGTTCCAAAAATTAAAAAATTTTCAGTTTCTAGAATTAAAAATGTTCAGTATTCAAAATTTAGATTCTCAATTTACAAAATTCTTAGTTTAAAAATTGCGAAGATGCATAATACAAAATAGTAATTCAATGACACAAATGCATCCATAATTAACAATATATCATTTCATTAACATCCTTCTCGGGATATGACCGACTAAGCTAACCCCGAAACGCGCATATGTCACTTTTAGTTCAAAAGCATGCGCTATAGCAAGATAGGCGAGAGAAATTTTCGTGCCCCTAGAGGTGTATTGGTATTAAAAAAAAGGAGAGAAAAAAGAAGAAAAAATGAAAGAGAGAGAGAAAAGAAAAAAGGGGGAAATCCCCTCAGTAGCGAGCTTCATCCCCCTCGGCTCGGGAGGTGCGCGTCGTGCACCACCACACGCCTTACCCCGTGTACAACAACCAATTGTAAATCGAGCAACGAGCCACCCGGTGCTCGTTCCCATGACAAGTGCGATGGGTATTTTCTCCTCGTGAATCTTTAATTCCACCGTGGGAATCGAGGCTGCACATCGCGAAGAATCAACCTCATGGTTGATCCATGCGCACCTTGCTAATGCCGACTGATTAGAGTATTAGAAAGCCGGAGCACGAATCTCGATTTTATCTACCCCGAGCCGACTCTACGCCACTGTATCGAGTCGAAAGATCGACCCTGACGCGCGTGGAACTGACCACGCGGTACGCGGTAAACTTTCGAGTCTAGACTTGATTATCGACCGATAGTGCTAGCTCGGAATGAACATCGAGTAATTTATGATTTATTAATATTTGAGTGAAATTCTTTCCCTTTATGACGTAGGAAGTTTGTGACATAATACAAACATAACTCAAAATTATAGATTTTTACATTTATTTAAATATCAAATCTGTTATATGATTTTAAAGTAATATTTTAAGAAATGATTCCTACGCTTTTATATCTGTATAAACTAATCTAACCAACCGAGTCACGATTCCAATTCAATCAAAAGCCTAAACGCATAACCTAACGCGTAGTCGAGTGGATCATCGAATCGAATGAGAAATGCATATGATGTAATATAGACAGACAGGCATTAATAAAGGAAAAATTAAAATAAAACGGCGGCACAATGATTGAAGGGAATATTCGAGGGCAAGAGGAGATCATTAGAATTCATCATGTCACCGGGTGAACGAAAGCGGCGTCAGTCTATCATTTGGCCGTCCCTCGGTTGAGAACAATTCGAAAACATATGCTCCGGTGCTTTTGGAAGACTCAATAGAATATAAGAAGGCGTCGCGTCACAGACGAGAAGGCGCGCATGCAAAAGCCTTTGCTAGGCCAAAGTCGTTCCAGACTGCGGTCTTTCTTGACTGGAGCAGATGCTGGAAATCAGGCTCGCTCTTGTGTGTATGCCCTCCTGACGATCGACGACGACGTCGACCCTTGAACGAGTGTACCAAACCCAACATCGAAAATAATGATACGAATGAGGAGAAGAGAACGGGCTGTAGGCAGAAAAGAGAGAGAGAGAAAGAGTGAGAGAGTGCGAGAGAGAGAGAGAGAGAGACGGAGAAAAAATTGTTCTTTCTTCTGGGGGGACTTCCTCAAGAGGCCCAGTCGCGAATCTCGTCAGCAGAACTGGAATCCCTTCGAGAAATTTGTTACTTGACATCTTTTCAGATCTCTTTCCATCTCCCTCTTTCCTTTTTTTCATTGTCTTCCTCTATCTTTTTCTTGTTATACATATTTCTTATGTCGTTGCCTTACAATATTGTCCGCCAGAAGCTTTAAAAAGAAGCACAGCTGCTTAAACGGTTATTTAATTGTCATCTAAAAGAACACTCCTCCGTTACGAATTTAAATGACCACCGGCGCGATCTAGCGGAGATTTTATGCACAGATACGAGGTACCCGAGACGCTGTCACGAATTCTAGGAATTCGTTGTCGTAAAACCCGCTTGAATCTCATCTAAAATTAGATCGATCTGCGAGGATCGTATTCTAAGTTTACTATGCACCCTGGTTGCACCGAGGTAACCTCACGCGTCGGTAGATTCGTTTTTTTAGGAAGTACCACACGCGACGAAAGCGGCGCGATAAAAACAAATCTATCTTTATCTGTTCAAATTCGTTATAATTCTCGATAACAATATTCGATCTATATCATTAATACAATTACATACCATTAGTTTGTTGTACTATTATGACTATATTGCTTATCAATCAATATAAATCATGAAACATGGTATCTTTTCCTAATTTAAACGCTTTCGCAAGCTTTCCTCTAGCATTGTAGTTTCTTAGCAATCCATAAATTCAAGACATTGCTAAGAAACCCAATCACGCGTTTCCTGTCCTATTCTGCCTGTGCAAGTAGCATCCTGCTGCCTCCAGAAAGAGAATAAAACAGTGTCTAAGATCAGACGACGGATTTCCATGAAACGCCTTGAGTCGGTTTCCGGACAAAAGTTACAGCTGAAACACGTTCCGTTTATCTCGTACAACCTACACGTGGATTCGTCTCAACTTTGGCAATCTCTCGTTGACCCAAACCGCATGTCCTTCTCTCTGAACAGATATATCTGTGTACCTATCTCTCTGTTTCGTCCCCACTCCATCACCAAGCAGCGCGCACAGCGGATCATTCACGAAGTAATCACGTGTGTCTTGGGTCTAGTATGATGTTCTCCTCGTTGTAACTCATAATTTCCGCGTTTCACGTTTTTGACGTGATCCTTCCCTTCCCAGGATGGCGCCCAAGTGCGAACTTTTCAAAATTCAACGAACCTTTGTGCCTTGTCTCTCATCCTTCGATCACCTCGGCTCTTTCTTTCTATTCTTTCCTTCTTCCTTTTGCCAAACGTGATTTCGCGTTTTCAACGGGTCTGGAATCTTGATTTACCAGATATACTTCTTCAATTTCGTGGCTTTTTTACTTTTCTTTTCTCAGCCCACATTTCGTGCCGTGCATCGGAGCCCAGATATTGAATTCTTTGCATCAAGCAAACTGTTCTTTCTTCTTTTTTCTTTACCATTTTATTATGGCATGAAGTGTAATCTTAGTGCAAAAATGTTATTGTTAGAAGATTTTTAGTTAAAAAAAGTATTTAGTGGAAAAATTAGCAAATCATCAGCTTATTTAACATGGGAACAATGAGGAACACGTATCGAAAGGCGGTCAGGGTTGGCTATTATGCCAGTTCAGAAAATGGATAATACGCTGGACCATCGGTTAAAGGACGAAGACTCAAACCCGTCCGTCAACAAACGAAATAAACGACTGGAGAATTCTCAACGGGTTCGATCTGAAACCGGGTTTAAATCTCCTTTAGCCGAGAACAAGTCGCTCCGGCTGTAGACCTGTATGCGCGCTCGCGCGTTTTCACGAAAGCAGACCCTGGGCCCCAATACAGAACCCTGGTCTTTTTCCCTCTGGCTTCGAGCGATAAACCAGCCTAAAGTGGGATATCTGCTAGGTAACAACACGAGGGATAGCCGGAGGTTCCTTCCAGCATGCCTGATGCTTTTCCTTTCGGCCTGCCTCTCTCTGTTTGTCTCTTCCCCCCTTCCCCCCGTCCTAGCTATTCGGCATTCTCAACCTACTGGGTGACTTTTCGAAAATGCCGTCCGTCTGTCTTCTCTAACGCATTCGTAATCATGGATGGAACAACTGTTGATGTGAATCCACGAAAAAATTTTTTAAAGACGCTCTATTATTCTTCAAAAAGATTTCCCAAAAACTTCATTTTAAACGATTTTTATTCTTTGTCATATTCAAGGTAATAGATTTGACTTTTTAATTTCGAAAATAGTTTGAGGTTAGGTAGATTCGTGCCAAAGTTTAAGCTGTACAAAGTTTCACTTTTTCAGTAAAGAGAAATAACGAATATCTCAGACTGTGAGAGAATTAGAGTGTGAATGTTTATGCAGATACATATTTTTATAAAAATAAATTAAAAAATGGACCCTGAGTAGTGGCTTGTATTTATAACCTAAATATTATAACAAAAATATTACTCTGAATATCTTATACATTTTTGCATACATTTTGTCTTTTATTTCTCATAAATACATAAACATTCTCGATTTAATCATTATGTTCTAACCTTAATTTATTATTTCCAGAATTATTCACTTATTTTGTTTTCAATTATTAATTTCTAGTAATTTTTCTTTGATTATTGATCTTATAGTAGTTTTTATAAACGTAAATATAAACATTATTTGAAGCATAGTCGACGGAGTGAACGCACATGTACAGCGACATTGTAATCTATCCTGAGATAAGGCCGCATCCTTTGATACCGACGCTAACATGGAGACTTCCGTTGTTCCGCAGCGAGATTTTTCGAATGTTTATTACATGTTCCACGTTTCCAGCCAGAGACTGGCTGTATGCGTTTGTTTTGATAAAACGCCTGAATATCGAGTCTAGTTGCGCTGACAGTTTGCACGAGATAAAGTCGAGAACCGGTGAGAATTTAAATAAGCAGATAACATTGCAGTAAAATCTGGATAGCTATTAAACTCAAGACAGCACGTTGTCGAAGAATCACATTTTCTGTTTACCTACCTCAACTCTTAGTAAAAAATGTCCAGCCACGCGTAATAATACCAAATTAACAAAAATACTAAAATTTGTCAAATAATATAATGTCATTTTGGAATATTTGAGCATTATAAAGTATTCATTCTTAATTAATCTAATATTAATTGTATTTGATCAAAGGCTTTTTGTAATATATCAAAAAAGTATATAGTTTGTATGTCAAAACGCCTTACGTTTTCATTAATTTATTCGGGAGGGATGATAATCATCAAAGATAATCGCTAAAGAAATTGAATACAATGTCCAACTAAAAATTACAGAATTATCCCAGGAAATGTTATATTAAAGTATAACGATAATCAACCATGCGATCAAGATGGATGATGTGTTCGTGTAAATCACTGAAGAAAGACTGATGTGCACATGATATGTTACTTACGCTTCGGTGGGTGGCGGAGAGTAAAAAGATGAGTGGTAGGTAGCAATATCCACGGCCTTCGCTGGCAATAGCAGTCTACTCGACACTACATCCATCCTCACGGAAAGTCTTCCAAGAAAACTCGCGGTCAGAGGGTTCTGAATGGTTTTCGACGGATCCAGTCCCGAAAACTCGAACTCCACAGCCTCTCGACGATACTATCTCCCTTTCTATCTTTCCTTCAGTACTTTACGTACTACCCACAGTACCGACAACACAAACCATCGTCAAAACTCTCCGTTAATAAATCGTTAATATTTTGTGTACCTCTGATAAATATTGAACCCCTGGCCCCCCACTAAATCAGTTCGATTTTTAACGCGAAAGGCATGTTCGATCGCTTTTTCAATATCTGATAGAACTTTGTCTACCAGTCGTTCACGACTCGTTGCTATTTACAATACATAAAGATCAGCGCGAGCAATTCCCACGAGACCTGCGAAAACATAAGAACTTCGTATGCCTCTCTATCTCGCTTCGTCTTGATTACACGCACTATCTTTCTCTCTTTCCTTTTGTCTAATTTTCATAAAGTAACAATACACTTCTTTCTTTTAGTTCCGTATTTATTCACCAGCAATGTGACGTACTTATTGTATAATGGATATCTTGTTAAACCAGATTTATCGACACGTGAGAACTATCGACGAACGACGGTGAAAAAGAACGTAATTCCTCACAGAGTCTTTAGTGAAATAGAGAAGAGAATGTTTGGGCGCACGCGTCGCGACAATGTAATGAGCGTTTACTCGAATGCAGCGAGGGGAAAAAAGCGTTGTCGCCAAGGCAGCTAGGTCCAGGAGAGGAAAAAAGCACGACACGGAGAGAACGGAAGCGATCGTTGGAGCCGAAAAACAAAAACGATTCCAGAAGCCTTGCACATACGGTCCTTGTCGATCGAACGCGCGTTTCTTTCTCATCGGTCGATTCTCGAGTCTCCTTCAGCCTGGTTATCCATTATGCAAAACTTAGCGAGATTCGTTACGGGTTTTTGTCTTGTCGCGACGCGCGCCCAAAATCGAGCACAGTCACGCGGGCGTCTCGACCTGTCACCGTTTAGATTTGAACTAAAGGTACCGGCTGGATTGTCGGCGGCCTGCGCATGAGGACGATCCCTACTCCCTACTCCCTAACGTGCTCTCGTGCTGGGCTGTTGGCAACGTAGTGGGGAAAGATACGGTCGCAGTTGCTCGACGAGGGTAGGGAAGGACAGGAGAGCCACGGGACGAGGAGATGGTACACTGAGGGCGCAATCAAATGACGACCGTCCCTATATGTGTCCCAGTATGTGTGCGCTTATATCACCTTGTGTGCGTTCTTAGCTACATATGCCCTCCATCGCCCGTACACTCATTCAGGCCTATGGAAAAAAATAATCGAATGGTGGATGCTGTGATGAAAGCTCTCTCGTTAAACCCTTCCTTATTTTGGCATTAATGTATAGATGTATGTAGAGGCCGAAAGATAAAAGATTGGAATATAGATATACAAGGTACGAAGCAATATGTGGTACAATAGGGCAGAAGGTTATTTTACACACAAAAATAAGTGAAATATGTAGAATAACACGATAATATACTTCAAAAAGGTAAGTTTACTAATTTGTCATGTATGTATATTTGAACTTGGCTAATTCCGGCCTGAGCAGGACTGAATAATCGACAGAAGCATATTCTATGTATTAAAATATGTCGGAAACCTAAAATAACTTTTATTTATTCGACTTTTATTTCGAAAAAAATTAAGTTTGAAAATTCATCAAGTACATATATACCAGATTGGGTGTATATACATACATACGCTCAAATTTGAGTTTGTCAAACACGAGACATTAACACGTTACGCCGGGCGTACCACCGGTGGTTCACGCTTAAGTTCCCTATCAGGCGGCGTGCACCACCGGTGGCTCACACTTGAATGTTCCATCAGACGGTACGTACCACCAAAAATGTAGTTCGTTTAGTAACTAGAAAAAATTGCCATACAGTTGAAAATTTAAATAATAGAAATTTAACGTATATTAATTGAAGAAAGTAGGATTTATTTAAAAACATAACAATTCAATATTATAAATTTATTGTGAACATGAATACGAGCGCCGCCCCACGGCGAGAAACACAAATAGCAGCGCCAGCGTGAACGTGTTAAACGAGAAAGTATACTACATCGAGTAGACATGATATTGATATTCATGACGATAAGAGATGACAGTTCTTAAATTCGCGCTAGAACAAATGTTGTCTATGACATGAGTATGTACATGAAAATGAGTTAGTTATAATTTGACGTCATACACACTGAGGATAGATGGAATTTGTGATTTGACGCACCACATACTACGTCATACACTTATGAATGATACTTAATGAACGATTTCTTCTATAAGGAAAGCATACATGTGTAGTAAAAAAAATTGCTTGAATATGATAAAAAGGATAAAAAAAGGTGCCATATCGACCTTGGAACAGAGGATATATATATATATCCTTCTTCAAATAAATTTAACGGTTATTTAATTAAATCCCAAAAATTTGAATTTTAAATGATATATTTCGAATTTCAATGCAGTAGACACTTCCTTAATTCCTTCTTCATGGATGGAAAACTCCCTGTTATGCAAAGACAGTTGTCATGCAAAACGAAGGAAAGCATGGAGAATCACTACCAAGTAATCTCGAAGTCACGTTCAGAACAAGGATGTCCTTGTTTTACGCCGACTACTGATCGTTTTCCAGTCCCCGAGAGAATTACCAGGGCTACCGTCTAGATGTATTATAGTTATGTAACCGTTTTGCGGAAGAATATCCCTTGTGCGTACCGGGTATCCGTTTAAAAATCATGCGCGCTATTATATTTGAAATACAAATTTTCTAACATAATGTTTGATAATATAAACATTGTCATCTATAATTCGTACATTCGTAGATATGTGGTCAACTGACTTATGTATGTTAAAGTTTAAGTTTCCATGTATCAAATGAAATGTATCAAACGATAACATTTTGAACGATAATTACTGGCCCATAAGGAAATGTACAATTTAACTACTGTTCTTTTACTCTTCAGCCCATTGGTGCAGTACAAATACAGGTGTTACTCGCAAGAAACAGCTCGTGCATCTTTTAATACTCATAAAACTGCGTCTACCATTGTGACACGGAGGAAGTGGTCAGACATAAAGAACACTGTTGGACAGTCGAACACACGTGTAAGAACACGGTGTAAAGTGTGAGGATTGGACGTGACATGTTACCATAGGAACGACGAGTTTAGGATCTAGAAAGTGAAAATTAATAAAAAGTTAGTCAATGGCTATTTTCTAATAAAGCAAAATTTTATGACATTTACGACGACCTTGAGGTCGCTGTGATTTCGTTATGAGATGTTACGGTAAATGAGGAAAGTGCAAGGCAATGTTTTCAAAACAAAAGAGAGACGCATTGCTTGTGAGAACGTACTTTAATTCTGGTGAATACCTCTTGCTCTGTGCACGCCTCAGGGTGCGTCTGCATCGTTGTTCGCGAATACTTTCCCACCGTGGAGTTTGGCTGGAACAACGTCTACCAATACGTACATGTATATATATATATATATGTGTATATACATATACATTTTTCTTTTTCTTTTTGTAAATATGCTGTACTTTTATATAGAGTACGAGTTTATGACCTACACTTCGTTTCAGGTTATGTTCTTGTTATTAAGTTTTTTGATGAATAAAGATCTATCTGGATGGTTGCTATGAAAACAAACCGTAGTAGAGTTAATGTCTGTCTTCATGGATGTCTTCATGGAAGAAGTTAGTAACGAAGACATAATATATGGATAATAAATAACGGTTATGGTAAAATTGATGTAAATACCTAGTGTTTTCATCTATTTAAGAATTTTATAATTTTCAGAGGTGCCAGAAAGTAATCGCGTTCATCGACGCTGTACACCATAAACACGTAATAACGTGGAGCCGTCTTCATGGGTGTCCCACGTATTATGCAAGAGATGGGCCGGTAGAAAATTTTTCAGGCCGTTGAACAGAGTGTACAGTCCTCTGTAGCATACCTTCGCCCACGATCAAGTTCGAACTTACTTGATTTCTCTTTAGGACCAGGTACATAGTGTTGCAGCGATAAAATCAAAATTTGAAGCGATATAATATGAATATAAAAATCATATTTCTTAAGTGCATAATTAATTAGCAATGTTTTAAACCATTTCTAAAATATTGTTTTGTTAAAATGTTAACAGAATATCCTGTACATGATACATCAAGGTTAGGATGCAATAGTATCAACAGAATCAGCCCTAAAAATTCTTGAGCCACTAAAAATGCAATAGCTTGAGGAAAATATTTACAAATTGTCCCACCTTCTCGTGAAGAATACCTTAAGCTACGATTCATAGGCAGCTGCGAACAATTTAATACCAATGTCACTCAGAGCTAACGCATTATATTACGTCAGATTTGATCGAAGTGGTGGCACGGTTTCACCTATAATTTCGTGCAATTTTAACGAGAATCGCTTCAAATTTCATTTCTCACAAACAATCTAATATGTGTAAAATTACTTTTAATATTGACAAAAAGGACGCTAATAATTTCCTGAACGTAACCATGACAGGGGGCGAGGTCGTCTTAAGACGAGTTCAACGCAAATTCCAGATAAAGAATATAAGAAGAAACAACCATAAACACGACTCTTGAAGAACTCACTCGACGAAGAAATATCATACTAAACGAGTCATTGAAACGCAGAGTCCGTAATGATTATTCGAATTCCCCGCATTGTTTTGACTTAATTCAGTGTGAATCGGCCTTAACCAGGACTCGTTGTGTTCTCAAAGAGCGAAATTAAGAGAGAGAAGGAGGCGCACCAAGAGAAACAAATGAACCGGGAGGAGAGTGATGAGGAGAAGTACGAAGGAATCGAAGAGGTGGCCGGGGACACGGAAGAGAAGAGAAGACGCGAGAAAGACGAAGAAACGAGAGGAAGGGATCCGGAATATAAGTCTCTGCAAGGCCTCGCGGTTTCGCCGTTGCCTTCTCAGAACCGATCGACTCTCGAAACGCGAGGGAACAACAAAAACCAGATCGCTTAAAGTTGATACCCATTTCTTTACACCCCGAATTTAAATGCAACAAAGTCGATCCAAATCATTTCGGTTCCTTTGCCACTTTATCGATAAATAAAGCTGTTTACTAGGCAATCAAACCGAACCTCGTTAATAATCAATATTGCTTAATCTATACTAATAGAGGGCGTTGTTGAGTTGTGACTAAAATAATTATCGTAATTCCAAAACTTAACAATAACAAGCACACAACAATGAGGTTATACTATGCCTAGTCATAGCTATAGATAACTAGATTTATACTCGTATTTAAAATAAAGTAGAGATTTAGAAAAGTGTCTGACTTTTTACTTCTCTTTAGTTTAACCTGTTTGTTAAATAAGAAGCTACATTTGTTATGTTGATATGGTTAAGTTGATAGAATTTAGCTCATTTTGTAAGAACGAGTTCTAATGGCTCACTTTGTTCGCGTCTCCGTGTATAGCTTTAGCATAGACCTCGATATGCCTCTCGTTTTACCATGTCGGTAACTTCAACGAGATATTATTTTTTCTTTGTTCAATTATTCGCTGCCGTAACGGCGTATTGTGCAGCATCAAATGAAAAAGAGTTAACGGCGAGTTCAATATCAAACGTCTAGTTCATTTACCAGTTTGCCAGCCTCTGCCAGCCTCTGCCAGGCTTTGTCAGCTATTCAGAACAACGACCGGATACGAAGTAGACGTAAACACTAAATACATAGAATATGGAAATGAATGCAATGCTCGTGGAACAGGTCACGAAATTCTTTTTGGGCCGGTCCTGAGACCCAGGCGCAGAATAAAGATTTTTGCCCCGATAGAAAAAAAAAAAATTTACCATTCATGCGCGTAGCTTGGGAAGCGCGAAAAATTATGCCGGAATCTTTTTCCCCCCTTTTCGTCTGAATCGGCGATATTGTCCGGCACAGATTACACAGTTCCTTGCTCGGACTGCCGAAACCATACCAGATGGCGTAATATCCTTTGACTTCGTATCATAATAAGTGAATGCAAAAGTAAAGCGTGTGATGCGTCGAACGATGATACCTTTCTATACAGACAAATTTTTGTTCGCGTGATCCATCCAAAGGTAACCTACTATCTCATTATTCTTCTTCGATGCCGTAAGACATGCACGAATGAAGATGCACGAGATGCAAGAATTACGATCCACATTGCTCTCTTGAACCTCTAATGAAAACTTGGAGAATTGAGTTTCCTAGTACGATTATTACTTAGTAACTAGTAATATTAGAAAATTGATAGGCATATGGTTAAGTTTCATAATTTTACAATTTTACATCGAATATGACAATTAGCTGATTGATGACATTTATTCGTAGAATTTTATTCATTTAGTATGATTATTTTACTATTATAAAATTTGTCACTATTATACCAGATGATATATTAACATTGGTAACTTGAAAATTGGTAACTTGGTTTGTGATTTGAAAAATCTGACTACAGATATTACTTTATGCAAGAGGGTCCTACTATTATAAACATTATTCTTTAAAAGTATACTTGCATAATAACGTATTTTATTAAAAATTCAATAATGTTTCTACAGATACCCGACATACCCCCTGTCCATTCAGTATTCTTGCGGAATCAAGAAGAAGAAAAGGGGGCCGCTCCAAATAGGATTAAGAGCTATCCACTCTGAAAAAACGTCTGTGAGGAATGTCGGGAAAATAAATGATAAGCTGTCGTCAAATAATATCACGCACTAGACGTATAGTTGGATAATACAAATTAATCGTCTATGTGGCATGAAATTCCTCGAACGGGACCAGCTACGAAACAGACGCCATATACGTCGGATGGAAGGCAAGAGCGGTATGCCTGAGAATGGATGCAGGTCGTTTCGACAACGCAGACAGGTTTTTCCCTTTGAAGTGCACGGGGAATCCGCCTTCCGGGTTCTCATTCGTTCCACGTCCACTCGTCCTATATACTCCCATAGATAACTCGCCTGGAGGCGACTGAGAACCATCGAGCGTGGCGCTGTTGGTATTCGGTACAAGGAACTCGCGGGCACCCTGTAATTTCGCTTGTATTAACGCGGTGTACCTCAGAAACTGCGAGTTACCGACCGCATTGCGGTACTTGCTGCCCGATTCGTGTCCGTGGGTCGGTAACTGGCCAAAAAACGCGAGCATAAATTATGGCTGACTCTTCCTGTATCGGATTTTTCGACTGGTCTTCGAACTTCGTCGGCCTCTGCGCGCGTAATGAAACGATTGAAAATTACAGGGGCCCACGGTGATAGTTAGAGCAGCGAGATAACATCGGTCGTGCCACGGCATTTTATCGTGTGTTGTTTTAAGCGTACTAACGACCGAGTAATTAAGTCTGCTAGCACTGCCTCCCTTGAGGCCTCTCTTCTCCTTTCCAAACTCTACTTATGCGTGTTAATTATCGAATTAAGAAACACGTGTATATACTACGTTCATGTCCGCATAAATGTTTGATGTCTCGCTTAGTGGCTCAGAGTAAACTATACAAGCCCCAGAAAAAGTTTAGGAATAAGGTATGTACTATGTATATAGAGGATGATCCCCATGTAATTGGAAACATAACTCGTAACTCCATAAATATTGACGTTATCGAAAGTTGTTAATGGCAAAAAATATGGCTTTAAAGGAGGTCGTGTATTATACTGCTCAATATTTTTAGGGAGACTACAGTTGAAGATTGAAGAAAACATGGAGATAACGTTAGAATATTGATATTTCTTGCGAAACCTATAATCTACTATAAGTTCACCCATTATAATGTTTGATTAAATCAAAATGTTTACCCTGAACACTAAGATACTTAATATTTCCTTAAATCGGAAACAAACTAATTATTATCTATATGACCTATTTAGGGCCACGTTTATATTTTCAGAGACTCTAGGCGCAACATCATTATTAGGCCTAATTAAATTGTACAGTTAAGTTTTAGAATATGGCCCCATAGAGAGTAGGACTAAATGTGGCCCTAAACCGAAGTGTTCACAATTTAAAATTAACGATATTTCATTCTTATTTCCGAAATCATACTTCAAATATTTTTATCAGCAACAGCACAAGAAATCGAGCTATCAAATTCACCCACTGAAGTCAACCAAGTAAAGTCATAAGCCAAGCATCAAATACACTATAGTGACATAACCTAGCAATGACATCCATAAATCGGTCGCTGGCAGACATTTTTATCAGTCAACCAACGAGATTAAAAAGCTTCCTGTCACATGCTTGCACGCATTCCATAGTGGTGGCCCAATCGCAATCATGATTCGCGTCAGTATGAGAGAAGACAAATAAAAGACAGCTGCTGCGTTCACAGAAATAAGACGAGACAAAATGAACCTTCTTCGTTTCTTTTATCCAATAATGCGTACCGTTCAGTGACGTATTCCGGAATACAGGGCCTTACGCGACATCGAGGGAAACAGAGAAAGGGTATACACGTGCACATGTTTGTACATACACGAGAAAAGGAGAGAGGAATTGGACGAGGAAAAATGATACTTCATTTCGATACAAGTAAATGTAGGAAAGGAATGTCACGATCAAGCTAGAGAAAAAAGGTATGGGGACAAAATAGTGAAGGACTAAAATTTCTAAATATATCTATACAGTTACTAATAACTACTAGAACGCTTGGAATAAGAGACTTTTATATGAAACTTTTTGAAATCTCATTAGCACTGTAATGAGATACGACTGTTATAACTATATTGGTAAAATTTGGAACCATAAAATTCGTATGCTGTTTAAAGACCATACTAATCTCTATGAATTGTACATGTATTTGTAGTAAATATCTTGTAACTTTAATATACATTTTCAGATTAGTTTCAAATTTTACCAATACAGCTATGATAGTCATGTCTCATTATAGTGACACAATTTCAAAATGTTTTGTGTAACGCATTGTATTTTATTTTCTTAATTAAACCAATAAAGATAAAGTTTTCCTATTTTACCAGTCATTTTCAATTGGAAAATAACAAATAATATAAAATTCTTTTAACAAATTATACTATATACCAAATTAAAATAGCTATATTAATATACCTATAATTAATTAATATAACTTGTAGTTATAGCTTTTATAGGAAAATTACATAGTCGTGTACGAAAAAGATGCAAATTGTACGAAAGAAAGGAAAGAGAAAATACTAGACGGGCGGAAATGAAATTGAAAGAAAACGCGTTCGAAAAAAGGAGGAAGAGTTTACAAAAGGTGTAAAGAAAAGAACAGGAGAGGAAAGGGGGCGTCGAAGACAGGGAGTAGGAGGGAGGTGTGGAAGGAGCACGAGAGTACGGAGCAAGAAACGCAGCACGAGGGCTGTGCACACGAGCTTGGGGAAACATACGTATGCGCATTAATGTGTGTGAACGCACCGCGTGCGCTATGCGCTGCGTCTGTCCTTGCGTCCTGGCTCAACACGCCTTGGCAGTTGCCATGCGGGACACCGGGTTCGTGAGTTGACGTCACTCTATCTCCCAACAGACGAGTTAATATTGATAAGTAGAAGCGTTACATGCCCTGGATGTTGGGATGAAGGGACATCAGCTCAAACCAAGTCGAATAATCGACGCGCGTTTCGCAAACCAGTACCATAATGTGATCTTTTTCGTTAGCCAAATAATGTTTAAGATACTGAAAGGGTATGTGGCACGTGATATCACTAATCTAGAAATATATTATTTTAAAATTATCAGTCAGATTTATGGATGTTTATGTAAATTTATGTTGATGATTATAAGAGAAAAACATGATAAGTACATTTTTGTTGAATTGTTGATTATAATGTCATTGGGTGAGTAAAAGGGAATATTTCAATACAAAATAGCTAAAGATAAAAAAAATGCGTTAGGTCTAGCTGAAGCTTTACATAATTGTTAAGACAAATAACATTTTAATATCCGGAATATTTTAATATCATACAAAGTAATGTTTCTTCAACTGTAAAGAGGGTGGAAAAATATATATGTTTAGCTCCAAAATTAAGTAATAGACCAATTTTGGTAACGTAAGATTAATTGACAAAATTATCCTCCTGTAAAAAATGGGAAATGTGGCTCCTTTTTATGAAAACCTACTAAACCAAAAGTAAAACTTACACAGAGATTTGTTTCACTCACTAAATATCAGAAGTACTGCATTTTGAATATTACATCTTTTATGCTTTCTGTGCATTTTGAATTTTAATATTTCCTATAAATGCACAAACATCCGCAGTCTAATCGAAAATCAAACTACAGAGACGCGTCGGTGGCGTGGTTATAACTGCGCCATTAATAAGAGTAGTGCTGCAAATTGATGAAATGCAATATGGGTGAAATGAGTTTGCCAAGGGGGAGTTAGCGAGGGTCGTGTAGATCGCTCGAAAACTCAAAATAGATCAGGGGTGGATTCGTACCATCTGGACCTTTAATTTCAGGGGACGTAGTCCCAGACCACGATACGAAAGAAATATTAATGAACGGAAGTCACTTCGTTATTATGCTTCACTGGCCTCTACTGTTTGTATACGATTGATCATCCACAAGCTTACAGGACGAGTAAGCATTTTCATAGCTGTGGCTAGATTACATAGCGAGATAGAAACAAAACCCAGCGCCACCGTCCATGAAGCACAAGTGTCATTTTCGAATAGGTCAAGGAATATATTATTACATATTCGACTATCTTGAATAAACATGTAATAATCTTTGTTTTACCAGAATATATCTTATACATCTTAAATGTTTATTTGAATTCGTCACAACTCAAAAATCGTGATCAAGTGTTATTTACTTGATTTATTGTATATTAATTTTTTTAAAAATTCAGAAAGAAAGCAATGAAAAATATAAACTGTAGCCACATATATCCTTGACCTTATTAAAAAGGAAAGAAAATGTAAATATAAAAATAAATATATAACTATATGCATATATATAAACAAATATAAAAAAAAATTTAATGATTTTATATACCTATTAAGGTATTTTTTATTCGGTCTAGAAAATATGGGAAACGAAAAGAATATATCGTGTTATAATCCAAGAACCGTACCTAAGGTGTAGATGGCGAAGGTATCGAGCGCTAAAGGGTTAAACGTGAACGTTTGAACAAGCGTGAAGTCCCATTCGAGGCCGACTTTTCCAGGAATGACTTGTTAAAGAAGGAATTTATCGGTAGGTTTTACGGTTCTCTTCGTCGTTGCTTTGCCTTTATTGCAAAGCAAATGCATATAGAGAAATGGGACCAGAGCTGATGATATGTCGGAAGGGAGGATCCAGTTTGCGCGAAACGTGTCTGTGGTTAATCAGAGCTTTCCAGGTCAGATACGCAACGCCTGTTAAACATTAAATAAATGATACGATTTTATTTTCTGTTGTTTAAGTGCTTCTTTGATAAGTAAACGAAGTAGATATCACACAAATTCAAATTTAAACGACCCATCTCCATCACGATAATAGTATATACGATTAATAAATAATTAATCTATAGTATCAATACCATTAAACATTATTATTTATCACACATATTAGTAATAATAATATTGTCATTATATATGTCGTTAGTTTTTGAAAACACGGTGTAGGGAATTTTGTATACACAATGTATCTACATTTCCTCATGAAAAAGCAATATGGCCGCTATTTGAATAACCTATAGCCCTATAGCTCACCTCAAAGTGTACTCTACGTATACTCAAGTGTGTCTTAACGCAATGTGTATTCTTTTACGCGTTTTCCATAGAATATTGTGGCGCCAATGTGGGTACACAAGTATCTACACTCGATTGTTTCTCTCGAATATTTTCTTTCGAAAAGAGAAAGCTGACCCTTTCGAAAAGAGTTCTCAACTCCCGTCGTTACCTTATACCTTTCTGGGTTACCGGATCCGTGAATGAGAAAGACGATATCGATGCAAAAACTTCGACAACGCAAGATAGTGGCTAACCTCGAAATTGTCGTTCACAGGATCCAACAACTTTTTGATAATCGATCGATGTTGCGAGAAGATTTAAGAATTAAAACAAAATCAATGGTTTGAAAACAAAAATTAATTTATAACAATATACTAGGTTGTTTGGAAAGCTCATAGAACAAAATTAGAAATTTATTAATTAATCTGTACTCTGTTTTATGGCGACTTGTATCTCTTTCAAATGGCTTTTGCAATGAGACTTTTGAAGGTGAATATTTAAGCTGGCAATAATATCATTTCAACATTTTTTACATATTCTTAAATAATACAGTATTGATGATTTTTATTGAAATTTTCCAATTTTGAAAAGACTACGAATTTCTCGAGCAATTCAATATAATATATGATATCTAACTACGTAATATGTATAACTTCAGACTTAATTATACATTAAGATACATTGATAAGAGCAGACACTATACATAAATTGAATTTAGAATAATTAAATGTTAAATATTATTTGATAATAGTATAATAATAATAGTGATTTTTATATAGGTACATATATGATGAAACCGACGAAAGAATGTGCTTAGTCTTTGTGTTTCGACGTATGTACATATCTTATGACCTAGGGTGAGAACCTTGGGTACTACGCGTTTTCTTCGTACTGATGTGTCGTGCAATACGAAGACAGAATGTGTACAACGCGCTAGTGTGAACAAGAGAGACGAAAAGAGATGAAAAGTAGAAGCTAGAAAGAGAGAAATGGCAAAAGTAACTAAAAGATGAAAGAAGACAAGGAAAAAAAACATGGGACCGGTGCATGTTCTCTACGCATGCCACGTGTTTTACCACCTGCCTCGACTAGACGTTCGATAATGGAAAAAATATACACGCGGATCATTTAAATACTCGGCTACTGGGAGCATGTTTCCTGAGAACAATAAAGTCTCGCTGTAATACGAACTACACACGTATCGAATGTCGTAAAGTACTTGTTCGAACAATTTACGACGTCTTCTATTAGTAATGAACAAGCGATTGATTTTTATACAAATTCATATTTTCATGGATACAATTAAAAGAGTATGACTTAAGCAGAAATTCGTTTTATCTATATTTTATCTAATATTATAAAGAATGCTATATATTTGATATTTTCTATGTTTCTACATATCATATAAATTCTATAGATTTCTATATTTTTAAACTTCGTATAATTGTATAAAAATCCGCGATCGGCTAATAAGTGATAAATTGATTAAATTTATAATTCCTTAATATTTATTTCAAAATATAATATTTCGTACTCCTCTTGCAATCGAATATTATTTGAATATAAAGAATATTGTAACAAAACAAAAATGTCACTGAACCTATGTTGTTACGAAAATAACTTTTTTGCAAGAATTCGTAACTCTAGCGGTCAAGAATTTGTTTCTTCGCTCCCGGGGTTAACTACCTCGGAAGAAAACAAAGTTAATAACACATACTTAAATAGGGATGTATTTCTAATCGATTGATAATCACTCAGGAGCTTGATGTCAGCAAATATGACAGGACCTAGATACAAGTGATATAATTTAATTTAATTTAATTTAATTTATTAAACGAGTTAAATACCCATTTTTCTATATAGAAAATGTAAGTTTATGTAGAATGTTGAAAAGGGAAAGAAATAGAAAAAGATAAGAAATATGTTCACACGTTTTACGAGAAAGAGATAGAGACTCACCTCTTTCTGGCAAACCGCATGTCGATCAGTGTTGCATGATTCGCTGCTTGCTGCCCGCTCCAGAAACACAGTTAACGAGACACGATTTATTACGATAAACTTCTGTTAGTCGTCGAACTTGACAACATGGCCGAACTCACCCCTAACCAAACAACTAAGATTCGCAACTTCCAAGGGAGAAAACGTAACGAGGACTACTGTATGTCAAAATGTGAACAATTTTCGTGAACTGAACCGTCAAACGAAAGGACGCGACCTATCGGACGTAAGGTTTGATATGCTGCTTTTGTTTACACACAAAACTTGACAGGAGAAACTTAGATCTCACGTTGCTAGATTATGGGTCATTCGACATTCGAACCGACTAGGGTAATTTCTCGCGCGAAAATTAACGGAAAATATGTATGTTAGTGACATCTGTTGAGAGACATGCAAATTACGTTACAAATTTTAGCAACATATATTTTGGAGTTTGTTGATAAAGAAGAATGCGATGTTATCTTTCTTGAGATTATAATATGTAATATAATTAGATTATTTTATTTGTATCTGTAATAGAAGAAATAGGAGTTAATAATAACGTACAAATTTTAATATACAAATCTTGGAGCTCTTGAGGTCAAATACAACGTTATATTTTTTGTAATCACAGTAAGTAAATTATTTTATTTGTTTCTGTAATATAAGAAATAAATAAAATAATAGGACATATACGAAATTAGATTTTTTATATTCTATTTGTGCCCTGTTGTCATATTTTTTTATGTGTGTTTACGTGTCATATGTATAATTTTTTGTTTTATATTAAATACAGATCTTTACATATAAATTTTTGTTCACAAAATATAAATTATATATTTAATGATGTAGAATCTGGAACATTGTTTTCTTGTGATCAAAATGTAGTGTAAATAATGAATTATTATAAGTACATTGTAATCACTAAAAATGTCGAATTATGGCCTGTCAAATGGTCATCGGTATGTAATTATTGTACCACAAGTTCCCGCGTAAAATTTATTTACACGACAAGAGATCCAATACTTAAGTCTTATAAAAACTATACATTATACTATCAAGGATGAAATTCAGGTGTAGAATGATGGACGTAATTGCAATGAGAGATTTCACCAGTGAGTTTAAATCATGGAAACTATTTCTAACCTTCCAATTGTTGTGTATAATTAAATATCAATAAATATTAGTATATTTACGTTACCCTTATTCTTATGCAATTTTTTATATACCGGAAGTATTTCAACGTCTACGATTAAATAGCAATACCAATACAAATTTTTATACCGAATGCAACGTAATAAAAATTTATATCGAATTGCAATGTTAACCCCTCTTATTATCAATTAGTTTCATAGAAATACAATAATATTAAAATATAGAATTTTATTTCAGATATCGTTAATGTTATCGCTCGAATAACAAAACAGTGTACCTTGCGGTTAACGTTGGATGAATTATGCTTCAGTGTCACTGATGACCGAGCATCGATGGTTTGGGCTGAACTAAGTCAGACTCATTTTTTTACTGAATACATTATGAATGGCGTCTCTGAAGAACAGAATGAGATTTATTTAGAATTTGATCCCACATTGCTTGCCAGATCCCTAGGATCTTTACGAATGACCGCAAAAAGCGTTAAAATCAAATTAACGAATAAGCGACAACCGTGTCTCACTATAGAAATTGAGTTACCTTCATTAAGCATGGAATCAAGACAATGCTTGCACGATGTACCTGTCAGAGTTATACCACGACGCGAATGGACCGAGCATCAAGCACCAAATATTCCTGAATTTCATGTATAAACAGTTTTTTCTGCCTATTTTATTTATGATACTTACTTCTATACTACAAATTTTTATGTATTTACGAAAAATTTGAATGTGCAAAAATTCATAAAATATTACAAAATATTCAGAATACAGTACCCGTTATACTACTTGATAGGTGGAATGAAGCTCTGCCAAGGTCAACATTTTTTATTTTCTCAAAAATATGAATTTTCATAAAAATTCGCAGTCTAGTTCTTTCTTAATTGTTATTAGTTTTTCATAGTACAGGGAGTATTTGCACTTATTTATAACTTAATATCTTCTTTTCCAATGAAGTGGTTTTTTATCAGATTTGATATTTCATTTTCATAGTATCATATCTCTGTAGCAGTTCAAGTATTACGAAAGTGAACATATCTAGTTAATTAATGTTTAATTACTATAATAAATAGAATAATGTGCAAACATGTACTTCTTGTAACCATTGTACTTTTATTTTTCTATTTTTAATTTTTTCCAGATTTCGGTCGATATGCCTCAACTTAAACACGTAAAACATATTGTAGAAAGGATGAAAAACATGAGTCCACAATTAACGTTAAGCGCCGACAAAACCGGCGTGTTTGTATTGAAAATCGACACGGACAGCGCCACAGTGTCTACACATTTCCAAAAGTTGCAAGTTTGGAATTGTAGTCAACAAAGTCAAGAAGACAAAATATCAGCTACTATAGATATTAAGAAGTTTTTCATGTTCCTAGCTTGGGACATAACACATCCCGATGGCGTGAAATGTAACATACTGCAAGACAAGATGGTTAACTTATTTCTGCATGTAGCAGATTATGTTAAAATACAGTATTTCTTACCCTCGGTATCTATTTGAATCGCATTAATTTTAACAAACTGTTTTCATACAATATAAATTCTTTATTTTTTATACACCCTTGAGTTTTTTTTACGCATAAAGGCAATTGATACAAAATGAACTTTCGACTATTAACGTTAATTATATGCTAAATTGAAGTTTCGTTCATTCTCTTGTCTGAAATTTTGATGCATCTGATCAATCTGCTGAATCTTTTGATTCAGCAAAGTTGTTTGCTGATCTAACCACTGTAAACTGTTCATATGAGCATTCAATATTTTGCCAATTTGGACAATAGGGTCGCTGGAATCTTGCGTGCGATTGGCCTGATTTAAATGTTCGATGATTTCCTTCAAATCTTCTGACATTCGTTTTAATTGAGTATCAAGATCTTCCGCTAAACGATATGTGTATTCTCTTTCTGGATCAGATACTGAAAGAGATGCTAATTCCTTTTCTAGTGGTACTAAACAGTCTTGCAACTCTTTCTGCTGACCAACCTGTATTTGTAATTATATATATTTGTAAAATTGTAGTGTTTATATTTTATATGTTATTTAATATATCATAATAATTATCTTACAACATAATCCAATTCATGCTCCAACTGCTGCTGCTCAATTTTGACTCTTTCAACTTCTTGATTCAGTGCTACTATTTTCTCTCCGTTACTTATAAGCAATTTATCCCAAGCGTTAACTTGTTCAGCTTGATTTACAAATACCTTCTCTTGCTCTTCTAGTTCTAAGGTCCATTTATTTATGGATTCTTCAAACGAATTTATAGAAGCAGGTTGAAGTGTACCCGCAGATGAACTGACACTGTTATGTTTCATTTAGTAAATAACAAAATATTATATTAACCTCATATTGCAAAATAACAGTAAAAACTAGACATACGTTGTAGTTGTACCCAATGATGCTTGAGTAGATGTGAGGCTTGCTGTGGCTGCAGTCTGATTTAAAGAAAATCCTGCTGTGCTAGTTGAAGTTGTCCCTGTACCGAAAGTAAATCCTGTGGCTGCAGATGTTGTGCCACTTGCACCTAAAGAGAAACCTGTAAGGACAATGAACAATGGTTATTTTCATAAAACAGACTTGGATTATTATAATACATATGTACTATGAAAATTAATAACTAATACCTGTTGCTGTTGTGGTTGTAGCTATAGCAGTAGTTACAACAGGTGTTGCAGAAAGAGTAAACCCAGTTCCTGTTGTTATTGTATTTGGTGTACCAAACGTTAAGCCAGTTCTAGCAGTGGATACAATAGTTTCACCACCACCCAAGGCAAATCCAGCAGTAAGTAGCTTAGATGCAAAAGCTGAGGTCGCTGCTGTTGTTGTTGTCACTGTGGTAGTACCTCCTAAATTAAAGCTTAAAGTATTTCCAGCTGATGCTGGTGTAGAGAATCCTGTGGGAACTGTCGCAGTAGTTGCTGCAGGAGTTATGCCAGTACTTGCAGTTGTACCAGTACTAAATGTTAAACCAGGTGTTTGTGAAGGTACAGTGGTTGTAGGAGCAGCAGTTGGTGTTCCAAAAGTAAAGCCAGGACTTTGAACAGGAGTACCACTTAATCCAGTACCAAATACTCCACTAGGTTTAGTTTGCACTGGTGTAGATGTAAGTGAGAATCCCGTTGGTTTTGCTGCATCTCCAGCACCACCGACTCCAAACGTAAAAGCTACAAAAAGAATTAAAATATTGTAGAACAATAAGGTGTAATTATATTTTTTGATTACTACAAAATATTAAATATACTTGTAGTTGGTACAGTGCTTGCAGGAGTAGTAGTACTGGGTTGAGACTTTGGAGTACTGTATGTGAAACTCATTTTTATTTTTTATATTATTATACCTATAAAATAATACATATTTAGAACTTTACTAATTATCGTATAAAAATGCTGAAATTTGTAAGAAAGTTAAGCATTATTCATTATGTATTTTATTTAAAAACTTTATAAACAGTTTTACAGCTAACCTTATTCGTTTTAAACGTCATTGACTTTTAATACGAGCATTTGAGGAATAAACAGTCAATGCTTAAACTAAAAATAATAAATTATTATAAGATACTTATACACTGCGGTTTATACTTTACAATTATCTATTTTAGATCCTTTGTCACAGAACTCTCTTTAAAATTACACTTCGCAGTTTCTAACCAATATAAAGCAAATTCAAGCGAAATTAATCAGATACAGTGCACTCTATCATATTCTAGGTTAATAGATGGCATTGTAGTGATGAGACATTTATTGTGAATATTCTTCCCAGCGGACGTTAGTAATAAAAAACATTCAAAAATTAATTTAAAAATTATTACATTAACCATAAAAAATTATTAATATTCTATATACAGTATTATCAGTCAATACAATTTGTAGATTAGAAAATCTTTTTTGATTATAAAAGATTGATACATTTATTATAGTGTACAAAAATGTGAATAAATAGAACAGAGTGTGTGTGAAAACTACTGCACAACCCTTCTATATTCATCAAGAATTTAATCGGTATTACTAGTGAGCTTAACCTCAACTCGCTACATCAACATCTCAATTTTTATTACGTTAATACATAATTGCTATATATTTATTCTGTGTTTAAAGGATTTAATTAAATTGCTACATTAGCATCATATGATAATATCACACATCATGCCTAAATAGAGTGCACGGATTCATATCTAGAGCTAGAGCGTACGTTTCCAGGAACTTTTAGTCGCTTCGTGTGTGAAACATTCTTCTTGTTCAGAGGCAAAGTTTGCTTACGAAAGCCGCGTGTTACGACTTACGACTTACGACCCACGCGATAGTTTACGCTTCATGGCGATTCTGTGTGTTATAGAATCAGTCACTGGTGGACCTAATATTCATCTTTTCTCGGGCTAAACTGTCCAGCGTTCTTTACGCAAAGTTTACATACTCCGTGTAAAAAAAGCAGTGTTGTTTATTTATGTAATTTGTGAGAGTATATATCTAAGGCGCGAAAATTGTACCTTGTGTACATCACATATTTCAAACAGGTGTCCAAAACCTAAATTGTACAGATTCGTGTATGTTGTAGAATAAATTAAACACAACCATCGAAACTTATATTGTGTCTTGTATTAACTATTACATCAATTGTACACATATAAGGTGCCTATATAGAACATACACGTATATATAACAGAAGTGTTTTCTAAAGAAAATACCTCGAATTGGTAATTTGTAAACTCGAGGAATAAATGAATATATCGTATTTATATAAGTGTTTTCGAAAGATGAAATTGGTGTGGAATTAGTGATTTGGAAACTGGAGAAATTAACGACTTATTAAAGATTAATTGTTTCCATATATAGATTAACGGATGGTAGAAAGTAGTATTGTTTTATTAAAAACTTCCGGGACGGTTCTTTAGTTTTCTTTTTTTAGCGAATGATTGGCCCAGTTTCGAAATCGTGGTTAATATAGCGATAACTGACTGAAGATTGCTCGAAATTAAAAAGAACGCGGTTTTACATATGTGATACGGCTATCTTCGCAATTTTTCTTCTTAATGTACTAAAAATATTATATTTTCAAGTAAACGTTTATGGATTTAATCTTTATCGATCGTTACTATTGTTCGATCAAAATGTCGGTAACTATTACGTTATACGTACTTATGTATTTGGCGAATATAATTCACGGTTCCACATTAACTGCACCCCCGCAATCGGCAGTGGTTGTCGCTTTCGAAGATATCTATGACATATCTTTACTAGCCAACACTTTGTCGGATCAAGGGATCGATACAACGTTAATTATACCGGAGTCCAACGAAGACGAAGTTTACGAAACTTTGATCGATGTTGAAGTGCTTACAGTGAAAATGGAAGTTGACAAATCTGCATATTCTACAAAGAAAACGATTCAAGCCTGTGAAGCTTTGTTAAAAGATGAACAAATCGCGAAGAAGATACAGGAAATTCAACCTACCTTCACTGTATTTCCTGCACTTTGGTATAGTTCAATATTGTTATATATATTTACAATCGAAGTGAATTTCATTAATGATGGTACTTTGTATCATTGCCGTGTAGTTTCCGAAAGAATTTTTAAAATTACATTAAAATCATTTTAAATATTTAGTAGCTTCGATTTCGTAGTAGCTTAAAAGTACTAAATATATCGAATTTTTGTAATTTTAGTATATTCCAATTACTTGCATTTTGATATCATTTTCTAATCATTCTAGACATAATTTACTTTCGGTAGTTGCTTTCTAAGTCAAGAATCATAGAAAAAATTATTTTTGACTCAAGAAGTTTTAAGTATTCTCTAGTTATCCTTGTCTTTAATTTTAATTTTTGCGATTAGGAATTGCAATTGAAAAAAATTAATATTTTTCATTTTTCGATTAAAAGTAAAAGAAGTATTAATGATTAAAAATAAAACTGATAATTAAATTATAGATTTCTCTAAGAAAGACTATGAATTACTTTCTAGTTTTAATAATTAAAAATTATATAAATAATAATATAGAAAATTATAATATCGTAGATAATAAATTTGTAGGCACGATGGATGTTTGCTTCCATGGGCAAGAGCTATTGAGTCTATTCCAGTGATATGGACGCGCAATCGAGAAGAAGAACTGTATGTTTTCGAATATACTGGTGCCGCTTTATCGGTCCAGAATACAGGAGTTTGGACCAGGTTGTGGATGAGTACTACAAGGAGGTCAATATTCTCCACGGCTCGGGATGAGTACGCGGTGTATGCTCTCCGGATAGTGGGAAAATACTTGCCAGACATCAGTCTCAATTTAGATAATCTATACGCTGATGTTCGCCTTATACTTTGGGACGCTGACGTTATCCTACGCTCGGATTATGCATTACTCACCCAGCTGATAGTGGAAGTGAGATATCAAAAATGTTTACTCCGATTCTGTTTCCTGTTCTCCTAATAAGATATTTTTCAATGTCCAGTACATTTAATCGCGCGTTTCGTTGTTAATGGCTAAAACTGGACTTGGAACAGTTTTAGATATTTGAAAATGAATAAATTTGCAAATTAAAAAATTAGAAAATTAGAAAATTAGAAAGTTAGAGAATTTAAAAAGTAGAACATTTCACATATAAAAGCCATTAATAATTCAGCAATCGCCGATTCTAAAATAACCTTCTCCCTTAACTTACACTATGATATTGAACTTATGCGAGGCTTAATTGATTAGTGCACTCGTTTGGAAAATGAACGGTTTAGGTTCGAATCCCAGTTCAGTAACTTGATACCTTTCCTCTTTTTCTTCTTACCACGTAACGTACGCCGTAATTCCCTAATAATACCACGCAATATCCATCTCTGTCTTTGGTGTATAATTAAAAATTATCGAAGAAGAACGTTCCGTTAACAATGTTTATTGTAGATCGGCTGTCATCACTGTAGAGGGGCACATCCATTACAAAGCGATCTACACAAGGCTCTGATCGAGTATCGAGTGGGTACAATTGTGGCTCTTCTGGATGAGAATTATGAGACGTTAATTAGGGAGCTTGCACAGAAATTACCTCAAGGCAGGGAGGGCCAAGCAGTAGTTTGGAAGAACATGAAATGGCAAAATTCAAATAATGCTCTACCAGAAAATCTTTTCGTTCACTCGAGAATTGATCGGCAAGATTTAATAGGTAAAAGATTACATTGAATTATAGTCTCCTCATAGAATCCTAGTAGGTTCCTGATTAAAACTAATTACTTTAACTCTTTCATTTTAAAGAACAATATCATTTAAAAGAGTATACACCAGGATTATTAATTTGACAGAAAAGCACTTACAATATTTAAAGTGCTTAAGATCAGGTGTTAAATTTTGGATATACTATTAGAATCATAGATAAAAGAGCAGGAAAGAAATGAAATTGACTTGTATTATTAGAACCATAAACAAAGCAAAATTTGTTGTTAGTGACCAAAATGACTTATACTCTTCTGCCTGCCTATGAGAGATATTATCTTTTCTTTTCTAACTTTTTTTATCACGTGTAAATTAATTAGGAAATATATTTTAAAATAATTTTGATAATATTATTATCATATTATTGCAGGTTATGGACGTACAAGAGTGGTATTAAGTCACTGTGCAGACACAGAACTCCTCGAAGCTGCTTTCCATGGAACTCCAGTCATATGTTTCCCCAGAAATCCCAACGAATTTAAAAATGCTGCACGAGCGGTTCAGTTAGGCTTTGCACGTTCCGCTGAAGAGATTCATATTTCATCTGGTGAAGAACTAGCTAATACTGTGACTCAGATTCATGAAACCATGGACTATCGCGAGAATGCTAGAAAAGTATCTTTAACCATTCGTGATAGAATAAATCCTGCTGTGGATAGGTTAATCTATTGGTTGCGTTACATGGCAAGGACAAAGGATTGGAATTTAGACTTCCTAACTCCAATCAGTCCAGCGAGGACCTTGAATGAAGATCTCCAATTCTTCCTTGGTCTCTTTGTAGGTATTATAGTTGGAATATTTTCGACAATAGGTTGTATGTTAGCAAGATATTTAGTCATATCTAAAAGAACACAAAGATCAAAGGGAAGATATACACGATAAAAATGTGATTGATCTAAAAGAGGAGAAAAAAAACATGGATTCGATAGGATGGATAATTACGGACACGTTTCGCATATGTATTTATATAAATGCACGTAGAGTACAGGTACATACAAATACAAATGTTACGAGCTAGGGTTTATCTCATTGCTAATGAAGAGATGTAACTATTACGAGAATACTTGATCGATAAGATTGATTGATGATTGATTGCTTGCTTGGAAAAAGCTAGAATGTATGATGTAGCATATTATCAACGACGAGGAGAGAAAAATAAATTACAATTTGTCAATACTGCGCTCTGTATGTCGTCTCGTTGCACGAGTGCTCGCTCGTGTGCGTTATCGCCTAAATCCTTAAAAACGTACGGACGAATCAGTACTTATAGTTCATTCGATTCTCTTTCTCTCTAGCTCGTTCGCTCTCTCTCTCTCTCTCTCTCTCTCTTTTAAGGCCATGTTCCTCTAATTAGATCAGCTGCCTTTGTTTATGCCGTTCAAACAGAGATTGATTTATTCATGCAACGAATATACAGTGTGTTCCATTCTAAGCATTGATATTTCATATCATTCAAATTATTTCAATGTCGAGATTTAAATGAGATTTCAATGTTATCATTGTTTATTTTCACGTCTTCATTTTATTCTGTTTTTGTAATCCATGAAAGATGTACATTGGATTAATTTGTATATTTGAAATCTTGTAAACAAATGAAAAATATGAAAATAGGTTTTCTTCATAATCTTTGTAGAATAATAGTGAAACATTTTTCACTTGCAACGAATAATTTTCGGAATCGTTCAAAGATATAATCTAAATATAACACCCTGTACATTCGCATATCGTTGCTATCGACACATGTCATCAAACAATTCGTTACCTCATATAGATTTAAGAAAAAAAGATCATCGTCACGTAAGACGGGTGTAAAAAAACCGATCTTCGTATAAAATATTGGTCATTGTAAAAAGAAGAAAAAAATACAGAGTAAAAGCTGTACATATATTCAGTATAAAAAATTGTTTTTAGTATAAAAAAGAAGATTAAAAAATTGTCTCGTAAAAGCGAAAAATCATCGAGCAATCGTAATTAAGAGATCGCGACACATGATCAATTCGGACTTCGTAATTGACTAGACTGTGATCCATCTAGATCAGCGTGGCTGAAATGCGACGAAACGGTAGCTTCCACTTCGCGCAATGAGATATTATAGAACGTTACTCCCTATGAAGAAATACAATAAAATATACTGATGGAAGTTGTTTCATGAGGATGAATAAAAAGCAAAGAAACGAAATGAAAGAACAAAGAAAGGAAAAATAAAAGATGAGAGGAGGGAGGCTGCGGAAAACGCAGGAGCGATCACTCTTTTCAAAATGCTCCAGTTTCTCTCTCAATGCAGCATTCAATGAATCTAATTAACATCGATCGTGTTTTCATGCATAGCTGGCAGAAGCGATATAGCGTGATTACAAGTCTATTTCATAGCCCTAACGGCAATCTAAAACATAGATATATTATGTCAACTCAGAATTGCTTCTTCGTTTGTAGCACATTTAAACAAATATTGTACATTATACAATTTGAGAAGCAAATTTTAGAATTTCATAATTTACTATCTTTTCACACAGTGCACATTATACTAAAATTGTGAATATACATTCACACATTTAAGTATCAGTTCACGTTTATAACTTGAAGTTCAAGATGCCGCTATGAGACACCTATGATTCTAGATGCGACAATATCAATGTCGCCGTTTAATGTTTCAATTTATATAACCTCACTATGTTGCTTCCACCAACAATACATGTTCTGTATGTATATATGCTTATCTATATACAGCGCGGCAGTCGTGGACGTAAAATCTACAAAACGGTAAGGAGACAGTATGTACAGTCATTGGCAGAATTGTTCCCGAATCGAGTGACTCGAGGCGAACTGTCGAGAGCGGATATGTGTTGCTATCGCGGCCTCCTTTTCCTTTATTTGTTCCCTACACTCCTCTCCCGCTCTCTGTACTCTTTTCTCTGATGTAGACTCTCGCTTTCGTAGTCCGCCTCGCTCCTCGTAACTCGCATTGTTCGCCGATACGCGGCCGACATACTGCGAGTAGTGTACAGTGAGTCGTGAAAGTACATATTTAGACGCCTGCAGACGTAAAGCATAACGCGTATGGCTTGCATAAGTTACGCTGGAACTTTTAAAATATGGTTCCAAGAGGCTATATAGCTTGGACAAATTCGGGGGAGCCGCTCAAGATCGTCGCTTCGCCATCCTCACCACTCAATGTTTGGTCACTATATCGTTATATCTTTAACATTTTTTTATAATTCGGACTTTGACATATTTTATTATTGATAATTATAAAATGTTACGTTAAATATGAAAATTATGTTCAAAAGTTATTGGATGCGTTATAGCCAGAACAGTATTTTAAAAGTTTCGGTATAACCTATATAGCGTTTCATTTCCGGCTGCAAAGCGCATAAGCGTATTTTTGCAGCTCACTGTAATTCGCTTCGTATTTAGGTGAAGACAAGGTGGTTCTAGGCGCTAGAGAGCATTGGTATACAATGAGATACCTACACATCGTGGAGGTTTTTACTTCGAATATAAATAAGACTCTCGCGCCATACGCAAATGTGCGAGCACGAACAGAAAATTAGAAAAGAAGAGGAAAACAAAAATATGGAAAGAAAGGAAACAGTTGAAAAATGGAAAGAAAGGAATAGAGGGAAGAATGGTCGTCGAGTGGCCTAATATCTCGCCTATATTACTCTATTTCATCCTCGTGTTCAGATTCTCGCTTATCCGGACACTCGATCTCGTTCACGCGGAAACACTCGCACGCTTCTCTATTATCGTCATGTTCTCACTCTCTCTCCCTCTCGCGTCAGCAAAAATCGTAAATTATTAACATATTGAGTTTCAGCCAAGGATCAGTACGCTGCGAATACGTTTAGCTGCTCTCAATGTCGAATAAAATATTCATCGCTACACAGTAGTTTCATCGATTAAAACAAGATCCTTTTCGAAAGGTTCAATTTCGCTCTTCCTACGATTACGTAAATTGTAGTATAAGACGAGCACTATTGCGCGCATGATATATGCTCTTATAGTCGAGCCCAATTCCCGTTACATTTTTAGATATCCGTGGAAATTGGTGAATTGGTAATTTTTCATCGTCGATCCTCAACATGTTAACATTTACATAAATAATGGTGCACCTGAGAGCCAGACTAATATAATAAGCCACGTAACTGTGCAACCGCATAGACACCTTGGACTCACTGTCGCAACGTTAATACTGAGACGACTCCAGTTTTATGACAGGCATCTTTTTTACTCCAAAGTTCTTTCTACAGGATGTTCTATTTTGCTTGGATTATTTTAAATATCTCTATGGTGTTTGATAATATGAAAAATGATGCTTTCTAAAATAACTAAATTTTGTTTATCTTAAGAGATATTTCGGCGATTGTTCAGAATTGTTTTCGATTATTCAATAATTCAGGATTACTCAAAGTTCAGATTTTTTTATATGTTAACACTTCCACAAGTAACTCAGTAACAATTCTTTCAATTGAAAGCAATATGACTTTTTGATGGGTGTAATTAATCCGTTTCTATTACCAAAAACAACAGAGATATTAAGGTATCACGTGTATCATTTTGTACATCGTAAACACGTTTAGATACATCCTGACATCTTAACATTCTAACCGTCCGGAAACTACATTATATACGCTCAAGGTCGATAGTTGCCGAAGCGCGGTGGACTTACGACACTCTGACTGTCAGGTACAGAATGCACTATAAACGTAACGTGTTACTCTTCGTAGCCTCTCGCGGCGCTTTTCTCTACTCGGCACGCGACTGACTTCCATATCTGGAGCCAAATCGGCCTCGATTGAATTAACTTAAACAAACAAAAAAAAAAAAAAAAAAAAGAAAAAAATACAAACTAAAAGAAACAAATATCAGAAAAAGAAAAAACACGGGGATGGTAGATGCGCGATCTCTACCCTGATTCCATTGCGACCATGAGAACGGGCCATCGTGTATCGAGGGATCGTGGAGAAACTGCCTCGACGCAGAGGGTCGTTAAGCACCTTTCGGTAGGTAGGCCGACCGGAATGCAATTTTTTTTGCTTCTTCTTCTTCTTTTTTCCTTTTCTTATCTTTTCTTTTGTTTACCGCCTAATTGCACACGTGCTCTTCCCGTTTGTGCCGACACAGCTCGCACTTCACGTGACAACACCAGACGAATCGACAATTGCATTTCTCGGTCACGTCCCGGACTCTCGTCTGGTATCCCCGACCGCAGCATAGTAATCGACATCCGTCCAAACCAAGGGATGTTCGATTGCATATCCTTCCTCTAGTCCCGGGAATACCGAGCCTAAAAATAGAGATATTTAGAAAAGATGTTCTAAATTAAAAATGTTTCAATTATGAAAAATTGTATTTTAAAATTGATTTTATTGAGTGTAAATGTTCTTGTTATTGAGGACCCAAAAATTGAGTTATGGGTTGTATGAAATCAGGTAACACTGAAGGCTATTTCTTTTAATATTGTGGTTTTGAACTTTCGTGAATATTACTGCCATCTGCATTTCAAACGAGAACTACAGTAGTAAGAACTGAGTGACTACTGTAAACTAAAGTGGAATAGTAACTAAAATAAATGTTATAGTACGATTTTAACTTAATAAGTGCTTTAGTTTTAAATTTAATATACAAAATAAATGTATAAAAGAAATAATATAAAAAATAGTAATGTTCAACTTCTCACGTGATATTTTTTTCACAATAGTCAGGACTATCTTCAAGGTACACTAGGTCCGTTTTATTAGGTCGTTTGAGGTCTGGACGAGCAGGCCTCAATCTCGCTGGTCTTCTACCTCCACGTTGTGCCAGTCGTACCAACGCTGCTCCTTCGTGCAACGCGGCTAACGCTGCCCCAGCCACCCTGAATGCCGGCAGTCTTCTCCAACAGACGCGTACGCTGCATGACCCAGACATTCCTAAGACAATAAAACAATTATGTTTCAATAGACATTTAGAAAAATAAAAAGAAAAGATTATAAGTATGTATATGTAATATGAAGAACATTAAGAAACTTAAAGTGGTAAAACTTACTAGGGACTTGGAACATCTGTATTAAGATTCTGAAGAGTACAGAAAGGCATAAAGAACTACAGTAATGTTTTGAATTTGTGGAATTCTTTTACAGAGTATTTTATGACATATAAAATTCAATAAGCAATATTTTAATACAAGTCTAATAAGATTCTCTAACCTTACAATTGAAAACCTCCTTTATTCTTAAAAAGTACATTGAAATACAAGTAAATCACAAATTTGTGACTCAAACACTTCCTGCTATTCATTGTTTCCTATATAAAAACGCATTAATTGTTTTAGTATCTAAAGCAAACATTTGATATCTACCTCAAGTATTCTTTATCATACTACACATGTATTTTTATTGATCCTGGTATTTCTTTATTTTTCAAACCTAATTATCAATATGAAAACTTCTAAAAAACGGACAAGGAAGAATAGCCGCTGGTTTCACGAGATTGATAAAACGAACGTCACATTCCTTCTTTTCACGGCATGCTTTGAGGCTGAAACAGGTCTCAGGAGAGATTCTTCTACCCATGAATCTGTACACGCATGAACGCAGCGAACCAACGACGAGATGTGGAGTGGGGAAAGGCAAGGGATTGGTGAAATCCTAAGTCGTTAAAGCGTGAGGAATGAAAAATAAGAGCGTAGATAGAGGACCTTATCTGTATAACACGTTAATAGCTCACCATGGCATTTGCACACGCGTTGCATTCTCGAGCGAACCGCGCGCCTGCCAGATTCGCTATCATGCTTCCTCATCAGCTGGCCAGCCAGCCCTTTTGGTCCGTGCAGCACACCCTCCTTCACGGGTTCCTCGCTACTATCAGACCATTCTCGCGAGAATTTCTCTCCGAAGTGGATGTCCTGAATGAGGAACAAAATTGGTTTTGTTATGAGGTTAGGTCTAATATGACATTAGAGCAGAGGAATTGTTTTAGTAAAAGTCGACACGATTTTTGGAGTAAACTTTCAAAAGGTGTAGCTTTGAGAAAGTAACGCAATATTTTGTAATTAAATTTTGGATAAAGCAGTGGTACTTTCTACTTTGTTTTAGGAATTTTTCGTGATGAGTATTAAAAAATCAATAGAATGCAAAAATATTGGAATGCTAGGGAAATTTTATATTTACATATTTAGTAAGTATGTTAAGGAGATAAATGTTTCATGAATATCTTAACAAGGAAAAAAGAATAGTTATTTAAAGAGAAAAGATAAAAAGTCGATTTATCTGTGATCGAAAATGTATCTGTTTGTTAAATACAATTTTTAAACTGATTGCTAGCCCTTCATGCATCTAACTGAAACAATACACTCGTTACAGTATCGAGCAGTACTTGGATCACCGATTCCCTATACATATATGCATATATATATATTCGTTCGTTAAGCGCTACTTTTATCTAACTAACTCGCAATACTCGACGGTTCGAGCACCACTCGAACCACTATTGACCTAGTAATGTATCTGCCTCTCGATGCCAACGATAAACCCACAGGAAAAAGGAAACAATAATCTCAACCAGTATACTATCAAATGCAAGATTCCATGTAATCTTCTCATCCACTTGAAAATTTCAATTTTTTCCATTTATGATCTCAAAACCTTTTAATTGTCTTGATCAACAAAAAGGGCCACAATTAGCAACGAGAGCTTCTATTGGGAATTTAAAGAAGAAAGGAACCCATTAAAATTCCCTCGATTTAGAAAAATCATAAATAACATTTTTCTTTAAAACAAACTTGTAAATGTGATAGAGTGCAAAGGATAGCATAGAGAGCATAATAGAGTCGGGTATATTTTTCACTTTATATTTCAAAAGCGGTATTTCAAACAATTTTAAAACTAATAGTATATAATTATATAGATAGATAGTATAGATTTTTATGCATATATGGAAAACTCGACGATGCAACATTTTGCACAGTGGGACATGGAAAATTACATAAAATGTTCAAAGCATACTATAATTTATACTAGATGAAGCAAATTTCGTTTTAACCTACATCGTTTAAATATTTTGGTAAAAATATAAATTTACATAAACATCCACAGTCTGCATATAACTTTTCCTTTTCTTGTCATCTCTTCATAACCAATATTGTTTAAAATTGTTTAGACATGGCTTTTAGAATATAAGATGAAAAGACATGGCTTTTAGAATATAAGATGAAAAGACATCTCTTTTAGAATATAAGATGAAAAGACATCGCTTTTAGAATATAAGACGAAAAATCTATTTCACCAGAAACTTTTATACACTGATATGTCTTTTGCAAACTTGCTAACGGACAGCTTTTATGCATTTAATCCTTCCCCAGTTAAGATTTAGCATTAAACCGCTTTTCCTTAAACAGGCATTGTTCGTTTGGAGGGTAAGAAATTCCAACTGAAAGCGCCAACTAACAAACGGACGACTTATCGACGAGAGGTATAACGGTGGTAGCGATATTCGTTAGCCAAGCTCGAGGCACGACAGTGTCGGCAAACATCATTATCTCGGAAATCTGTCAACGGGCTGAAGCCGTAGACGAAATGTGGTATCCCATGGGATAGAACAGCGGGGCTTGTTAAGGAATCCGTGCCCGGAACTTGGGAAAGGCCAGAGGCCGCAGAAGTGGGCGAGTGGGTAATCCCGAAGGTAAAAGCAGCGCCACTTTCCCGACACTTCCCGCTCTTCTTCCTGCCACGTGAGTTCCTCGAGAGCACGTGTCTCCCTCCTTCCGTCTCTTGCTGCTTCTTCTCTTCTTTTTTTCCCTCGGTCATCTGTCTAGCCCGCCTTTTTTTCTCGCTATACGCTCGCCTTTTCTCTGTTGTCTTTTCTCACGCTTTCCTCTCTTTGTTCCTTTCTTTTAGAATTGGAGATTTTCTGCTCTCTTGGATAGGAATTCTTGAAGAAGATTTCTTTTTGCAAAATTCTGCTTACTTTCTGTGCCTATTTTCTTTGTTGTTTTGTTCTTTCTGCTTCATTCTTATCTTTCATAAATTCTTTTTTTTATATTCTTCTACTAAATACTCTACGTTTTCTGATATCATTCTGTTTTCTTTTAAATATCTAAACAATTTTATGTTTCTCTTATCCCCTTTTCACGCTTTATTTATTCCCCTTTTCTAATTCCTCCATCTCTTTGTCGTCTTTTTCTTTATAATCTCTGTAATCATTCTAATTTTCGATTCTTTTCCCTTTTCATTTCTTCTCAATTTCCGCTATCATACCTTGCACCTCTAATATAATGTTTTCTTCTCTTATCCGTTTTTCCTCTTCCCCACTCTTGTTTCTTTATAATCTTTGTAATCTTGTTAAATTACAACCTTTACTTCTTCTCATTTTCATACTTTACACCCTTTGGTACAATTCTATCCTCACTTACTTTCTTACCTCTTCTTTTTCTCTATCGCCATTTATTTCCTTTTTCTAGCTCCTCCACCCCGCTCCCATCAATTTTTTTCGTCCACGATTTGTCCTCGAGCATCGTGTCTCCAATTGCCCTCCACTTCTTCCACCCCTTTCTCCACCCATCTCTCTATTTATCTTCTATCTTACCCTCTCTCTTTCTCTTTTTCTCTCTGCACGTATTTACGTTCTCATGTGCATCGCTCACGTTCCGAGTTACGTGGCCGATATGTCCGGGCTGTGTGCGGGGGCAGGAGGTGGCGGGTTGTTGCAACTTAACAAGCTTAGCCCCCTTAATCCCCTTGTAAGCTAGCAATGTCTACAAGGGGTCAGCCGTACGCATGAAATGCATCCGTTTACAGGACGAGCTTTGTCTTCGTTCCAGGGTTAAGGTTTACGTCGACCGACCGTGCTGAGATCGAGACGACAAATTGGGGATGCCTGTGCGGGGCAGTGCTTCGCCCGTGCGCTTCAGGGGTGGCCTCTCCGTTCTACAGGGTCAACAAAATAACTAGATTCTTAGATTACTCCTTTTTTATTTGTCATTTCTATTTTTTCTTTTTAGGGTGTCTATTTATAACTATTATACAAAGCATTCAAAGATAAAATAATACAAATGACACAAGTGTTTAATCTGAGGGTACTGTTGATAAAGGTAAATTTTGGAAAAGATTATTTTAGTTAGAAAGCTAGAGTTATTTTGATAAATGAAAATTTACATTCAATTTTCAATCAATTTAATTTTCATTTTGATAAATGAAAATTATACAGACGTTAGTTCAGAGAATGTTCAACTGCGTTAAAAGTTACTTCAGAAGAAATCACTAAAAATCATTTTACTAAAGGTTATTTTATTATAATTTGATAAAATTGTGGGTGAAGGTGAATCTTAAGAAAGATTATTTTATCAATGTTTATTGTAGAGAAATCTATATACTTTTAAATATTAAAATATATATTATGTATGGCTATAAAAGTTTAGAAATTTATGTATTTTTTTACAAAGTTGGGCAACTTTTTTCTATTTCACTTCTGATAGCTTACAAAAATTCTTTTCAGTTTCAGATCCATATCTTTGTAGCACCCTCTACATGTTTTTTTATGAAATAATAATTTTTTAATTTGCTTCACATGAAAGAATATCTTAGAAAGAATATCTAGCGTAAAAAATGATAGCAGTCTTAAGGTCCCTAGAAAACAAAATAAAAAACGTAGTGAAATCATGAATATATAATACAACCCGTAGTCCAATTTATTCTGGATAAAACGCATTTTGATCGGCTCATTAACGACGAAAACACTCAAGATAACGGAGATTCACCCTGTACATCATTCCCACGTTTCCCGCCCATAAACTACTAACAACACTGATTCGAAGTTAATATACTTCAGAATGAAACAGCGTTTTCCTACCCTAGTCAAGCCTCTTTCACCAAATTAACTAATTTCCACTGATTTCGGCCGACCACTTTATCAAATAATTCATATTATGCTTCAGAGATGGAATATTTTTTTTAGTATATAATAGAAATATATTTAACTTTCTACATCAATTTTTAATTTACTAAATTATTCCATTTAACATCTCTATTAAAAAATAGTCTATGCATTCAAATAAAATTCTAGTCGATAAAAGAATTCTAAGATATTTCCTAAAATTTAATGAAAAATATCTAAAGATTTCATTAAAAGAAAAATCTCACTAAATCTCAACAGAAAGTGTCAATATTTCAATTTTAATAAGTTTCCAAAATTCTTCTTAAAGAGGAAAAAGATTCATAACCTCAAACTAATTTCAACGTACAAAGAAATTGTAAAATATTTTTCAAAGTTCTATTTCCAACATTATTAAAATTTCCATTAAGTAATTAAGCTATATATTTAAAATCTATTTGTCTCGAGAAGAAAGCATAAAAAAAGCGTTGAAAGCGTTGTCGACTCTAGTGTACCAGCAGTTCCCGAGAAAAAGCTAACCACTGTTGTTCTCTGTATCGGTGAGGGGTTTGTCCCTTGCCCCCTGCACGCGGAACACGAAGAAAAGGATACTGTTACGTATACACCGGTCTGTTCTCCTCAGTCCTGAAAAGGGTGGAAAATAATCGTCGTTTGTCGGCGGAACGGAATTTCATTAAGTTCCACGGCAGCCGTTTAGATTGATTTACGATCGATACACGATAAAGTGAAAAGAAGAAAATTGATCAAGAACTCGCGAGCGACTCCGGTTTCGTGTTTCCACGAAATTGAAAACGCCGCCTTAAGCTCGCCGCTCGCGATGTAATTCGACCGTCTGCGCGCGTTGCCTCGCTTAATTAACGGACGTTGTTGCGTAAGAACCAAGAGAGGAATTCGTTAAAGTGAATCGAAATTAATTAAGTTGCCAAGGTTTTTAGAAGGGTGGAAATACTCCCGAATAAATGTTGCTTCATGTTATGAAATTAAACACTAGAATAATATTCTGATATATTATTAGGATGCAATTGTTTTTTGCAAGATATAATAGTATGTTTTTATACATACAGTAAACACAATTTAATAAATGTATTTTCATATAGTTTTAAGTACCTTGTAATTTTTGTAAGAAAGAGTGGTTGTATCGTTTGTAATACAAAAAATTTAATAAACGAAATGGTAGTTTTCACGACACAAAATACATGTAGTATTAAAGACTTCAATTCTCTAAAAAGGTATTGTATCGTTTATATACTATATTCTCAAGCAGTACAGAATTGCTATCATATAATCACTGAATTCTCCTCTATACTATTTGTCTCTTATCTTTTTAAATATCATGACTTATTCAAACTAAACCATTCTCTATCCTGTATCATATAAATGAAGTCTCAATAAATCAACCAATAACCTACAAGAATAAAAAGAACATTGTATCATCTCCAATTTTTAAATTAAAAACTTAATTACCAACTCATCAAAGCTTATATGTATAATATTTCCACTTCATATATATATCATCATGTACTTTAATACTAATTTTATCAGGCTTGGTTAAATGACTGGTTTCAAAATTTAATTTAAAATTGTGCATTCATTGTTACCTCTATTGTTCATCTAACTTTATGTAAACTCTTATATTAACAAAAATCGACAAATTGATTAATCAGATAATATAAGAATTAATATAACATAAAGTTAGATGAGCAAAAGAAATAACAATGGATGTACAATCTTAAATTAAATTTTAAAACCGGTCGTTTGACCGGCCCTGGTAAGGTTAGTTTAACAGCAAGTAATATTATTAAAGATTTCTTTATAAGGAACAAGCCTAAGGAAGGTTAAAGGATAAGACGAGTCGAATTTATGGTATCATTTGCCCGCACGTTATTTTTCAAAGGAGAAGGGAATACAAATAGAGGGGAAATTACCTCGCTGCAGCCGCCCCATTGCCAATTATTCGGGTGGCGTGTTCTGACTCGGTTGTCGCACGAGCAATCGGTGAGTTCGCCCCTGGAACAGGCTCTGGTGACACTGTAAGCAACTCCCGCCGCCGATATTGCGTACACGAACGCTGCCTCGCGACTGTCTGCAAAGATGCACCGGAATTTCTCCGTTGTAGCACAAGTTTTTCCATTTTCTGCAAGCTGCTAGCGTATTTTACTCTAATAAAAAACAAAATTATACCGCTACACCTGCACCGTGAGAGGTTTAATTAAAAAAAATTATTTCTCGCTCACGGGGAAAAGATATCTTTTAATTGTTTTGGATTGCATTATGTGTTAAATATGAAAGCTTTGGGGCTACGTGTTCCGTATTGTACGCTTCTTAACACGTAGTTAAAGTTTAAACAAAATTCCTAAGAATCTCATTTTCTCGGAGAAATACTTTAATTACCTTTATAATCATGGCTATATCTATGTTTACATCTGTGTCTGTATCTACATACGAATTTATGTGTATTACAGTATATGCTTATATAAATATAAATTGAATATATAGTGTTATTATAGTTACTACTTTTATCCTCAGTTACCAAAAACCTACTGTCAAATCAAATTTCCATCCTGCTTCAAATACGCCAACCATAACCTCTGAATACATCCATTTTCACGTCGAACTAAAACTTCTCTTCATCTTAAGCTACCACTTTGCGAGGATCTCCTCTTACTGCGCATGCGTCTTAAGCTTTATTCCCTTCAAGACGAAGATTTTACTTACTGACTAGCATCACACCGCCGAAAATGTTGTCCGGATTTTCCGGGCTGATGGAGCAATTCCATCTGGCCGACCGAAACTGGTGCTGACATTCCTCAATGGCCAACCTCGCGCCCGCGCTGACTGCCTGAAAGTAAAAACTGTGAAAACCACGAATGGAAAAGAAAACAATTTCACATGAATATGCATACATACGAGTCTTCCAAAAACCATGCTGATCAACTTGATAAATTAAAATGCAGAGAAAAATGATAATTACAAATTACAAAGATAAATAAATTTTCGAAAATTTATCTTGGAGCTTGTGATATTTTATATATCTCTGTAATAAATAGATTTATGAAAATGTGTTAAACTCTAATTATATGTTTGTTTTGGTGAAATTGAGAACTCTTAAAAAATAGAGATCAGTTTGATTTCTGAAAGTACAATATATCGTTTCTCATTAATTGGTTGAGGATGTACAAATATGTTACGTAACTAGTATAGTAAGCTTGTAATTAGATTCGTTTAATGTTGATTCTAATATTAGAATGTAATTGAACTGGTGTCAGTGGGTGGACATGTTCTATATTAGGATCTATTGAGAATCTGTTGACGTGCAATTAGTAATCACTATCTGTAATAGCAAGTGGTTGAAATTAATACGGCTTCGATCACTGGGATTAATGCTGATTAGAAATTGTTTGCGGAAATTGTTGTTGTCGTTGGACGATGTTAATTTAGGTTACGTGTTTGGGAGAATTAGAGAACGCTTTGTAAGTGGTAAGTGTAAAATTTGAGAAATGTTGGAAACAATTTCAGGTACACATAAAAGAGGCTTATAATTAAAACAATTACAAATAGTTGTTTTATAATAAAACTTGAAAACGGAGTTTAATAAGCTTCATCAATTTCTAACCTCAAAGTACCAAATTCCACTCATAACACCAATCACATTTCAAACAGTCATGACGAATATAAATCAATATCAACTTCATTTTCAATTTCATTTATTACACAGAAATTTTAAACAATTCTTTTGGACAATGATTGAATCAACAAACAGTATCCTCATATATACTTCCAGCGAAACTCGTAACCTGAAACCAAGTCAACTCATGGTCAGAATAAAGACCATAGAGATGGAGAAAGATAAAAAGAAAACACGTACAGCTTGATGGCCGAAATTTCGACACGAAACAAATCGAGGATCGTTCGACGTGTATCTGGTTAATCGTCCGAGGATTAAACGTCCGTCGCGGTGTCGTTATGAATATTCATAGAGTGGTCTTTTGTCGGTAAGCAAGATTTGGAAAAGCAAGGTAGTCGGCGTCGTTCAAAGAGATATATCGAGCCACGAGTTTACCTAGACACCGGTTTCTAGACGAACACTGCTTCTGCCCTGCCCCACCACGACAAGATTTGTGCATTAGGCAGAGGTAAACGCGATTTTGGGCAACATTTGACCGCTTTTTTACCGGCCATGCCATCCAACCGTCGCAGGCTGCGACAGATTGCCAAAGACTTTATGTAATTGGAATTTAATTATAGTAGCATAGTAACATGCATTTGATTTTTTGTATTTGATCTTAATTTCTTAGATTATATCACATTGATGTTGATACATTAATCTATAAATTAGACCAGTTCTAAAGCATACAGTTTTAATCCACTTGTTCAAAATTTATTTTCTTTCACTACAGTATAGTAAAGTAGAAAATGCAAATGCAAAACCTTTTCTCTTAAAATCTAAACTATACAAAAGCAAATTACTTGCACATTAAATTAATTACACAGTGTAAAGTTTAGCTTGCAAATGCTTTCAACTTATAAAATAGAAACTACTCAAAAATACGTCACTTAAAAATTAAATTGGGTACATAGCATAACAACTAAACTCACATCTCTCAGTTCTGTAAACCTAACACGCAAGATGCTTTTTGTCATAAATGTACCGGTGCAGGTGCTCTTCTTGGAATAAAGGTTAAAGACCCTTGGTATGGGGAGTTAATTTTAGTATGCAGGTATTATTTAGAATTTTATTACTTTTTGAGATTATAGCGTAAATTCTGTACCGTTGAATGCTGTGAGCACTTTAATACTCGTGTATTGACATTTTTTTCATGTTGATGTGGTTATGTTAAAGTATCCCTAATAAAATGTTACTTTTCTTGTTTTTAGTGAATTCTTGTGCTCGGTGTTGGTTTTTAATGAACGTAGAATTAAATGGTACAAGGAGAAAGTCGAAGCAAATGGTCGGATAAGGTTTGACGTTGTTGGTTGGAATTTTTAAATGAGTGTGTTTCACTTTATAGCATTTGAAGTAATATATGTATAATTAAGTACTTTTAGTAGCAATTAAGGAGTTTGTAATTGTACAATTTCAATTTTTTAGGACACGCAAATTTCTGATTCCTGTTAAAGGGAATTTTTCTTTTTGGAGGAACAATGAAATAATTTAAATAATTTGGTCATTTATTAAAATGGACGTATTTCGTGATTATTAAAAATCTGAGTATTCGTTAAAATTGTAGAATATCTTCACATGGTAGAAATTTAAACGTGCTCGTTTCAAAATTTCAGCTAAATATTTGCTCAAAATTTCATGGTGTTTAATATTTTCTCATAAGAAATATATTTATTTGAAAAACTAAATCTTCCAAAACATCTTCATTTCTAAAAGCATTACCATGCATCACGTTACACTTCTCTTAAAATCATGCTACATTTCCAAGCAATAATTCTTGAACTAAAACATAATGTACGAATTATTCTTGGCCTAAACGCTCTGAATAATGTTTCTACTCGGTATCTCAAACAAATCTTCCACTAAATTTGTTTGAAATAACTGAAATACCATCTCGTAGACGTAACTTTCGCAAACATTTGGAATATTCGGCTGTTTCAAACTAATTTACAACGGCAGAAACAGAGTTTCACGGAGATCCAAGGCTCGATCCAAGATCAGAGAATTCGCGACTTCATTTACCGACTGCGAGGCGTCTCGAAAGGAGGTCGTGTAGGGTTCACTGAAGACCCTGACTGTTCCAGAGCTCGAGTATTAAATATTGCAGGCGCGGCAAACGAAAGCTACAACTCGACCGCTGCATTCCGGGAGTTCTTTAGAATCGTGCGAATTCACCGGTGCGCTCGCGCCATTTTCCACCGACGCTCAATTTTCCCCTTCGCGATCCCGGATCATTTTTTTATCCCTCTACATCACCGTAGAACTTGAAACACATGTATTCACATGTGTGTTTACACCTTTCTAAATTTTATTTCAATTTATTTCTTCTATCTATATTCTTCTAATCTATATCTCTTTACATTTTGTTTTCGTATCTTTTGATGCGTGTGTTTATATCTTTCCATATTTTGTTTTAAGCGAGTATTGTGTTATACAGGGTGGTTGGTAACTGGTGGTTGGTACAAACGGAAAGGGGGTGATTCTAGGCGAAAAAAGAAGTCGAAAATATAGAATAAAAATTTTTTTTATTTTTTTCTTTTAATTTTTCCATCGAGACAACGATCTACAGTGAGATCCGTTGTAACGAGACGCGATAAAGTGCACGCGTACCGAGCGAAAATTCAAAGTCGATTTTCTCGAAAACAAAGCCTCGAACGAAAAATTTGTATTCTATATTTTCGACTTCTTTTTTCGCGTAGAATCACCCCCTTTCCGCTTGTACCACCAGTTACCAACCACCCTGTATATTATTGTGTTATATGTTATGTTACGTTATATATATTATATTTGTTTTCAAACGCAATTAAACGTTATTATATTATGTTGTATTATTATTATGTATACTACATTTGTGTCTAATGTAAGCTATAAGAAACAGTCGTGAAGAAATGCTAGAATAATTATTTTTAAAATAAGAAAATGTATATTAAGGAAACTAATCCGGTATGCTAAGGAAGCTTTTTCCAATAAACGTAAGATCTGATATACAATAAATTATTGTATTATTATTATGTAGTATCATGGATGAGGGGGCTAAAGGGGATGAGGGGAAGAGGACAATAAACGAATTAACAGCAGTACGAGTTGAGATGTCAAAGAGTGTGGATTGCGTTGATAAGAGTCGTTGATTAATTATTTAGTTGTGTTGATTATTATACGTTTGCTGCGATTAGTTCATGTTTAACGAACATTATTTTCTGTTCAATTAACACCTGTTCAATCCACTTATCATTAACAAACTAACTATAGTAGTTACGATACTACAATTATTATTATTTATTACCATATTTATTTATTATTTCTTCATCTGAAGAAAGTTTAATTTGAATGTGTTTGAAGATGAAGAGTTAATAGAAAAACATAATATAATAACAGAATGCCAAAAGAATTCGAGAGAATAAATGTATGAAATAGCTATCATCATAGAAATTGAAAAAGAAAGCGTCCGAGGAAAAGGTCGAACGTCCCTGTAACATTTAATTGTCCATGACCTCCCTTTTACGTATGCATATTTAATGACACGGTTCAATGCGAAATTATGCTATTCGCCCCTTAACGATGCTGTACATTTTTTCGTTTTTGATTTTTCCATCTTCGAAAATTAAATGCTTCGCACGTGTATTTAGGTTTCTCACAAAATTATACTTTCGGTTCACCTTAACGACAAAATTCGATGGCGGTAACACAGAGAAACTGTTATTATTACTAAAATCTTATGGTTTTTATGTCTCTCGGGAATCAATTTTGGAAAGTAAAGAAATCCTTGAAAAATTCATCCTTATACGCTATTATATCGAGAATGTTTAATTCATCACCTAATTAGCGTTAGATAACGTAAAGAAAAATTTGCTGGAACGAAAAATATGTGCAGCAAAATGCTCACTCTGCCACTGATTCACTTATGGCAATATTATCTAAACTTTAACTTCTTCATGCAATTCCCCTCCATTTTAGTTTCTTCGGTATAAGTTTTACGCTATAGCTGCCAATAGTTCGACTTTTAAGGAAAAAAGAGGAAAAGAATCTAAAATTGATTTTCTACTAGTATCCTGTTAAAAAAAGGAGCAGAGTGTAAAAATCGTATAGACAATATCACAAACGATTAACCAACAGCGTATTAAATTAAAAAAAAGAGAATTAAGGGGGTATTCTGGTCTAGAGGCATGAATCTCGGGCGATTTTTGAAGCTCTGTACAAGCGAAACAAAAAATATTTTTGCTATCCTTCTTTTTAGCGTTTGTTTATTGATATTTCGAGATTACGTAAAAAATTCACTGAAAAAAAAGCTCAATATTTAAAAAGTTACGAGCTGGCAAAGTGAGTGCTGCCAAGAAAATGGGGTGTCGTGGCGTGCATGATATCAACCCTTCTGGTCATTTGAAACAAAGAAAGCGAACAGATTCTTAATTAGTATGGATGCCGCTATCGTCTGAATCTTGGAAAAGTCAATACAACATTTTTTCACAAAATGACGGCCGTTTGATAAAAAATGTCTTATTTCGCACGTTTTTTTCACAATTCCGAACGTTTAAAAAATAGTAATATTAAAGATTTTGAGCTGAGCGTGGTCCGGACGATAGAGGAGTATATAAGGAATATTCAGACCAAATTTTAAATAAATCGGTTCGTTAGAACTTGAGATATCGTGCACGCCAACTCGAAAAAAGTAGTTTCCAGAAAAACGCGTTTAAAGTTTTGAGACAAGTTTACTCGGACAACGTCTACCGTTTACTGTTCATTTGTTCCGGTCGGACCGAAGCAGATGCTGCGTCACAAAAATGGCTGTAACTCATAAAATAGTTGAAATTTTGAAAAATCCTTTTAAGGGCATATTCTTGAATGTCTAAACTTTGGAAATATGAAAAAGAATTTTCGATTTTTTCAAATTTCTAGACCAGAATACCCCCTTAGAAAACATAAAAGTGACAAAAAAAGAATCTAAAATTGATTTCTCACTAGTTCTCTGTTGAAAAATCCGCAGAGCGTAAAGATCATACGGCCAATATCACAAATGCTTGGCCAATAAAATTCTGATCTACGCAAAAAAATGAAATTGAAAAAAAAGGACGAAAAACGATCGAAAGCCTGATTTCTCGTTGATTCTCCACTGGAAAATTGGTAAAAAAATGTGTAAAGATTGTACGAACAATATCAAAAGTGTTTGATCAATTAAGAAACTAACCTAAAAAAAAGAACGTTTAAAAAAAATAAAAATAAGATAAGAATGAGGAAAAAATGGAATATTGATTTCTCATCGGTCCTCCTTTGAAAAATCGACAAAGTGTAAAGATCGTGCGGACAATGTCGTAAACGTTCGGCCAACAGGCCGCACGGAGGGCCGGCGAATCGAATTAGCCGCGTGCTTCCCCGGCCATTAATCCGAACGGTGAAGGAGAGAGGTTGCCCCTGCCGTGAGGTAAATACCTGCAGGACTGGAGGCGAGCGGGAGCATATCGCCTGCTGCTTCGCGGTCAGGTGCACACTCTTGCAGTTCTTTTCGGCACTTGCCGGCCCGATCACACCCGCGCCAACGATCTGCGCTTGACCATCGCCACCGCTTCCAGAACTTGATCCGCTATTCAGCCGTGGCTCAACACCCAGATACCTGAAACAATCCCGGAAGCAGCAACCATTATTGTTATTATCGTTCGATTTCTTACGTGAACCTTCTTACGAAATCTCAACCAACTTATAGTGATAGATTTACGGAAATACTTATGTAAGTTGGAATTGATCAGAAGTGAGGTTAGGTTGAAGTTTCATAAACGTAATATTAAAACTACCAAATTGCTTGATATAAAAGTCGAATAAAATACTAACTAATTTATTATACGTATAGGTTTATGAAGATATTTATGTAAGTTGAAAGAGAAGATGGAATGTGAGGTTAGAATAGGGTTAGGTTATAGGATTAGGTACAGATTTAGTAAGTTTAATATTAGGACTATCAAATAAATGATAATTGTCATAAAATCTTAATTAAAATTATCGTATTAGTTGTAGCTTCACGAAAATATTTATATTAGTTGGAATGGAAGATGAGATGTGAGGATGAGTTACAGATTTAATGAAGTTAACGTTAGAATTATCAACGTATGTTAATGTAACGGGTTTTATATACTTTTTGCATTTACAAAAAATTAATTCAGGCAGTCAATGCAAGCTTCAAGTAAAAGTAAAATATTATTTTGAAAATTATCATTTAAAAAATCCAGTATATCTATATAGATTAATATTGTTCCTCTATCATTCTCGAATCACGGAATTTCCTTCTCCCCACTCTCATGTCATATATTACTTGCCCACCCTGTATTTTCACGAAGCATAGAGGACAGCTACTCGGTAGCCTCGCTCGTACCGAGGCTACCCACAAAGGAACTCTCGCCGTGACGAACCACCTATAATTAGAGCAGGTATTCGAGTGAAAATTATAGAGGGGAAAAGGACGAAGGGCAACAGCTAAGGGTAACCGATGCCCGACAATATAAGAGGATCCGCAAGAACCGACAACAGGGATTGTCTACGTCGTAACATGAGACAAGAAGACTTAACTTTCCTATCACGTGAATCACATGAATGTTCAAGAATCTTGCTAGTAAAAGTTATTAATTGTTTTCAATGTAAATGAAATTTTTTAATATTAATATTATATAATATTTATATTGGTAATTACAAATTTGAAGTAGTGACGTAAAATATAAAATTTTATTGAACATTATATTTCCATATTAGTATTAAATATTTTTTTGTCAAAATAAATTGAATGCATGTATTTCGGTTCATTGCGAGGAAAACATTTCGATATAATATCTTTCATAACCTCAAATTCATAGTAGTGACTTTAAACATTACATTTCGTTAAAAAATATATTACTTCAGTTCATTATTGAAAGAATACTTCAATACAAATTTATATCAGTAATCATGTATACATATTCACTATAATGACCTAAAGCTTTCGACCTTTTGATCCGAATTTATATCGAAAGAAGTATTTTAATAATTCCCCAATATGATTTTCCAAGTTTATATTTCTCCATAAATGTCCTATTAAGTATTTAACTATTATACTTACGAACGGCGGTATATTTACTTGCTACAAAGGGTTTGGTTAGGGATAAAATGCTACATGAACCGGCGGCATTTTTTTCTGCGGCGTTCATCTCCCGAAAAGTTCACGGCACCTGGGTGAAAGCGTACAAGGAATCAAAGAGGCGTGTACACGGTATATCTCAGAGAAAGCGTGTCGAATTTAATTCCTCGTAAAGCTCCATTAATTTACGGGTGGCCGCAAAGAGATCCAACATGTCCGATCATCCGGCTCAATTATCGAATTTATTTAATGCCGGCCACTCGTAATGAGTACCTGCGTGCAAAAACCTATATTCTGGTGCAGACGCGCGAAAATATCCTGTCTTCCCTATCCCTATACTCAATATATACCACATGTAGGGAGAACGATTGGTTGACTTCTCGCTTGCAATTAACTTTACTGAGAAAGATCAGTTCGTCGTTTTAAGGAGCGTACCTACCAGCAAACATATTCACGAACAATGCAATATCTTTGCATAATAGTAACAAGTTTGATAATAAACAAGTGAAATTTTTCAAGGGAATTGTAAAAATCACAAATTATTTGAAAATTGTAAGAGACTGTAGAAAAGAGATTCCTAACCTATTTTGCTTGTAACTTGTCAATATACCTATGATGTAATATTATTAGTTGATAAATTATTATAATGTAATAGTATGAGTTAATAAAATATTATACAAGAAAGCTTCGTACTTACTTCAGTATCAAATTTAAGTAAATTTAAAAAATACAGATAAATTTTAGACTTTATATATACCAATCCAGTATAATCCTAAATAACAGCAGAGGAAGGATTAGTTACAAAAAAAAGTAAATAAAAGTAAATAAAAAAGAGTCTAGAAGTTCGGAAACGTTCCCTGCCTCTCGTTAATCGCGGCGTTGTAAGAAGAAAAAAACAGGAAATATAGGAAAAAAAAGAAAGAATAGAAGTGGTCCTGTCATTTTCTATTATTTTTCAAAGGTTGCCCCCCTTCGGAGCATAGGTAGCGGTCGTTTAGGCGGTAAATCTTAATGAGAATCGAGGGTGTGGCCTTGGCCGGGCCCGGGAACGATGATTGCAACCCCGTGGGCAACGTTTAAGGGAACGGGTCGTCGCGTCAACTTCTACACGTACGACACACGCCGAGGGAGTGACCAATTCTCGTGCGGACGCGCCTTCGAGCTTCCTTAATGCGAGTTTGAGAAGATTTTAATCTGCCCACGAACTCGATTACTCCCGAAGCGCCTGGCTACTCGGAATTACAGATGCGGTCTAAAGGGAAGATAAGTCAGTGTTGCTATTAATCCTTTGGGATAATTTATCTCTTATTTAAGTTAACCTCTTTCTCTCATATTTTTCATACTGATATTTACATTCATGTCTTTGATATTTTTGCAATGCTGCGTATCTTTCCCTCTTTTGTTTCTTGGGCTAAGTGGAATACGTGGTGGACTTTACGAGCTGGTTTATACAATAACGAGACGAGTTGATACTTGTGCCGTTAAATGTATTTTTAAATATACAGGGTGGTTGGTAACTGGTGGTACAAGCGGAAGGAGGTGATTCTACGCGAAAAAAGAAGTCGAAAATATAGAGTAAAATTTTTTCGTTTGAGGCTTTATTTTCGAGAAAATTGACTTTGAATTTTTGCTCGGTACGCGTGCGGTTATAACGGATCTCACTGTACATCGTTGTCTCGATGGAAAAATTAAAAAAAAAAATTAAAAAAGAATTTTTATTCTATATTTTCGACTTCCTTTTTCGCGTAGAATCACCCCCTTTCCGCAGTTACCAACCACCCTGTATAGTACAGAATACAGAGTCAATTGTCGTTCGCTCAAAGTCACTCGGTAGAAGAATGTTCAATATTCGTACGCTAGGTAACGCTTACGTTCGCTCGATACTAATTGTCCTAAAGATCGTGTTCGTTTATTTATATTGGTCTGGGGAGTACCGGAAAGTTTAAATTCGACTTCGGTTGACGGTTGCACGTAGCGGCGATATTGTTTTGTCCGGAGTTTGTTTATCGTTACGTTTTGTACGTCAAGACGGTGTCAATGTCCCGAGGCAAAACAACATGAGTCGCTCTCGATTCGCATCGTCTTCTGACTCATGTGCCGCTACAAATATGTAAAATGATATTTTTCACTGTAGATAAAAAGAAATATTTATTGAGAAATTCAGTCAATATTTAAATTTTACTTTTCCCGATTCTACTTCCTTGTTTTAACTTCGTAGAATGTTTAAAAACTCGTTTTAAATTAAGCAACCACATTTCCTAAATACACATTTTTTGATCCGCTAGCAATGTTCACCTTCTCTTTTAAGTCACCAAAAATTATACTAAGTCGATTAATCATAATCAAAATTTCTTCCTTTGACTTCCTCGAATTTCCTACTATTACCATTTCGAATGAAACAATCACAGCATTTCTCGAATCTCTTCCTACCACTGATATTAATTCCCTATAAGAATGTATGCTCTCAAAAAAACCAGTACCACGTACCATCACCACGAAACCTCTTTCTAATCACCACCGTATCCTCCGCCAGCAATTTCAATCTCTAGCGCGGAAATCACATGAGTCATCTAACGAGGCTGACCGCTGCAACGGCGTAGGAGCGTTTATTATTTGTTTGCGCGCCAAACTCCTCGACTAGCTTCCATACCTATTTCGGATTTGTTTGACCACGGTTTACGGCTCTCTTTCACTGACCTCTTCCCACCACCCTTCCACCCCCACAACGAAATCACGCTATTTAATATTTAAAGTTTATGGAAATGGAAAAATATCTGTAGCCATAATTATCGATAATTGTCATCGATATAAATATTTTTATTTAACAAGATCTGAAATAGAGTGAGCCAAAGTCCAAGTACTATTGTATGTTATACAATGTTACGAAAGATCATAAAACACGAAATTATAGGGACGAAGGAAGTGTCCTACATGTACGTATAGTGTACTGGCATCATCGACGAGAAGATCATCCCAGTCATTTGGAGTATCGATGTTTATGAAAAGGCTAAGCCGATGGTTAAATAGAAGATTTTGTTGGTCGGCTACCCTTAAATACGTGTTAGTCGCGCAATATTGCAATCAATAGGCGGTTGGCGATATGGTTCGGGTGGCCGGCTCTTATGGGGAAAAGGTATCGACGGTTCATCGACTAACGCGGTCAAGGTTAGATAGACGAGAGACGGAGGAAGATAAATACACATATATATATACATAAATGGTTGTAGGAATGTAGATAGAGATTTTGCAAGAATCCTCGATCTAAAGAATTCTTAGAATGAATTCGTGGGACGAATTTACGATGCAGTGTGTACATTACGATGTAATTTACATAGCGTGATACATGGAATTTACAATATACTGAAACAAAGATCTAAAATTTAAGGAATATTTTAAAGAAGAAATTCTAGTGCAACTATGATTATAATGTATAAGTACATGCATGGAATTTACAATATATTAGATAAAAGATTTGAAAAGTTATCAATTTAGGGTCTAGGGAATTTTTTTTTTTTCGAATTCTCAGATTCAAAAAAAATTGTCATTACTTTATAAAACATTAAATAATTTTCGTTATATATTATTTGGCAGAACAATTTGATAGTTTTATTAATTATTCTCATTTTAAAATTTCACAGAAAACTCAACTGTTGTCACAAACAATAATATCGAAAACCAATAACAAAGCTGAACACGTATTCCGTTTAATCGAATTCCACAGAAACAAAGCCACAAGTTTAAAAAGGATCCCTTTCCGCACAACCAACCGCAGTTGGCCGCTGAAGACGATCAAAAAACCGCAAAAACTTGATCCCGCGAGAGGATTCCGTTTACCCAGACAAATCGTTCGAAATGGAATCATGGGCAAACGATACCGCGCAGGATGTCCCCGTCGCGCTAGATAACCAGCGTCGAGCGGTGGGGAAGGAGGCAAAGTGAACGAATGGAGAAAAGGATGCAACAGTCGAGTGCACACTCTGTTCGGGATAAGGTCTCGCGGTGAGCTACGGATATTCGAGATGGTTAGAGAATAAAAAACCGACCAAAGGAAAAAAGTAATGGAGAAGAATGAAACTATAATTGAAAAATGAACAGGGCAAGGCAAACAGATTAACATGTATGAATAACAGATAGGTTAGATGCAACATGTATGAGCTGCAATCAAGGTGCAATCTGATTTTGCCATCAACGAAGTGAATTGAATTGAAACCATGTAAGGATATGTTGGAAAAGATGAAACTAAAATGTGAAAAAGAGGTACATGAGACAAAATAAACAAGTTTGCTTATATTATATTATAACTTATAATGCAACATATATATGGACTGCAATCTGCACTTGCAATTTGTTTGAATTGGAACCACATACATACATACTGACATTCATTTTTCATTCTCTATTAGTTTTGTCTACATTGTCTACAGTCCATATTTTAGGAAGAGGATTAACATGGCAATTTTGATGATATATAGATGTACAGCACACATATTATATACTATATCACAACATAAATTTGTTGTATGCTAACTAAATATGTTGAACGCTAATTGGAGATTTGTTTCACTCTCTGAATATTATACTAAATACTTTACATTGAATATCTTTTAGGAAGGAGATTAACATGGCAATTTTGATGATATGTAGATGTACAGTACACATATTATATACTAAATCATAACATAAATTTGTTGTATGGAGGTTATCTAGGAATAAATTATGAACGTTCAGGCAAACTCAAGTTTTTCTGATCTCAATAAGAGAAGTGAACGCTAATTGGAGATCTGTTTCACTCTCTGAATATTACACTAAATACTTTACATTGAATATCGTTTGTACATCTTTACGCATTTAATTTTCCTGTAAATACAATAACATCTACCGCCCATCGATAATATTTTACATCCTAACCTCTTCAAAAAGTCACACAACAAATCTTATAACACAATTAATTACAATACCATTTCATACCATAATAGGTACATTACAGATAAACTACGGATTTTTAGACTAAATTTAGAGGCACAAAAATCTACAGACTGTATATGATCTAGAAAAATAATAAGATATCCAATGCTCTGTCCAAAGTATTCTTTATAATTTTTATTGGATGAAACAAATTTCTATGTAAGTTTCATTTCTTTAATCCTGTTCATAAAAGCATAAAACTGTATAAAAATTTGCAGTCTAATTCTAAATAAAGTAACCAATCTCAACCTAATCTAAATTATCAATTGTTCAGGTGCACAAGATTAGGTGATTCACCCAGAGTACAAAGAAAGGGTGGAGGTGGGGTTAAGGTAAGTACATATAGGAGGAAGGAGAATAATAATTCGACAAAGCGGCGGTCGGAAAGAAAGAAATCCATATTCAGATCCGATGATGTATCCGGGGCCGCGAGAGGGCTGCTCCCCATTCAAAGGGGAGGAGGTAAAGGGAAGCAAGCCTATGGAAGAGGAAAGGAAGGAGGAAGCCGCGTGAACGTGTACTAGGTCCCACCACTACTATACTCACCTCACCCTTTTCACATCTTTCTTCTCTTTTTCTATCTTTCTCTGTTCGTACAGAGAGTATATGCCGCGTTTTGCCTTTATCATCGGCGGCGGCGGCAAACCCTTAGCCGCGCCACGATTATGATTCCGATTATTATGATTATGATTATGATTATGATTATTATGATTATTGTTAGGTGGAGGTATCGCGTTGCCGTCACGGGCACGTCGACCCATGCTTTGTCCACGTGACAGCGATAGGGCCCATTTATGTCGAGAACACACACTCCACGCCGACGTTATAATGGAGGATAAATCCAGCCGAAAAGACCACAATACATACATCGTTCTGTCGTAGCATTAACCGGTAAGCTACCGGATATTATCGGTTCTATGCGGATGGTTTTATATATTTCTGTACGTACGTTTGGATGTGTATGTATATAACGTAAATTGTATAGTATAGGGAATGTAATATTTTTAGCATGGCGTGATGGAAGAAAAGTTTTAGGTTAGCTGTTCTACTTGGTATTTTCATTTTTATTTTACGCCTTTAATACTTTCATTTACAACTTTTGTTTTGTGTTTACACGTCATTTTTACTGTATTTTTTAGACATCCTAGTTGGGAATTCCTTCTTTCAAATTCTTAAAGTATTAATCGATTCTTTTTTATCAAAGAAATATTTAATTCCGTTGAAGATTCTTAAGACATCGGTGCACTTCGCAAGAAATTCAAACTTCAACTAGCTTTGTTCAAGACTCTTTCTAGAAAATTTCTAGAAAATCCAGATACTGCTTAAAAAATAATGAAACTAATAACATCTATTCCAAATTCGTATCTCATCAAAGATAGAAGCTACCAATTATAATATTCTTATTTTCCAGCAAAATCCTACAAAAATCTCTGTTTCGTCTAAAAGGCGAAGGACGCACCAAACTACCAAGCGTGAGTGTATAGAGGGGTTAAAAATCCTATTCTAAAAATTCCGAGAAAATCAGCCTTCTAGAAACCATTCCTACATGAAGAAACACTCTACACCACTCGAACCAGTTCGATAACCTAACCCAGCTCCTCTCGCCGTACCTATACAACCCTCTCCTTCACTCGACGCTGACGAACAACCTCGTCTACTTCATCTTCAAAGAGACAACAACCTCACTCTTCGATAGGCTGCTACTGCTAGACGGAAAAACTGTAATCGGATCCGTTTCAAGCAGAAGGAGCAGGAAACACCGAGAAGAGTTTCGAAAAGACGTCGCAAAGAGAACTAGAACCGCTACCGACGATGATCAGACAACATCTATCGTCGACGCGGTCGTAAACCGACGATACCAGACGAAAAGTCGACCGTTCGTCAGGTTGTCTGGCTAAGATTCGCTGCCGTGGTTCCGTTTACGAACCCACAGAAAGGAACGTAGATAAATACTCATGGGCGGCTCTTACAGTTTTACGACCGTGCCACGGTTCTACGTTTGCTCGCTCTATTTGGCTAACGACAATTCTGATCTGCATTTTCTCAAACCGAAACTATCCTTATCGCCCTCTGAGATTTCTCGTGGCATCTGGTGAATCGCGCGTGGAATGCGCTTGGCAACGCTTCCGCGTGTCTTTTGGCCGTTTTATTGATGGTGTACAACAAGTACTACACAGGATTATGCAATTTTGTATTTATAGAAATTCGGATATAAGTTAGTTTTAGTACGCGATGCAGTGTTTCAGGAATCTTCAAAGAAAATTGTTCGGTGAAATTAGAATACAGAAACCCTTGTTTTTCAATGTCTTGGATCGTATGTTTTAGGAATATTCAAATAAAATTTTAGAATTCGAATATAGGAGATTTTTAATTAATGTTTTAAGCTTAAATATTTAAAGAATTTTGAAAAAAGACTTGTGGAAGAATTAGGAGAAATATGGTTTTTCTTTACTTTTTGTTATTTTCTCTTTGTTGATTTCTTAAACTATGTAAACTAGACGGGTGAAATTTTGTGGGTGGGCTGTTTAAAACAATCCAGACAAGTGAGCATTTCTGAGCGTAACAAATGAGACATTTTTATTAAGCCATGCTTTAGAAGCGTTCACTGAAAGCTTTGAATAGAATTAAAATATAGAATCTTTCCTTATCGATATCTTGAGTTGTATTTTCAAGATTGTCAAAGGAAATTTTAAATATAATTTTTCAGAAAGACTTCCGGGGAACTTTTTATTTTAAATGAAACTTCTGGACAGAATTGAAAGCAATATAGAATTTCTTAATCAATAGATATTTTTAAACGACTTTTCCATCAAGACAAACTGAAAAATTCCTGCACAACTTCTACTTTCATATTTAATTCTCCTATAAAACGTCTAGACGTAACAGATCCAGGAACTTTTGCGACTTTCTGAATGCTTCGTCCCCCAATCATTTCATCCCATCTCCTACTGTACGTGTCATCGTCGATCAGGATTAATTAGCCGGAAGGAAAGACACGGATCGTGATTCCTCTATGAACATAGAGCACGGTGCTCGTGCACATTCAACGAGAGGAAACTTCACCTCGATGTTCCCGCCGCGATCTAATGGTCACCCTTCGGGCAGAGTTTTGGCCCGGGGGTCATCCCCTTTTTTCGCCGTGAAAGTCACGAGGGGGCCACTTTGGACAGAATAAGATACGAACGAGGAACGTTGCATAAGTATAATGCTGGCAGAGAAAAGGGGGATGTTCGGTAATCGATACTAATTAGGACGAGGTAAAGTTTCGGTTGTGAGAGGAACAGCGGCTCTCCTATAGTATTTGTTAGAGCACATATACACGCATATATGTACGCATAATTATACACAGTGGCTAATTATTATCCTCTGAAAAGATTCTTTTGATTTTTTATTAATATATTGTTCATTAGTACGTGAGATAACGGTCCTTAAAGAATATTATTTTAGGAATTTGGTGGTACAAGCGGAAAGGGGGTGATTCTAGGCGAAAAAAGAAGTCGAAAATATAGAATAAAAATTTTTTCGTTTGAGACTTTGTTTTCGAGAAAATCGACTTTGAATTTTCGCTCGGTACGCGTGCACTTTATCACGTCTCGTTATAACGGGTCTCACTGTAGATCGTTGTCTCGATGGAAAAATGAAAAAAGAAGTAAAAAAGAAAATTTTTGTTCTATATTTTCGACTTCTTTTTTCGCGTAGAATCACCCCCTTTCCGCTTTTACCACCAGTTACCAACCACCCTGTATAATATATGTAATATAATATGTAACAATAATTTGTGATAATAATTTTCATCCCTTAAGAGTTCATCAATATTATTTCTAGAATTATTGTTTGAATTCTTAAAGATTGAAAGACATATTCATTGTTAAACTGAGGACTTGTATATTTAAGTATTAAATAATTGAGGTTTATGTATTTAAATATGCAAATTAAATATGTAAAAATCCACAGGATATATACAATATGTAAAAGTACAGAATATATGTAAAATTGAATATTTATTATAATATATAAAGGGTAAAAGAAATTCCTATTTAAATTTCACTTCTTTAATTGTATCCAGAGAAGTATAAAATTGTACGAACATTTATAATCTATCTCTAGTATGTATTAATATTTCACTCTACAAAGAGTAGAATGATACCTACAAGAAATTACAAGAAAGATGATACATTCCTGATAGCCAAAATATTAATTAGCACGTCCGAAAAGTTTCTTTCGTTTTATAAGGAAATAATGGATACACAACATTTTCCGTTTTATATTATTTTATTGAATTAATTATCATTCATTTTGCTCTATCAAAATAAAGATCACAACGCTCGACAGATTAGGTTTCATGTTTGTATAAAGATACGTCGCTGTAAAAGACGTGTCTGTAAAACAAAGACACTTTTCGGACAACTTAATAAAAAAAGGAAAAGGAGAAAAAGAATAGGGGGGGGGGGGGGGGGAGGAAGAAAAAAAAGAATAGAACAAGAATTCTTCTATTCTCTTTAACCATATCTAGAGGTATCGATAGGTTAAGCTTCTAGAGCGTGTACTCTAATGGGTTGCACATAAATCATTCGAGACAATAAAAATTATCACCGAATAGGTGTCCCGAGGGTCTGCTTACAATGTTTCGACGGAAAGGGTTCTCGAAATAATGGGGACGTCATAAAACTTATCTCACCTAACCATGGATATGAACAGCTTATCGTTTAACTCTTGTCCTCCTTCCCTCGTACCTTTTCCATGAAAATTCCATTTCATAATTTTTCACCTTTCGTCGCGATAACCTTTAGTAAAAAAATATATTACCTTGAAATTCTAGAATGATTTAGATTATTTCCTTGAAAAGAAAAATTAATTATAATCTGTCTATCGAATAGGGAATGTATTGAATTTTTAATTTTAATTTCTACATTTCTGTCTTTTTAATTTCAATTTTTGTGCTGGAAATTAAAAAAGTAAACTGCTGCAGGAAATTTGCAATTGCAAAATAATTGAACAAATCTGTCGAACAGAGAATTCTTAATTGTATCGAATTCTTAATTTTAATTTTTACTTTTCTGTCTTTTTAATTTCCATTTTTGTGCTGTAGATTAAAAAAATAAACTGCTACAGGAAATTTGCAATTGCAAAGTGATTGAACAAATCTGTCGAACAGAGAATTCTTAATTGTATCGAATTCTTAATTTTAATTTTTACTTTTCGGTCTTTTTAATTTCCATTTTTGTGCTGTAGATTAAAAAAATAAACTGCTACAGGAAATTTGCAATTGCAAAATGATTGAACAAAATCGAACGTACAGTATCGGTCCATGAAATTCAAATTTGCAAACGTAACATTCAAAAATCGTTCTACGCATGTACATGTGTATGTATAAGGAAGAGAAGGTGAGTTACGAGGAGTTCAGCGAGTGACTTCAACGTGTTTCAGCGGGTAAAACATTCCGGATATCGCGGGCTCGTCATTCGATTTCCGGTCAGCTAATTTTCTTTCAGAAGGAAAACAAGTCAGCTTGATAGTTTGAGCACGCGGAATCTAACAAGATATAGGCGGAGGAATTAGCTCTAACAAGATTAAAGCTTTTAAACGGAACGCGCGCCGTAGCTCCGCACAAGATTAACCGCGAAAGAGTAGGCCGAGAGAGTTATAGATATTGCATTCGGTACCCTCTCCTATCTTTGCCATAATATTTGTCTTTTTAAACGACTACCTTTTTACGTTAGATAAAATCTTGCATTAAATATAAAACACGTCTCGCTCAAATCGAATATCTAAATTATCTTTATTGCTGTTGAAGATAAAAAAGAATGACTAGAAGTTTATATAGTTTCAAGATGTGTTCAAAACATTTATTGATGATGAAAAAATGTTTCCTCAAGGTCATGCTAGATGTCACGATCATCGAAGTTCATTCATCTTGGAACAGACTAATATTCCCTTTATGTAGGTTATGTGAAAATTTTTTAAAGTAAATCTATATACAGGGTGGTTGAAAAAGAAGTCGAAAATATAGAATAAAAATTTTTTTTTAATTTTCTTTTTTTTTTTTCTTAATTTTTCCATCGAGACAACGATCTACAGTGAGATCCGTTATAACGAGACGTGATAAAGTGCACGCGTACCGAGCGAAAATTCAAAGTCGATTTTCTCGAAAACAAAGCCTCGAACGAAAAATTTTTATTCTATATTTTCGACTTCTTTTTTCGCCTAGAATCACCCCCTTTCCGCTTGTACCACCAGTTACCAACCACCCTGTATACAAAATTGCACAATAAATACGTTAATACGTTCATACATAATCTACGCATTATACTGTGTTCTAATTTCTACAAATAGCCTTTAGTACGTTGCCTGCTGTGAAAAGTGCAACGTGATGCACAATACGTATTTGAGGAATCAACGCGTTGAAAACCCCAAAAAGAAATAGCAGCGCAAAGAATTCCATTGCTTCAAAAATGAAACACTTGGCCATCCCTCTTTGCTATGCCCCATCAGCTACCAATTTGCTCGCGTTTATTAGATCCACACGGAACGCAACACATCTCCTCCCACTTCACAAGCACGGTGCGTCTTCGCTAAATCCTCCCCACTCCTCCTCAAGACAGCACACGCGAGCCTAACGAATCGTAAGTTGCGCTCGATAATCGATAACCTCTCACCAGCGTTACTCATTACATTCCCTCATTCCACGGACGTTTCCCCTGTCTCTCGTCTTTCAACTTCCTACACGTCTTTTCTACGGCATAAACCAGCGGTTCTTAATCTTTTGTGTACCACGGATCTTTAACTAATTTTTCGTTTTCGCGGATCCCCATGACTAAAATCAACGCTTAGATCCGTAATGCGCCTCAAACGTGTATATCTAAAACATTTATCGACTGCTGATCAACAAACTTCAAATTTGGAGAGAAGTGATTTATTATAAATAGACTGCAGATTTTATGCATTTTTATATCTTTATGAGCATAACTAAAGGAATGGAACGTAAATGCAAATGTTTCATGTTTAAATATCATAATAAATATTCTACCTTAAATATTTTATATACTTTTGCATATTATATGCGCTGTGCGCATTTTTGTACCGTCAAGCATCTCATAAATGCATAAAAATCCACAGTCTAATTATAAATAAATAAAAACGCAAATAATTATTCCTTATTCGAAAAATGACTAGTTCCGCGAGTGAGGAACTCGCAGCGCCCCGGAGATGCTTCGCGGATGACAGGTTAAGAACCACTGCCATAAACCATAACGACACGTGATCCTCCGTCGTTCCTATTGTCGCGGTCGAACGGTTAAAAACGTTTCCCGCGTAACGAGACCAGAGGTCGATAGAGTGAAAAAAGAAAGAGGAGGAAGAAGAAAACTGTGGAGAAAGAGCCAGAATATAAGAGAGACGATGGTGAAGCGGAGAAGGGAATAATCCGGCTTTCAACCGGTGCTTTCAAGAATTTAACGTTCCAGAAAGATTACGCAACAAAACGGATAGGTTAGGGGGAGGGAGTAGGGGTTGATGGTGAAAGAGTGGGGAGAAGTGCAAGAAGAAAGAGAATGGTGGATTACGTCACGAACTCTTCTGTATACTCGTCGATCGTACGTAGTTGGTACGCGAACCGATGTATCGACTCTTCTCGAGGGGATCGGCGAATCATTTACCGGGCTGCTTAAAACAAGGCCAATCTTAATTAGGGGATGCACCGGCGGATACATTCCCATGGGATCCCCATTGTTCCCTCCCTTTTTGCACCGTTCTGCGGTACGGTGCACGCCAGAGAGAGAACACCGTCTACGCGGATGTGGTGCGTCTAAAGGTGCACGCCCCCGTGCCCCTGGGATATCAAGTAGAGTACTACCGGTCTCCTCCGGCGTTTACCATGGAACAGAATTCCTTGGATCGACGGTGGATCCCGTATGTGCGCAACGCGCATGCGCGTGGGCGAGTGACATTAATATGTTTTCGCGTGATAATGAAAGTTATCATGTTTACTATTATGGTAAAGTTTGACATAATCACATTTAGTTAGCCTTAATTCTTTGCAGGCTTAGAAATGAATCTAACACTCCATTGTATTTCATTTTTTGGATTAATATACTTTAACGTTATATCTTAATTTCATAGAAATATGACAATGTAGTCTGAAGTTTTAACTGAATTTGAATCCCGAAAGTTTTTGAAAGTAACTTATTGATTACGAATCAATCCAGAGGAAATGTTAATGAAAGGATTGATACCTAACTTGTCACCGGCAGTTCTAGCATTAAATTGAGTGTCACAGTGAAAAGATACTCATTATTCATTGTGTATGGACTTGTAAATAACATAGATTACAATCTAGCTTGATAACTCATACGTTTTTTGATAAATAAAAATAAGTGCTACAATTTCCAAGTGATACATACTTATTATTCGTTATATATTAACTAGCAATTAAAATAAATTGCAATCTAGCATGATAAATAACGCCTATAATTTCCAAGTGATATAGTATTAATTTGACGACTACGCGTTTCACGCGTGAGCGCTGCTTAACAGCCCGATAACCTGAACCAACAACTCACTGTGTTTTTATCTGATTGCTATACTCCATCAGTTCTAGCAGCGCTGACCAAACCTTACCGACCGAACAGATTGACTTAAAATTGAAAACGAGCTAAGATATCAATGCCGATATAGAAGGGTCGTATTCTTCATAGGTTATGTAGTATTTTGATGCATCAAGACATGATGCATATAGCTAACATGTTATAGCAACGGAGATTGAGTGGGGAAAGCCCCAATACGCGCATCAAATGAATGCACAGACCTGTTGTAACACCACTGATGATTCGTTTGTCGTCAACACCGGCGAAATCAGCGCGTGCTTGTTTTCTCAGAAAACAGTGGAAATAAACAACGATGGATAATTTAATTACATGTTCCTAGCGATCATGGAGTGGCTACGCAAACATGAAACCCGGCCAGATTAAATATATCCGCGTGCGTGATTGGCAAACACGTTGTGTAACGTGATATTCAACACGGTGGAACGATGATGACCAGTTGAAACAATGAACTTCACTCTTTTTCGGCATTCATATGGGCTTGTTTGTGGAACTATATAAATATTGTGAATATTGTTCCATCGAAGTTGAAGTAATTCTGATGCTTGTTATTGTAGGACTTTGTTTTATGATGGAGACTATTTAATTGAGTTCCAGGAGGTTATTGATAGTAAAAATTAAGTATGGTGCGTTCAATAAAAAGGTATTTTTACTGTAATATTTTTCGACGAAGTTTTAAGTAATTATTATTATAATGCTGTAACTACAATAGGGAAATATATATTATAGCGAAAATAATTATGGTAAATCTCGAGGTAACAAATAAAATCACTAGACTTTCCATTAATTTATTAGAAGGTAGGATTCTTTAAAATTTCTTAATGGATTTATTTTTAATATGTAGGAACGTTAGTAGATTGTTTAATTTGTTGTACTAAATGTTTGCTTTTAAATAACAAAATAAATAGATCTGTGCAAGAAAGCAAGAATATCTAAATGCTCGATGAAACAAAAAGATTCGTAGTCAGCAACATTTTAAATCAGTGATTTCATTTCAAAGGCGGCCAAAGAACAAAAGCATTCACTACACGCTTCATTTTCTTCACCGTACCTTCCTACTGTCCCGCCCCTGGCCGGATTTTTCATTTCTTAAAAGCCTGCCTATCTCTATCCCTCATCGTACAATCCAAATTAAAACTATCTGGGACAACAGCACGAAAACCTGCCAATATAACTACATATCAATACCATTTTCTCCACCTTCCACCCGCCCCCGCCCCTCTCTCAACTCAGTCAAACAATTCCACCAGTTAAATGGCGCCAATGAATCGTAATAAACAGCAATGGGAAATTATACTCTACTAAATCACAAATTCAGTGATGAAGGCAACAATATGAAGTATTTCATATTTCCTTTTTAAATTTTGTACAACTTTCCCTTAGATTATTTAAATTTATATTCTATAACCAATTTGTAAAATAAAAATAAAATAAATTTTATCATTAACAAAAATATAGTTATTTTATATTTAGATATTGGAAAATTATTTGCTGTTTGAGACTACAAAAACAATCTTGTTCACGGTTGCACAAACCTAAAATGATTACTATTTTATATTAGTAATCTTGTAAACATAGATAATATCAAAAATCTACTACTTCTACTATTATTGCTATTAATCTACTACTATTTTGCATTCTAAACACTAAGCTCCCTTTCAAAATCTCTGGTAACTAATATTACTTGAAAAAAATAAAAATAACGATAACAATTCATAAATTCAAGGACTACCATTTTATACGTCAATTTCCCATCAGTAAAAGGTAAATAATATTACTAACCTTTACTCCTATTTTTTAATCCAATTCAAAAATCTCACTGATATCACTGGTAACCAAAACAGTAATAATAATACTAATAACTCGTGTAAATTGGAGATTCCATATTTCCTCATGTACCATCATGTCCACCCTCTCCCCGCTAGGACCCACTCATCGGTATAGACAGCACGGTGGTGCGCGAAAACAGTCAGTGTTGGTTCAGGCGTTGGTTTTGCGGTGGGTTAAGGCTCGTTCACGCGTGAAACAAGGAGTCCTGGCCTGGGATCTTAACGCTCGGTTTGACAAACGTTCTCGTTGCTTGCATTAGCATATTGCGATTTACATTTCCCTGTATTATCGACCCCTAACCATTCACGTTGTTTTGTTCAGCCTCTGTATCTATCCGTTTCACTCTGCCCCCCTCCCTTTCTCTCCTGCTTTGAATTTCGTGTATTTCGCCTAAAGCAAATAAGAATAGACGAATTGCGTGAAATAAAGGACGTTATGATCTTGGTATAACACCGAGTTGATGGAAGAAGAGGCATGCGACGCAAACGATACCGAATGTCTATAACCGTCTATCCATAACCTGATTCAATTTAACTGAATCGGTTTATGGTTAATCTATGGCTGGGGAAAAGGCTAAATATTATGGGGAGAATCATTTGAAGAGTTGATGGAGAAATCAGGAGAAGTCAGTGTTTGGGAAATTGAAGAAAATTGAGATTATTGATATGGTGTTAAGATTTTATTTGCTTTCCTTTTTATTCTTTGTCGCTCAACTGAGCCATCTTGCAGAACTGAGCTAATATTATCAATGAAACTTTACTGACAATGCATAATAATAGCAAGTTTGGCAATAAAACTAATGAAATAATATATGCAAATTTTACAAATTAGAAGTTATATTCCACAAAATTGACAGTATATAAGGTAGGAGTCTGTGCCAATGAGTTTGATAAATGATTTAATTGAATTGATGAAATTGGAAATAACACTCATCATTGATTTCTTATTAGACTTTGAAATTCTACTTCACTTATTCTTTCGTCACATTAGACCCTACATATATTTACTAATCGACTTCTAATTTCTTAATTAATAGTTTACAATGAAATTGAAAATTTACTATCGATGTTTGATTAAATCTGAAAATTCTATGAATTTCACTTTCTTCACTCTCACTTCGCTTCTTACAATTCAATAATCAAATCGTAATTTATTAATTATTAGTCTATATCAGCAAGCAAGAAAATTTTGTCAATAAAAACGAACAGTAAAACTGTCGCGCCCTCAATCGTGAAAGAATAGAACTCATGAAAGGAGGATCCGGAAACTATCGTAATACAAACACCCGTTGGCTGATCATCATACAATGTTGCAGCTGATTACGAGCAACCACGCGTGTCTGCACAGCAAATCACGCTTCTACACTCTCTATACACTCTGTCAATGGCATTCTTTTCCGTGAGTAGGTGGTTACAGAAGAGACCATAAGAATTACCGTGAATCCCGTACCAACGAAACAAGTATGTATTAGAGATACCAGAAAATGCTACTCCCGTGTAACAGGGAATTCGAGATAAGTGGCAATATTAAAATCGTGCTGCGAATCCATCTTGCGCCTGTGTACCTTCCGTTCGATTCGCTTTAGGGATCGCGATTCCGTTAGACTTCCTGCCGGCTAAAGGCCACTCGAGTGTTTCGGGGTCAATAGTCGAATTTCCTCGAGGGGAATTACTTTCTACGATGGTTTCTTTCTCTTTGTATGGCACTTAGAACCTTCGTGTGAAGTGGCATGCTTGTCTTATATCTACTGCTATCTGAAATATATGTAGTTTTGTCTCTTTTAATTTTGAGGTTATAACGTTTAAGTCCGATTACATTTTACATCTTGGAATTATTAGATAGCAGAAATTCTTGCTTGTAAGCAATATTAAGTAATAATAATGAGTTTTACGTTATATTAATTTATTGCTACAGTCCTGATATAATAACAGATTCTAGATCTGATCCTAATCTTACCTTCTACGAATCACACTATTAATTTACAGTATTAGTACTAATAAAAAAACGTATCCAATTTCCAAATTATACGATACGTAATTAATAATATTTGGATTTATCCTAAAACAAGTGTCTATAATACATATTCAACAATCTACAAGACTATATTGAGCAATCGAAACCAGTCGTTCGCAAGTTCTACTCACCAAACACATCCTTCACTTCTAATCTACCTATACACCTCCAAAAAGAGCCAAATACGTATTACTTTCTGAGAAGACATAATTCATAAGTGGTTGAAGCGGAAACGAGCACTGGATTATCCCGTATAAATTCATCCGGCAATGGCCTGATAAAGAATGCGCCCGCCTATATATAACCTGTGCGAAACGATCACCGAAAGCCAAAGGCGGATCGTTGGGTCCGTTGGCGAAATGGATGAGAAAACAGTGGGCAGAGGGCGCCGCGTGCTCGTGGACAAACCACGACGGGAGGGGCCACGCGTGTGGGCGGCATGGCGGGTGTCGACGAAGGCATCGGAAGCGCGATTTATCGCGCGCGCACTCCGTGAAGAAAGAGTCGTTCTGCTGGTGGTCGTTAATTCTTGTCGCACGTGTCCCACTGCTTTGATCACGCGAGTATGCTAATTGCCGTCCGACGCCCACTCGCCGCCAAGGCATGGGACATTGCAGAGAACCAACAGGAAGAAGAGGAAGAAGAAGAGGATGAAGGGCGGAAAAGAAGATCGAGGTACTGCAAAGAGGAAAAGGAAGAAGAAAAATTAGAGGAAGAGAAGAGACTTTGACTTGGTCGAGTGGATGGGTTTGCCGCTCTCCACCGGCATGTACACTCTGTTGGCACATGCGCGAGCTCCGGTCTCCAGACACCGAGACTACACGCCGAGAAGCGTGCATGGGATAATCGGGTTGTCTTGACTTCTTGTCGCAGATCCTCTTCGACACGTAGATTCGTTTCAGGGAGGGGGCACCGAATGAATACGCTGAATCGCTTTGATGGCTGGTTCCAGTATAAAGATGGATTTTTATAGAGGTGATTAGAATGAAGGCTTGAATAGAGAGCAGGGTTTGGCATAATAAATAGGAGGAATATTACATTTTACGTTGCTGCAGCAAGTTCGATATAGTTTGAGATTAGAAAAAGAGTTATGGTAAATAAATCCTAATTCGTCATGCTATTGTAAGTGTAGAGTATGTATAGAAAAATGAGCTTATTTTAAAGCAATTCGAGGTCGATGTACTTATTAATGTGATTAGTTGGTATATTAAGATTGTTTTCATAAAGAAATTTAAGATAAAGAAAGAATTGAGTTTTACATGTACATGTATGTTTGGGAATTAAATGCTGGAAGGGATAACAGATTCCATTATCGAAAACGCTGTTTAAGTTTGAAGAGTAAATTACAGTAGATAAGACAGATTACAAATATCGTGTTAGAGTCACACCTGCAGAGACTTTATTCGAAAGCAAATTGTAAACTTTCGATAGAAACGTTTCAGAGAAATGAGATTCGATTACCGGAAACCGAACTTGATCAAATATCATAAAATAATCCAATTCCCAAAACCGTGTTTTATCCCCGAAACTCACAATTCCTGATATATCTAATTTCATAGAAACACGACTTGTAGAAAAACTTGTAGAAAAAGTACACAAAATTCAATAGTATATGTGAGAGTTACACAATCTACACTTTCGAATACAATTCTTTCCCACAAAAACCTTCCATTTTGTATTGCAGTTTCTATGAAAACAGGTAATATACCAAAGCGATTCTCAACAAGGAAACAAAGTATACCTGTGGTTTTCCAAGCGGCCGGTGAGAGCAGCGGTGCACGCGCCGCTTGCAGAAACGTTTCGTAAATTCGAGGAACGGCTGGAAAGAAGTGGCCGCGGCACAAAGCGTGCCGACACGACCGGGCCCGTTTGCCCCGCGGAGGTAATTGTCTTCTTGGCCGCACGAGAGCGCACGTATTCCGCGAGTAAATACACACCGAGAGGCTGGCTTACGTATAGCGTTCTCACGGGACGGAGAATAAATACCATGGCCCGGTCTGTTACCGACTTTTCGTTTCCTGGATACGGTCTGCTGGAACATTTCTCTCGATCGCGATCATCGATCCTCGATATAGGAATTATAGGTTATAGTGGACGGAAAGAATGTTTATAGCTCCTCTCTATGGATAAAATTACTGCTAATAATAAAGAGAAACTTTTGAGTCATTATAAGTAAAACATACTATTTTAAGTACTTAAAGATGACATGAAATATCATAGAGATTTAGAGAAAATTATATAACCTACTATACAGATTGAAAAAACAGAAAAAAAATTGCAATGTAAGTAATAAACAGAACATTATATAAAGATGATTGTTGAGGTTAGAAAGTTTGTTCGAAGCGGCACGTGTCTATTTTTCTCTTCGATCCCCAGCACAGACCGTAGAACCCGTCGAAAATTTATCGAGCGCGGCTGTACAACTTCTTTTCATGATTATTCTCAGCATAACGTGCCACATCTCTCTTTGATCCTTCGTGACATATAAATCGGAAAGAACACACACCGCCGAATATTTATGATATTCGAACGAGCAATTCTTTTTTAACTTAAAGAAGACTTACCCTAATAAAACCTGAGTTTTAAAAAGCAGATAGTCTGTACGTATTGATTTGTTTTTTTTTCAGTAGATCGGAAAGATGAAATATAATTTTATTATTGAAATTTATTTATTTTATTTCTTCTTCTATACGTAAATTCTTCCCGTACATTTTTTAATTAATTATCATTAATTACAATAAATTCTTATTCTGAAACGCTTTATAGTACCAGCATCTTCTTTTAATTCGAGATCGACAATCATATAATCTTGATTAAATAGTTGAGTTTAAAACTTTGAAAAAGCGAATTAACCAACTGGGGTACAAAAACTAGGAAGAAGAATGTTATCTGTCCCTAATTTATCAGACGGACTTGTTATCCTTGAGATTCAAGTCTGACAGGCTTGTGATTTTTGTGTGGTGCGAACGAAAATTGAAAGTACGGTTTTCTAGTTGTGTACATGCGCCTATACTCACATTAACTTCACTATTTCCGTACGAGTTCGCTAAACGTTCTGTTATGTGTGTTTTTAAATAACGGCAGTTTCTAAAACAAGACGATGTTTGCTAGAATTACACATCTAATTCTTCAACACATTTCAGAATCCGAACCTTGTCCTAATTACTAAATTACCCTATTTAAGATATTCGAGTACTCATATTATTTAACTAATTAGGTATACAAGAACCACAGACTGCAAATATGTATCAATATTGTACCAATACTCCAAACTACTTCGATTGAAGCACTCAACATGTTTAAGTGCTCAAAGTACTAAGTGGACGAGTGTACAACGTCCAGGTACACAACTTTCCTCTTCCTAAAGAGAATTTTCTATTAATTTTAAATCAACAATATTAAAAGGATCTAACGTAAATATTGATCCAAACATACAATGGAGATGACTGTACAAACAGACAACAATTTATACGAATTTATAAAAATTTAGCTAATTACATTGTGAAATATTTTAGTTTCAATTTTTTCATAATAATATAGAACATAACAAAAATGTGTATTTTCTTTTCCGTAATATGAGACTTAAAAATTCTTTCTTTTTTATATTTTGCTTATAAATCTATATCTTAATTTCTTACATTACGCTCCCTAAAATATTATTATGAGTATTAAATACAAATGAAATTAATTTAAGTTTAGTATAAAGATTTCCCCTATTCGAACGTTCGCCACTGTAAAACATATCTTGGTACCAATCCTAACAAAAGTATTAAGTTCCGCTAGAACGAAACAAAAACGGGTCTGCGAAATAATTGTAAACAATTGCGAATCGAATAACACTTTTCAATATTGAATAGCTAATTGGATATCTATCGTGAAGCGATACGAGATGGGGTGGCTATCGAAGCCTCACCAATCGCGTGGAGTTAATTCGTGTTTGTGTGCGTGGCACACGATGCTGCATCATGCACCGCGGTGCATAATAGCGCGCTGCATCAACAACGATGTTTACCTCGGCGTAATATACAAACAGATGTATCTCGACGCGGAGAGCTTTACTTGCCGCGGATCATTTTACACGGACGATATTTCCGCAAATTATCCTCACAGTATGCTGTTTCCCTCCCTCCGCTACCCCCTTTGGGCGAAACCATTCGATTTGGACTGCACGAGAGAGTAATAATTCTGTCCATTAAGCACCGACCACGTCTGTGATCTGATAGAAAATGTTTTATGGATCGCATGATGTACTTTTCACTAATGGTGTAACTAGTGACTCTTTTGTTTTTTTAATAATTTTTTTTTTTAGATGGAACGAAAATTGAGATGACAAATTTTAATGTCATGATCAAATGATACTGTACGTAGTTGTTTTGTTACGGTGATACGGATATCGTTTTTCGTTTATACACCGAGATATTTCTCTCTATGCCTTCTTATCGTATTACCGGTGCTCTTTGACAGCGGTGTATCGTGATGTTACGTATGTTTGTTATTGACATTTAATCCTTTTTCAACATAATAAAATGGGGAATTCAGGATGGACAATTGAGAAAATAATCGTGTCTTTGTTATTATTTTGCATTTCTATTATCGAATGTAGAAATTTAAAATATTAGGTGGTCCGAAAAATTTCTTTCGTTTTATAAGGAAATAATGGACGCACAACATTTTCTGTTTTATATTATTTTATCGAATTACGTGTGATCCATTTTGTTCTATCAAAATAAAGATCACAACGATCGATAGATTAGGTTTCATGTTTGTATAAAGATACGTCGTTGTAAAAGACGTGTCGGTAAAAGAAAGACACTTTTCGGACAACCTAATACTATACTTGATGGGCCACAGTGTCAAAGAATTAAATATGGCATACTTTTTGTTTAACTTAAATTAACCTTAACAAATACTTTTGAAGATAATTTTCTAAAGTTCACAGCATTCCGAACTGTAAAATCATTTTCTTAGAGACATTTTCTTACATTTTCTACATTTTCTTAGAGATTTAACTTTCTGTATTTTATATCTATAAACTACTTTAATCTAATATTCACAACAGATACATAAACTAAATTTTTACAATAAAATTCAATTTTCTGAAATGTACATAATCAAAAACTTCATAATTCCTATATTTCCAAATTTAAGTCAGACCAAACTTTGCCCAATTTACCACAACAAACAAGTCTCGACTCTCCGCCTTCGACTAGGGAGAAACTTAAAATCTCTAGGCGACACGGTTCTATAGTCGTTTCTTCTTCTTTACGCAGGCCCTTTTCTCCACGAACAGAGTCGAATATACAGAAAACTGGCAAGATCAGACTGTTCTCGACATGCTTGCCGACTTTTTGGAAAAAGGAGAAGGCAGAGGTAAGGTAACCGACACAGAGAAGCGGCCAAGCAGGGAGGCGTAGACACGTTGGTTCACGGGCCATTGAGTCCTTGGAAACTCTGATTAGCTCTTTCGTTTCTTATTGGAAAACTTTCATTGCGCCACAACAAGAAGGGAGAAAATTCCATCTCGTTCCGTGACCGGCTCAATTTACCAGAAAATTCCTTATACTTCCTACCAATTACCCCAGATGTTTACCCGCTAAACTCGCTCTCCGTCTGTCTGATACTTTTTGGTTATCTCTCTTCGTATTGGGATTTTTCTGGTGACTCGGTATCTGTTGATTTAGGCCGCTTAAGGTGATTTATCTGAGTAAATTGTCATCGAAGAAAGTATAAGGACTTTGGGCTGAAAGGTTAAGGGGGATATTTTTCAATTACTTGAAAATGTATACAATAAGAAATACTATTCTGCAATTGAAAAATTACAGCTTATTCCATATTAATAGTACTGTATTGTGATATACAGTAAAAACGTCATAGTAAAACATAAGTACTAAAATACATTATAGAATGCATGATGCTATGCTACACAAAATGTAATGTATAATATAATGAATTTTATGCATTTTAAGTTATGACTAAATCTTACCATAACCTTAAAAATGTAAGGTGATTATGTATGGTACAATGTTGACACATCCACCACATAACGGTCATTGGTGACTGACGAGGTGTAAATGTCAAGTTCTGCGCCAGCTATCGGTGATTGTCGTGACAGTAAATGTGTTAACCTGTTAACCAGTGGAATCCGTCATCACTTGTATGTAGTAGACATAAGTGAAAATGAAAGAGATGATGTAAGAACAAGATCATTTACGCAGATAAATTGCTTTAATACAAATTAAAGTATTAGTATTTTCTTATTTCACATACGAATGCTTCTCTACAGTAACATGATCAGTGTGAAAGATTCCATAAAGGTAGAATCAGGAAAACAGAAGCTCCTTGATACACATAACTGATTGTAGATACTCACATTTTAATGTTTCAACGAAAGTGTCCATTGACAGATCTCCATTCATCAAACCAAAAACCATTTCTCTTTTATCAATCAAAATAACTAAAACCCACTTTAAAAGTTCTTAAAAAAAGAACTAAGACTTAAGAAGGATAGCACTTGACAAGACTACTTAATTGCACTGAAAACATATCGCGAAGCTTCTAACACGCATGTCCAAACAAACAGGAAACAGATTACCACTAATCTACAATTTCAAACATCTACTAATCTAGTCTATCTCATACTACCTTAAAACACTTTAAACGTATGTTTTAATTTAAGTTTGATCGATTAATAGGATTAAAAATAAATAATTGGCGGTATCTACAAATTTCTTTATCTGCCAAAATGTTGTTTTCTTTCCTTTCAGGAATTTTACTTTTACCATTGACTAAGTATTTATAAGATCCGCGCTCTTACTCAGCAAATCTGTATTAACGATAAATATGATTTAGATTTTTTTCCTGAATATTTTCAACTACAGTCTAATTTTCTTATACGATTAGTATGAATTAGATTAGAATCCCCAAAAACGTACGACATTAAGGAGTATCCCGTTCGTGGAATAATTAAAGGTTCCCGTGAAAAATCTGCGGGTCGGGGAAAACGGGCGCAACCGGATGTGCAATGGGCTAGGTAGGTTGCGTGAGCATTGACGAGAGCATGGTCGAGGCCGTGGCGAGGCTAGAGAGACTCGGTATTTTATGGTGAACGCATTTTATTGCCCGTGGCTGCCGCATAGGCGGTGAGGTTCAAAGGACCGACCGGAACAGTAAAAGCTAGTTTAACGGTGCTAACAGCGGCCGCAACACGCCGAATGTATTACTAATATTACTATACCTCTTGAGCCCACTACTTTTCTTCAGTCCATTCGTTTCACGCGTACACCCATACGCATCCATATTCCACATAATACGTATAAAATACGTACGAAGGTATAGACAAATATTCAACATATCGAACTATATACCGATATAATATGTACGTAAGAACAAATCTAAACTAAACTAGTATGTACAAATATAAGTAGGAGAAAAATATGTGAGACAAATATAAACATACAAATATGAAATATATGAATATGTGTACATAAACATTGATAACAAAATACAAATATTTGTGACGTATAGAAATATGCACAAACACATGACATCGTGGATAATTTTTGATATTACAAAGAAGAATATACAAATACATGTAACACAAGCATTACAAGCATTTACAATAAGGATAGTATCATGTATGTAGTATGGTTACTATACATAAGCATCTATGACATCTGTACATATATAGGCAAATACACACGTACAGGAAGCCACACACAGCATGCACAAATATACACAAGCATTTATAACATATGCAAGTATATACAACCATACAATGTACACGACAGGCACAATGTGCCCATACACAAACACAGCAAACGTATAGGCACATTTCGTTTGTTTCTTTTCCACACTTATTCTCCGTTCTTTTCTTTTTCTTGTTGTGGAAGTTACAGCCGCCACCACGATCCGGTATCCCTGTCGATAGCAGGATAATTTACGGCCACGTGCGGCTTTAATTAAATTTTCTAGCTACACCGAGCTCGGCAGGTGAGTGACAGTGGCACTGGTCTTCGACGAATGCGGCGACGGAAGTACCGGAACGAAGACGTATGCGAGAGCCATTCAGTGGATTGGTGGAAATAAATTGTTGGGCGAAATTGAGGTGTTCTATTGTCGTTCGAAACGTGATAGCGAATTTTCAAAAAAGATTTATATTTATTAGTAAAATAAATTCTTTCTTTTATATTGACAATTTTGTATACAAATTTTATAAAGTTCTCATAACTATTTCACTAATTTTTTATTTTTAAGATATCCATGATTTATAAACATTTTTTGTAAATATTAAGAAACTTTTGAACGTATATAAAAAATAACTATGCATTTTTGCAGTGAAAAGATTGATGATAGATTAGTGAGATTATGGTAAAGTGAACGTAAGGGAGCAATAAAGTCATGGACTTCAGAAAGGTGTATTACACGTTTTATGAACAGAGAATTAACGTTAATAATATAGAGAGAAACACTAGCATTAAACCTAATTTCGAAGTCATTTTTGCTTTTCATAAAGATTGATACCTTGGTGAACTTAATTTTTCTAATCAAAATCACACCTTTTATCTGCCATCTGCTTTTACCCGCCAGCAAGTTCAAGTTCAACGATCTTACAACATCCACTGATCGCTTTGTATTAATTTACCACTTTAATGTTTATGCAAAACTAGTTTTTAAATACATCATTTTTTATTATTAGCTAATAGAAGTTTAAACTTTATTAGAGAAAATATGGAAATATCAATAGAAAGAATAAAAGATTCGTTATTCAGGATACTCACACACATCTGTAGGAAAGTAACCCGACTCTTCAAGTACTTAATAATTCTAACTTTTCAGTGCTTAATAATTACAACATTAGATTTCACTACTCAATACTTACTCGTCAATTCTCCTTTAATTATCAAACATAACCTATAAGATTACACCTCCCTCTGTGTAACATAAGCTATATTAAAAAACAAGAAAACGGTAACACCGACGACAAAAGTATCACACAAGAAAAAACAAAGAATGCCATAATTCTATATTAATTAATACAGTTTATGCCCCTTTACCCTTACCTCTTTCAAATATGGAAGCTAAGAAATTTTTTAATACTAATAGTACTAAAAATTGTCTTTCTCAAATCTTGTATTTTACACTTTTAACGATTAAGACAAGAAACGGATTTACTGCTACAATTACTTAATAATAATTTTTTTACTTATGGATTTTTTATTTTTTAAAGTTATTTGAAAAATTTCTTTATTATACAATACTTACATTTTCAAGAATTATATTTAACCTATTTGAAATTGCTGTATCAATACTAACCTCCAATTTCATGATTATAGAAATTTCTGGTTAATAGATGACCTGGTTAAGAGGTTTCAAATACTCATATTTATAATATTTACATTGGCATTTCACTATATAATAATTATAAAACAGAGATAATATAAAAGTTATCTAACCTGAATGTCATAACCTATAAAGATTTATCCTCACCAACTGACCTTGAATTGCACTCCAGTATCGTCACAAAGTTTGCCATTTCCCGTGATAATCTTGCGATGAATGTACAGAAAGACAAATATACAACACAGAGTCTATTAACGTGCGATGTTCCCCGGTTACAAAGCGATCACAAGGATGCGAGATTCGCGGCATGATCCCGTGCAGGAAGTGGCCCGGTTGTGCTTATAAATAAGCACCGTTCAGACCAGGCGAGGAGGACAGCCTCACTCGGCGAGGATTAAAATTGATTTCGTGTTTATGAAATGTCGCGGATACCTTGGCACGATCCGCCGCCTCCGTTTCGTCGCCCGTGGCGGACTTCCACCTTCCGAGAATAGACGCGATTTAACCGCGACTCTCGATGCATTCAGGAACGCGAGAAATAGCCTCAAGGATTTACAGAGTGGTCTCGACGTGATGCAAACGTAATTGAGAAAAAATGAGGAATTTTTTATCAAGAATCCTCTTTAGATAAACTTAATGACATAACAAGATATGAAAGTCTAGGCATAAATAAATTTCTAAGTTTTAATAAATAGATCGTGGATGTTTATGTACAGGTATGTACATATATGGAAAATGTTAAGGTGCAAGAATTTGCAGAAAGGACATAATATAAAAAGACGTGTTAAGACATTCACAATAAAATATATGTTATAGATATAAGCGTAAATCAAACTATTTATTCATATTTTAGATTTAGAAATTTATTTATGCATCATTTTTGGGTTATGTTATATCATGAAATTTATGCTAATAAAATAATTAAAAATACACACGGTGTTTCCTTCCAATATATATGTGTATGTAGTTAACACGAAACAGTACCGCCAATCACAGCAAAGAATATACCGACAGGGCGTTATCGCTGGCGGCATTGCCTTTGAGTTGACTAAACAGCGATAGTATCAGTATCACCTTTTATAATACACATATATTATATTGTGAGTATATATGCCTAATCTTTAATCCCATGCATCAAAACAGTTTATGGTTCAGAGATGACCCAGTTATCAGGTCAAAGAAACCTTTAAGGTTGATTAAATTGAAACAAGACTGCAACATCTTTTCTAAAAATACCTATACAAGTACATCTCAGCAAAAAATCTATCAAAAAGACCACAAATATAAAACTACACTTTTTAAATCATCAAGATAAAAAACCAAGAAAAAAGCAAAAGTAGCATTGAAATCATAAATTCATGCAAAATACCTTCTGAAATATTATCCACGGATTGGGCAGAGAAAGAGAGCTTAAAAACCACCAACACGAATTCACAATTTTAAACCATCAAATAAAGAACAAAACAAGCACCATATATTAAAGATATATTAAAATCATAAATCTCTACGTAAAGAGAGATCTTTACTGGAGAAAAGGCTTTCAAGAATATTATCCATAGGTTAGAAAGAGAGAGAGAGAGAGAGAGAGAGAGAGAGAGAGAGAGAGAGAGAGAGAGAGAGAGAGAGAGAGAGAGAGAGAGAGAGAGAAGGATCATGGAAGCGGCTTTTTGCTTCAGGAGCATTCCCGCGGTACTTATTAACGAGTACGATCCGACCGCACGTCACTCAAGTGCGTCGTTTTGCCGGGTGAACTTTATAAACCGGCCCTGCCCGATATCGGAAATAGGCTCAGAGAACCGGCCGGCAGGCATTAGCGTTGTGAATTTGGCGACTGCTTGATCCCCACCCTAACCTAACTCCATCCGCCATTAACGATTCTCGATCGAGCTACGTTCGTTAGGTTGTCCAGCAGGCCGTCGGATCACGAGAATTATCGAGATGCTGGACAGCTCGGAAGAAGGATATTTAAATCCACTTCTCTACTGGCCCGGTATCCCGACGACCATTCGCCAGTATATCGCAAACATCGACCTCCGTGCAACCGATACACACGCCAATGAGGATTTTATCGACTTCTAATTTCGACTCGCGAGAGCGGCCCTTAAGTGTTTTACAGGGAGGTGTTGCTTGGCCAGGTAGTAAGCGGTGATCCAAACGATGTATCGGTTTCGGGTAGAAGCTTCGTCGATGGCGATTTGATGTTTCTTTGGATAGGTAGTAGTAGTTTTGGCTTGACAAATTTACGGGAAATTGTCGAACTAACCACAAATAGGGATCAGTATGGTTTTATGGAGATAATATGTTGATGGGGTTCTGGGCTTGGTAAAAATATGGTTTCCATTATAGTAGACGATACGTGGAAGCGAAAAGAACAAAGATAGATTCAGTGATTTCGAGTAAAGCAACATTAAGGAACTTCTGATTGTTGGAAATGTTTTGCAACATACAGTAACAAAAGATGACAAGAGGCGGCGAAAGACTGTTGCCATTACTTCGTATTATAGTCGAATTTGAACACGTGAATTATTTAAACATTCAATGTGAAACTGAATTACAGAATGTTTCACAAAAGATCCTACTACCAATACCATCGAAATCTCAGGCCACCCTATGGCAAAAATAAACGACGAAAGAAAGGTTAGAGAAATGAAACTCAAAGGCCGCGTAAAAGCGCCCGGGAAGGCTGTGTCACTTTTAGCGAGTTGAAATTCCAAGACTGCTCGTAAAATCGCTTATCTGCGTACAGTTGAGGAGCCTACCTTTACTCCTGCAATACTGTCCACACGATTCTCTGTTCAAGAGCTATCCACCGTTGACTCTAGCTCTCGATTCTCGTCCCATAAATATTATTCAGATTTGCATTCCGTGTCTTGTAAGAATATCGAATTTGGTCGACAAACAATCTCACGAGTTCCCATTCATAGAATTTCTTTCTCGTGGAAATATTTGGTGCATGCACGGAGGAAGTGGACGATTCCGCGTCTCCTCTTGCGATCTGGCCTCGATTGTTGCGTTCCGCGACGAAAGTGGAGTGGGGATAAGAGGGTGGGGAGGAGTCAAGGATGCACGGCCACGCGAACGGCTAGGATTCCAAGGAAGACCACTTCGGTGCAATCTACGCCGGAACTCCTCTCCTCAGAGAGAACCAGACCGTCTTTTCTTTTATCTTATTACGCCGAATATTACCTCCGGTGATCGGCTTTTCGATGGAAACCGTGTTACCCGGATTATGACCATGTGTATACCAAATTGATCTTGCCCTTGGGTATAATCTTGAGCTGATGAGGTTAGGGATTGATTTGTGTATGGTAGCCGATGTTTGGACTTGAAATTGGATGGTTGTTGAACTGGAAAGTTCATGATAAGTTTAGACTAGGCTTGTAGCGTGATTGCGTAACCTTAAACAGTACAATCTGTGTGTCATTAATTGAGCCTTCAAACTTATTGAAAAATACCTGCGCAATTTATTTTGAAGGTTATACAAGTCAAGAGCGATTATAAGATTGTTTATGATCCTGATTCTAACCTTAAAGTACTATGTAGTATACATGCATCTAATTTTCGCTTCGTCGCTATTTCGTTATTATTTCACAAAAATATAACAGAATTCCTCTTCTGTACCATATAACTATGAAACGAATTTCAACAATTAGAAAGGAAACCCCATATAAAATAAAAGGTCATGAGAATCAAGTGCCAACAAGATTTCATTTATAAGAAACTTTCCGGTATCGCGAAAGTATCATTGCCACTCCACAGAAGGATAACGTAACTTTCGATGCAAAGAAACTAACCTCATTTCCAACCACGGAAAAGTCAATTTCACAGTGTACACCCGCTAGATAAGATTCCGCGGACACGCGTCGCGGCGCGCTGCTTTATCGGTAAACGGCTGCACGAAAAATTGTGGAGTAGGTAGGCAAAGCCTAAGAGGAGGACGTAGTCGAAGCGAGCCCGCAACTTTTCTGGCAAGAAGAATCGATCGATCGGCTCCGTCCGGTCGCTCACTTTCTTTCTTTCCTTCTCCCCATCCTCCTTCGTTCTCTCCCTCCTCAATCTGAATTCCCTGTTTCTCTTAACAGAGAGGATCTGTGCTCTTCCTTTTATCTTGCGCCGCTTTATTCCGAGTTCCGCTATCTCCAGCATCTCCGATAGATGGAATCGTTTCGTTTCGTTCACTCTAGCCGCTGATGCTGAACAAGAGGACCGGGTCCAAGAGGCGGAAAAACAGCGGCAAAAGAGAGGAAGCAACGAGAGAAGTTGGAAGAAGCCAATCTCAGAAATGAATATGACTTCTGCAAAATTCACGGAACAATCCGCGAGTCGCTGAATGCGACTTGTTTGTCTGTTTGTTTGCGCGCCTATTTCCGCTCTCATCTATATGCACGCACATTGCTGTCCAGCGTGGCCAATGAACACATAGCGTTTGGCCACTCGACGAATGTGACTGGATCACGTTTCGGTCTAAGGATCTTCATATATGGAGATTTCGACCATGTGAAGGAAAAGGTAGTTGATTGGTTAGAATGGAAGATTTGGTAGGTTGGAGGCAAAGTCGAGAGTTAGAGGTTAGGTATAGGTTTACTCTACGCTTATGTGTTGTGTTGTTTTGTAGGAAAGGTAGAAAGTGGAAAAGGTCATATTAAATACTGCCGGTTTCTTTGTCAACTTTATTATCTCTAATCTCTCTAATGCTGGTATGCTGCAATTAATATAAAATCTAATCGCCACAATATTAAACCTTAAATGTTCTTTATAAAATTTCTAACCTAAAAGGAGAATTTTAGTTGATTCGGAATCTAAATATTGAACGATATTTTCTTCCGTAAAGTATTATAATAATAACGTTATATTTCCTACACCAGTTAATCTGCGTTATAAATTAACAACCTGAAAAGATTTTAGAAACTAATTCCGAACCTAAACTCAACTTAAAAAGATTTTAGAAATTAATTCCGAACCTAACCCCAACCTAAAAAGATTTTAGAAATTAATTCAGAATCTAAATATTTAATACCATTTTCTGCTATACAGTACTACAATAACATTACAGTTCGCACACCAACGAATTTTAAAGCGCCATTAATAAAATCATCTTCGCCAGATGCAACGTCACATAATAATCCAGACGAAAAAGAGAAAACGCAGAAGATGGATTCGCGGACGAGAAAGCACGCGACCAGGCGTGGAGATGCCACGTTCCCGCGGGAGGAACTCCAACCTTCTCCCCTAACGAATTCTTTCCTGCGATTTGTTTCTTTACTTTCATCCGCCTGCAGCCTCTTCCCCTTTGGTCTCGCCATTGACATCCACAAGTAGAATGCTGGAAACACACCGACCATGCTGTTCTCTTTTTGTCGCGTTACTGGTTCCCCGATTCGTTCGACTGGTGGAAAATCGTGGAACAGGTCGACTCTTGATCAGTTTCTTCTCTTTTTGTTCAACAGTGGTACAGTTTTTCCGTCACTGACTCGACAAACCCGTGCGAAACAGCCGACCTGGTTGCCTGGTTGTTTTGCCCTTTCTCGAATTCCTCGGACATTGTTGCTTTTATTCGTTGGAATGCGTTTCACGAATACTATAAAATATTATTGCGTGCATCCTTTGTTCGGGTCGTTAACACATGTTAGAAATGATTTCACGTATCGGCGATTCGAAGTATCGGCGACGCGATGTTTATATGAATTCCACAAAAAGGACGATAAATAAGTTAGGTTATAAAGAAACGTTGTAGATTTCTCTTAAGAAGAAAGGTGACTATGGGACCATGAAATTATAAAATGGATAAAGTAGGACACAGTTGTAGTGGACATAGTCTTGTATCTATAGTCTGAATAAGAACTTAAGCAAGCGATAGCAATCATCAAAAGAAAAATCGGCAAAGAATTAGAATAAAATAAAAGACACAAAATATGTTATTTAGGGTTCAATGAAGAAATGAAACAAGCTATTAAAAGAATACAAGGAACAGTGCTACGAACAACCAACGGTTAGGAAAGATTAATTGATACAAAATTTCTATAAAATTATGAACTGTAAAAGATTACAAGCTCACATATTCCATCAAGAACAGGAGACAGCAAGAGACACGAGACTCTTACGTTAAAGTACCGACTAAGAAATCAAGCAAACCCTCAAGGAAACGCAACAGATAGGGCCACGGAGAGTCGGGTTCTAGAGTAGAAAAGAGGCTAAAGAGGCTATTAAACTCGGAGGAACTCGAAAAACCGAGTAAGAAACCAAGTAGAATGCTCTCGAAGGGGCAAAAGCCAGGGGGAGCGAAGAGTGTCCGACGAAGAGACACGTGAACAACGATCGGTACAGATCCTAAGTGAAACGGAGAGACAAAAGCTCGTGCGTGTGGGGTGGGGAGTTGGCAGCACTTGGCTGGATCCTCCACGAGGAAGCTGTCGAAGTGGAGGGTGCAAAGAGGAGGCGGAAGTGTAGCGGGTTGAGAGAAGAGCAATCGTGTGCACCAAAAGCGAGAGAGAACGGACAAGCATACGAACGTGGAAAGCCTCTCGACCGAGTGGAACACACCAACCAGCGTGTACGAGCAATAGAGCGGCCATATAGCGAGGCAGGAAGAAAACGAAGAAGGCACTCCGGTACACTGCACACACTTGTAAACGAAATAGAATTTCGGGATGAAAATGGCAATCGTGTACACATATACGGTATACTGTAACGACAATCAGTACAGTCACGCACTTTCCACCTAATAAGAGACGGGGCTGATGAAAAATTAAAAAGAAGGAAGGAAAGAGGAGGAAGAAATAAAGAAGAGGCCACGCACACGCGAGGCGACACAGAAAAAAGGTGGACTGCATCAAGTGGTAGAAGAGACCGATACGTAACTAGCCTTAGTTAGCTGGCGACGATTGGTCGAACGACCCAAAAAGGGTTGGATTTTCGAGAGGGCAGCGCGGCGTAAAGGGTGGAGCGCTCGAGGACGCTCGAGACTGCTGGAGAAGCGGTGTAACAGCGTATGTGGTACGCGATGTACGCGTTCCTGGGACCAAACCATCGAGGGTGCGAGGAGGGGCTACGAAGAAGGGGTAAGAAGAGCAAACGAGAGAAAGAGAGGGAAGAATAGAAAAATAGAACGGAAGAGAGTGGAGGAAGCCAAGGGATGAAGCGGTGTAAGCACACGACTAGCACCGCACGCTCGGCTTTTTTCCGCTCGAGTGTACTTCTTTCTCCTCTTCTTTTCTCTTCCTTTCCTCTGCTCTTTTCTCCCCTTCTCCTCCTCTACTCTCGACTAGGAGAGGAGACGAGACCCAACGACGAACGTACAAGCCTGAAGCTTGTTTCCCACAAGCTTCGAGCTCGAAAGCTTGTTAGTGAGATTCGCCATTTTTCCCAACCCCTCCCACCACCCCTTCACTCCTCCCTCGAGCATACAGGCACCCTCCTTCGCCCCTACTTCTCCATGGGCACGTACACCTCTTGTACACCGCCTCCATGTCATGGCCCCCTTTTTTCTCTCTCTTGCTATAAACCAGAGGAGAACAGAAAAGATCGGCCTCTGCCTCGACAAAAGGTCGACCACGAAAAATCGAGCTACCGGGCAAATCAAGAGTACCCTCCCTATCAGCTATTTTTTTTTCTCTCCTCTTCTTGCTTCTCCTCATCTTCCATCTCCTTCTTACGTATGATTTTTTTCGGTACTTCACCCTGGCATCTCCACCAAGGTACCTTCCACCCCTATGTATATATGCTGCCCACTCGATTTCATCCCTACGCATTACGCCCCAGTTACCGCGATTTCCCCCGTCCTTATACTCTTCTTCTGCTTGCAGGCTCGAGTTCTCCAACCATTCGAATAATATTCCGGAGAAAGGAGCGACGCGACGACCCAGCGAAAAAGCAGCCAGAAATGGAACGCGAGAGGGTTAGAAAGTTCATCGAGGGAGAGTAAGCAAGAAAAAGAGGGAAGAAGAAGTAGGAAAAAAATGGGGAACTGGAGGAACACGCTAGGACTCTAGATTCTAGGTTCTTTCTTCTTTTTTTTCTCTCTCCACCGCTCCTTTCGCGGTTTTCTCGTACTCCAGCCAAGTGGTATAGGTGGACCAAACAAAGAGGAACGCGGAGCAACCACTGATTGAACGTTCCTTCGTTCGTCGTATTTTTCTTCTTTTCCAAGCTCGTTCGCTGTTGTTGGACCGTGAGTCACCAACCGAACGGAAATCACCTTGCCATGAAAAAGAGAAGAAGAAAAAAAGAAGGCTACCCCACGGAGGGCCGCGTATACGCAACCGAGTAATGACCTCCTCCGACAGCGCCTCGGGCCTCAAACTACCTATATACCTACATACATACTCGGCCAGCCGCATATCTATCTATATACATACATATGTTATATAGGGTCAGTCTGACATGGAAATGGTCAATTTGTCTGACGAATGTGCCCCGCTTCTTCTGCCACGCTATTCTTCCGCCGAGGCCTTTGTGCATGCTCTTCGAGTAATATGTCAGTCGATCACCGTGAACAGCAGATGGGTGGATGGAAAAATTGTTTGAGTTGTCTAGGGATTTTTTTTTATTGCAGGATCGTGCAGGAGTTGGTGGTGCATGCGGGTGAATGACTTTTATTGTAGGTTTAGGGGGTTTTATGAGAGGGGTTAGATAGGGTTTCGCGTAATTGGTATAGTTTGAGGATCTTTGCGGTGGGGGAACTTACGGTGAATTTTAGGGAACGAGCTTTAGGAATTTTTGGGGGGAAAAATGGCGGTTTAGTTTGCTTAGATTTAAATTAGATTAGACTCGATTGGTGGATTTAGATTAAACTAGGATGAGTAACTAGATTTAGGTGATGAATTTTACCGAATGAGTTCTGGTTATGTTTCAGAATTTTCAAGGGAGAAGTCAGATTTGAGTGTAGGCTACTTAACTTGGATTAGACTAGTAACTTAACTTGGATTAGATGGGAAGATTTAGATTAAATTAAGGTGGATAGCTAAGTGTATATTAAATTGGACTGGTGATCTGTAGAGTCCAATCGGGTGACGTATAAAAGAGAGAACGATGTGACTGTTTATGCGGAAATAAGAAAGAAGTATAGAAGAAAATTTTGTCTCGACTTAGTTTTCGAGAAGATCGAATTTGAAAATTTATCAAGTATATTTGAACATGGGACTTAATAATCGGCAGAAGGCCATTCTACGTGTGAAAATAAATCGAAAATATCTTTCTGTTCAAGCTTTCATTTTCCAGAACATAGACTTTGAACACGTTTAGTTACGTTAATTGATCTAATAGACGCGTACGATAAATTTTCAATTTTTTTTCTCGCAAACAAAGCATCTTGTAAACAAATTTCATTCTACATTTTCGTCTTATTTTCACACGTAGAATTACCTTTTATCGATTATTTAACCATGTTCAAGTATACTGATAAATTTCCAAATTCGATTTTCTCGAAGATTCAGCCGAAAGTGGACAAATTTTATTCCATAGCTTTTTCTTCTTTTTACATGAAATTAGTCTGGATAATTGGAATGAATTTTCTAGAAGAATTACTACCGAACAATGTAACTGAACAATCTTTTGCTTACTTACGTCAGATTAACATTTTTCAGCATTTCGAGATAAACGATCTCCGTTATTAAACTTAAAGATTTTAATAAAATAGATAAATTAGGACTTAAGTTACGCTTGATTCAAATTAACTCAAGCTCACTTTTGAAATCTATTTATCTATCAAGTTAAATAATCTTCCAACGATAACAAAATAAAAATTCAGCTAGATTTTCCAACCAATATCTCATTCCCTAATCTAAATGAGAAAACTTCCAATTTTCTTTTCAGTTCCCAATAACCAAACTCTGAAACACTTCAACAAATCTAGCTACTAAGCAAAAATCATGAGCCAATCTCATGAACACTTTTGAGAAGAAAGCTAAAAAAACCATAACCGCCTATCGTCCAAGACCAAAATCCATATTTACTTATGGCGTGAGCAAGCAATACCCGAAAAGGGTGGGAGGTCAGGGAAAAAAGAGAGCCTAACTTCTACCTGGCTGGCAGCCTTCTCACAATGCTTCAACAGAAAGACCGAACAACCAGTTTGATCTTGGTTTTCCTCTATCGCAATCGAGTTAGGTCAAACGGAGGGTGGAAAAACCCTCGAGTAGTTGAAGAAGCTTCCAACAAAATACCTTTGAGTCGTTCGTCTATAAGAATCTGATTCATCAAACTCTCGAACAATGAAGTGGGAATCGTTAAGCTTGTCTAAGAAAATCATCCTTAAACTTGTGGAGACCGAAGTGGAAAAATGGTTTTGAATAAGGCAGACAGGTTGAGACGCGGATGTAATAAGAGATAGAGGATTTAGATCGGAACAAGAGGATGAAAGTAGAGGATGGTTTTAATCCATCGAGGATTCAGTGATGAGATATGTAAAAGTTGTATTGAAACGTAACAATATTGGAAAGTGTCATAGATAAAGTAACGTTATAAAATTCTATTAAAAAAATTCTATTAAAATAAAAGCTGCTCATTATACGAATGAGAGACGTAAAAAAGATTATCATCAGTATTGAAAAAAGTATTTCAGTAATGCTAAAATATACTCTTATTTTTATTGTTTCTTTTTTTCTCTTATCTTGTTTCACTTTCTTCTTTTTCGTCCCTTTGTTTTATTTCGACGAAAGGTGTATCGCATTGGTAATAATTAATGCGCGCCATTCCGCGTTGGACGTGCGAGCCTTTCACGTGATTCCTTTCCCCGTTGATGTATAACGCAATTATACTTATAAGTGTGTATTAGCCAACTACTGCTCGCTATGGATGAATACAAATTGATGTTTCTGGGCTACAAATTGCGTTCGACGCACACTCTGCTTTTGACGATGTTGCTTTAGGCTTTAACCATCGATAATCAGAATTTTGCTTGCTCATGGGAGAAAAATCTATCATTCCTCGACGGAAATAAAACAAGTTTATCATAAGAAATCCACCTGCGCTTCGTTAAAAAATAGAAAAAAAATAAAATTACAAAAAACAAATCTTAACATTCTTAAAGCAATATTTTAGAGAATCTAATTAATCACCAGGGCTCTCTTATAAAAATACAAAAAGTAACGATAGTCTGGAGAGGAAATCTATCCACCCCTTGAAAACAGACAGAAGGAAAAAAAACGCACAAATTACAGGTAAATATTCGGCAAATATCCGCTAAAAATAGAATTTATAACAGTCATGCTTCATAAAAGCAAGAATTAAATAAATTCACTTTTTCACAAAAGTGCAAAATAAAATGAAACATATTGGGTTAAATCTATTTACGTAATTTGCAGGCGAGGGTTCATCGAATGTTCATTAAAAGTAGAATTCATCAAATTCAGCATTCGCAAGAATAAAAAATAAAACAAATCATTCCCTTCACAAAAGTTACGGAACGCATTCAAATCTATAGGTGGAAACCTACTCACCCTGGGAGAGAAAAATATAGAATTAAAGATTATCTTAATGTTATCTGTTAAGAAGAAATAGAATTCACATTATCCAAAATAAAAAAAAGAGCCGCAAGAATAAGTCTACTCTGTCTACTATAATGCTCCTTTGAGCAAAAACAAAAAAAAAAAAAAAGGAAAGAAAAAAGAAAAAGAAAAAAAGAAAAAAGAAGAAATCAGGAGAAGAAAAAACCACCAGAAAAGGGTTCCGCGTGGCCAAATAAATGCGTACGCGGAATCACGAGCGGCATCACTACACCCGACGAAGGAGAATGTCCACTAACTTGTCCATTAATATTAAAGAAGCGAGGTGCAGCCACGCGAGGGGTTACAGAACGCGGCCAGAATGCACGAGGATAGATTTAGCATCGCGAAACGCGTGTTAAGCACACGTTCGCCTACACGTATAATAACCATCCAACGTAAACGCGGCCGTGTCCCCGTTTAAATCGTAAATAAAGGAGCGGCGTTTTCCGAAAGTTACTAGTCAACGGGGGTTGATTTTGACGCGACGCACGCACGCGTTTTATGAATCGTATCCCTCCGAGAATACGATCAGGTTTTCACCACGTTAATAGTAAGGATTACCGTATATATGAGTCCGCTTGTGAAGGAAATATGATGACAATAATGGGGCTGTAGTGAGGATAGTTTATCGACGACTGAATTATTAAAAGAATAGTTGTATATGCTTAGTAAATATTTAAGTATATGTATACATACGCGCATGGTAATCTGTTAGATGAATTTTTGTGATGGGAGTGAAGCTTGTATGTCTTGCTTTTTGATGCGTTTTATCCATTTTGTTGACTGTTTCATATTTTATTCGTTAATTATGAGTTGATTGTTGTCGAAGTCTTTTTGCATATACGTATTAATGATTATCTGTGTCTTGGTCTATAAAGAAGATGTTAGTTACATAAGTAATAACGATCACATAGATAATGAATACAGTTAATGATCAAAGGCAAATAACTCTTCGTTCAAGAGTTTGTTCAAATATTAAATATAATAAAAATACGTCATTTTCTTTAAACAGTTTGTGAACCCTTTTTTCAAAAGCCAAGGACAATCTCGTGAATCTTCATCCATTATGAAACTCAATAAAAATTTATTACATCCTCTAAACGACCTAGCACCCATTCTCCAAAAACCTAACCTAACAACATAAACAAATGGCTGTCTCTCCTTAAAACTCAAGAATTCTACCTGAATAAAAAAGATAACGAGAACGATATGAAACGTAAGTACCACCAACGAAGGTAAGAATTTTTCAACGTGTGTAAGCGTGGCCGTTTAAGCGACAAAGAGACAGACAAATTGTCAATGGGGGATTAAAGAATCCTCGTGCATTTGGCAGGTGGTTAAGCACTCGACGAGGCATATACGGCCGCGTATTACCGGCGACCATATACACTAGCGAATACAGACCCGGACATACTCATACAAACGCATATACACGCGAGAATACACACTTATACGCTTACACACAGATAGACTGAAACGGATGATGCAGCACGTGGGCCGCGATCTTTTCGAAATAATTTAGGGGACGGAATCTCCCCGTATATACACGCATCTGCACGGAGTTATTTATGATGGATTAGGCCAGGATTTAAGCCACGACTAATTTATGTCAGGCCACGGGATTGTCGACTCTCGACGATCTTCTCTCCCCTCTGCCTCCCATCACACTATCCACCGGGAACGAATGAGAGTGTATAAACTCACCACCGTGAAGTATCTAAACCGACCGGTAAGCCGACCGAGCTGTTCTAACCTCAAACGCAGCCAAATCTTCGAAATTAAACAGGGAATAAAATAGTTTTATAACAGATTTACTTTTAAACCTGTGACTTTTACTAGATTAGGTTATGTTATAGACGAGTTGATATTATTTCTATAGAAATGTGCTTTTCTGGTCATCATTTAAATTATGCAAAAATATGTTAAATTATACGAAGTTATTTGAAAGGGCTAATATTTTAAGATTAATAACTGAAAGAAGGATGAGAATACAGTAAATCACGTACCTTGCTTTTCACAGGACAGCAATTTGAAAATTCAGTACGTTGTCCGTCAGTTATCGAACAATAGTATTAAAACAGTTTTCTCAATAGAGGAAAGGACATAACCTAACTCAGTTACTCACATCTAACTATGAATCCAAACAGCCTGTGTATTTAATAAAATCAAGATAAATTGCCATTAAATCTACTCCAAGATTAATAAAAATCAATAAAATCAAATATAATAACCAATATAATAATAACATGCACAAATCAAAATAATAATACCAATAAAAGAAGAACTTGTCATTTAATAGGTTAACCCTCTCCAACAAATATAACCTGACCCAGATACTAATCTCACCCTATATATTGTACACTGAAAAATCATTTTTCATTAATTACATTTGAACAGCTGTGAAAATTAAATAAAGGAAAAACTCGCCATTAATAGTTAGGCTAATAGTAGTTTAACCATCGCAAAATCCGGTTTTCGTAATCCCGCCAGCAACCTGTTTCTGTGGTCCAAACGGAACCGCGTTTCTTCCTTGCTAGGTCCGTCTGGCCTTTCCACGGACCGTCCGAATCGGGTATGAAATTTAACATGAATAGAGAAGGAGCATGGCGGCGACAACGACTTGACTCTGCACCCTTCCCCGCCCTGTGCGTCCCTTGTATTATTCAGGCTGCCATTATTGGACCCCTTGGTCCGGCTGCGCGACACGCTCTCGCCCCCGCGGGACAACGCAATTGCATCTGCTCGGAATGAGAGTAGCCGTACAGACAGAGATATAGCGACTGAGCGAGCGAAACAGAACGTAGTGGTTGAAGTGGAGGGGAGTTGGTGGCTGGCCACACGGGCACACAGAGACCCGTATAAGGAAGGAGGAACACGGATCGGCCGTTTAAACCCTCGCAAGCCCCGCTACGGATCTAGTTACTTAAGTTCGCCGCGGATAAAAGGAGAGAGCGTGTAATTTATGGCCAGCGTGGATAACGTCCAAGAGGGTGAGAAAGCACAGGAGAAGACGGAATAAAAATGAGATGCTCTGCTAAGGGAAGAAGAAGGAAAGCGGTGTGCCGTGGTGAGGGCAAGGGGAAGAAGTGGGGCCACGGAAGTAGACCGAAGTAGTCGATCGTGACTATTGCGATTGCGATGTGTTTTACTTTTTCTTGTACTGCCAATTGAAGCTGCCAGAAAGAAACAGCTCCACTTTCCAGGGATCTGGTTTAAGTAAAGTCGAACAAAATCAAGTCGTTGTTTTAAAAGCGTTATAAATTAATATTCGCAGGAATAATCCTTCACATTTTTGAATATGAAATCTATTTCTTTCTTGCGCTTCCAATAAATAAAATTTAAATATTGGAGCTCACCCTACGTCCTATTATTGTAAGTTTCTCAATTGTTATTTGTTTAGGTTAGGAAATAATATACGACATAATATAAATAATATAAATGTTTCCTGAAATAGGGAATTTTTGGAAATACAATGTTTTTGTAACGGTCAGTTGGTGTTACTTTTTGTAGGTACTAAAAATAATTACACCCTCTACAGAACAATTCTTGTGATTGCTATTTTTTAATATTAAAGGTAATCATATCTCTTCGAAGATTACTACTTACGATTGTAATAGTCTTGTTGCATTATTTTCTGCAATCTATGTTTAGAATGTACTTTTATTGTGCTAAATTACTACTTTCTAGCGTGAAAAATAATGATATCCCTTTGAAGAGCGTATCTTGTGATGGCAATGTTTTTGTCATGCACAATTGTTATTTTTTCATTATTAAAGATAATCTTCTGCTTCTAAAGAGTGATTTTTGTGATCGTAATAATTGTGCAGCTATTATTTTTTAGTTTTAAAAATAATTATATCTCTTTGAAAACCAATTCTCATAATTGTAATGACTTTATTGCACTGTGTTATTATTTTCTAGAAGCAGATGTAATTTTACTGCTTCGATTGGTCTGCGATTGAAATACTTTTGTTGCATTCAATTGTTAGTTTTTTTAGTATTGGAAATGTAATTCTATCTCTTTGAAGAGTTATCCACGTTATTGTAATACCTTTGTTGCGCTCAATTTTTTATCATTAAGTATAATTGCATCTTGAAGTAGAAACTCCTGTAATTGCAATATTTGAGTGCATTATATAAGAAAAAATTGTATTCTTTCATAATTGCAATACCTTTGTAGCATTTATAGATTATTTCTCAGTATTAAAACTGAATGCATCTTCTTCAAGTCCATTCAATAATTAAAACATTTTCTTAATGCTGAATCTTTGCCTCTTACTTGTTTTATTCTTATTTATTACTTAACTTTTCATTCCAGCTATTTGTATTATCACGAATGACAATTATGATAGTTTCCTCCATTGAATTACTATATTTTTCATTTCACTGAAATTCAACCAAATAATAAAAACACGAAAACCGAACGAGACATGAATAATTGCATAGCTAGCTGAACAAGCGGAAGTGGATAAAAGGATAACTGGATAAATTCCATTTGAAGAATATTCTCGAGTTGTGTTCCTCATCGTAAACAACGGATATTGGCACGTGTGTCTTCCGAAGGCGTGCCTTCGCAAGCTATAGGACAGGTTAGTCGTAGCAGAACGGGAGATAGCTGAGAAAAGGAAAGCGCATATACGTTAGACTCTGAGTGATCTATGGCCCAAGATAAACCACACGTTCAACAAGTATGTCTCGTCGATAGTCTTTTGCTGTTGCTTCCGCTATTCGCACTGACTGCACCAATTTTTCTTTCTTTTCTTCGGAAACTATACTACAAGAAAAACGTTTAATTAAAAATAAATATTAACTTGTTTGTATGTTTCATCAATTCCCTTGTTTTTTATGAAATATAGTAGATAATATTTAATGACAAATATATAAAATAAAAATATACAACGCAAATAAAATGATATACGCGAAGTGCAAGTGGCCGTTTCCGGAAATTATTAAATTTGAATTTTGCAACTTCGATGCTTTGAAATTTAGAAATTTGAATTTTGAAACTTGATATCTAGAAACTTCAAGATTTCGAAATTTGGAATTGCGGAACTCTAAAATTTTGAAATTTAGAACTATGAAATTGTGACATCAAAATTTGTACATCATGTGTGTGAAATATTGAAATTCAAATTCCAAAAGTCTGGAATCTCGAAAATTAGAAATTCCTAAAGTTGAATTTTTCACCGAATAAATTCCCTAAAGAATATTATTTAATTACCGCTAAAATCGTTGATTTTTCAATTATATATTTTCAAGTATAACTGCGCGAAACAGTATCCTAACCTACAAATAGAATAACACGAATAAAATGAGTCTCACTTTAAGTAGAATCTAATAGCACATATAAAAAATACATGAAACATCGATGTATCGATTGAGTTTGCAACGAGGGGATGAAAATTATCGAAGAAACGAGCCGGCTGTGGTCGTCGACCTATTATTCGCTCGAATTTTTCCTGCGAGTTATTATAACGCAACAATGGCCGCAGGTTCAACGCGATGTTTTCCCCATTCCCTTGATTGTTTGCACGCGCACACGCTACGGCTAATTATTTCTATAAGGACGCATTTCGGCGCGTAATTAACCAGCCAGGGGCTGCGTCTATTTACTTTGGAACGGCCGTGGTTTATCGAGGCTAGTGGCACACGAAACTTTTAATTACGTTGTTTGGACGCGTGCTGGCTTCAGCTCTCCGCGGACCCGATATTTCCCGCTGCGATGACTCTACCGAACCCAACCGGCAAAATTGAAGCCGTTAGAAATTAATGCGTTCGCTTTATACGCTTCCGTCGAAATTGCTTACTTCATGACTGAAACGTGAGATTTCGAATGAAATATAAAAACCATTGTTTATTATAAATGAACATGCAGAACCTGTTTTTGAAAAATTTTTAATGAAAGCGGATGGTGTAGATATATTTTGTTGTTAACCTTCCATTTCTTTGTACGAATAAGTAATTGCATATTATAATTTATTATATTTTCTCAGACCAACTTGAAAAGTGTTATAAAGTACGAAGTATAAGTATGAAGTATCATAAGCAATTTCGAAACATTGGGATTTTGAAATTTGAAATTCAGAACTAAAATTTTGAAGTTTTGGATTTTGGAACTTTGAACTGATAACATCTAAGGTGCCATCATAGCAAAATGATTACTTAAGAAATAACATATAACCTAAAAATTGGATACCCATCCATTTACATTTTTAAAATATTATAATATTACTTACTAGCAGATATTGAGTCATTAGCTACAATGTAGATTTTCAATGAAGTATAAGAAGCATCATTTATTATGGAGAAACAGGTAAAAGCTGTTTTTGAATAATTTAATATTTTGTTGCTATTCTTTTGTTTACCTATGTGAATAGAAACTGCAATTAATTGTCTTTTCTCAACTGGATTTGAAAAGTAAGAAGCTAAAATGCCATTACAGCAAAATAATTACTTAAGAAATAGCATATAACCTAAAAATTGGATACCCATCCATTTACATTTTTAAAATATTATAATATTACTTACTAGCAGATATTGAGTCATTAGCTACAATGTAGATTTTCAATGAAGTATAAGAAGCATCATTTATTATGGAGAAACAGGTAAAAGCTGTTTTTGAATAATTTAATATTTTGTTGCTATTCTTTTGTTTACCTATGTGAATAGAAACTGCAATTAATTGTCTTTTCTCAACTGGATTTGAAAAGTAAGAAGCTAAAGTGCCATTACAGCAAAATAATTATTTGTTCCTCTGAAGTATCACGTGACTTAAAAGTTACTTATCTACCCTTTTACATTTCTTAAATATTATTTTGTATGTATCATAATGTCAGGATAACTATTGAGTTATTACTGAGCAAAAGCAAAATTCCTAATAGAAGTTAAAATTAAAAAAGTATAAGATAAAGCAGTTGTAAAAAATTTTCAACTGTTACTATATCGGTAAAGTGAGACCTCTGCAATCTCAACCAATTAGGCCATCAAAGAGTATCAAAGGATAGCGTCTTAACCTAAAATATTGTATGTCACCCTGTCACCACAAAGTTACGGAAGACGGCACATCCATTTATTTTCCTCCTATTTGTTTAGACATTGTTCGCATCTTAAAACGTTAATTATTAGGTCGTTCGAAAAGTCTTTTTCGTTTTATAAGGAAACAACATTTTCCGTGTTATATTATTTTATCGAATTACCTATGATCCATTTTGTTTTATCAAGATACAACGTTCGAAAGATTAGGTTTCATGTTTGTATAAAGATGCATGTTTGTATAAAGACGTGTCTGTAAAAGAAAGACACTTTTCGGATAACCTAATATAACATTTCTATGATTATAACGTAAATAGTTTATTCACATCAATCACTAATTCTTAGCTATAGTATCGCAATTAAAAATTGTTAGCTACTCTATTGTAATTCAACACTGTAATGAATGAAACGAAGAGAAATCTGCTTATATCAAAAAAGGCCAACTTCGTAAGAGGCTGTGCGTATATACAGGGTGGTTGGTAACTGGTGGTACAAGCGGAAAGGGGGTGATTCTACGCGAAAAAAGAAGTCGAAAATATAGAATAAAAATTTTTCGTTTGAGGCTTTGTTTTCGAGAAAATCGACTTTGAATGTTCGCTCGGTACATGTGCACTTTATCGCGTCTCGTTATAACGGATCTCACTGTAGATCGTTGTCTCGATGGAAAAATTAAAAAAAAATTTAAAAAAAATTTTTATTTTATATTTTCGACTTTCTTTTTCGCGTAGAATCACCCCCTTTCCGCTTGTACCATCAGTTACCAACCACCCTGTATGTACAGTGTTTACAAAAAGTATTCGCATAAACTCTTATTTTCCAATGATGTTTTTTTTTTTTTTATTAAGATCTACATTTCATTCTCATAGTATCCAATTTTTATAGTCATATATGAAACTACTAAATTTAATATACTTAGAGCAAATTAGTTAAATTATGTATAAGTCTTTTACAAAAATATTTTTTGTCGACACTGTACAAAACTTATGAAAAATTCGCAAGAAACCGCAAAGGTGATCGGGTAGTACCGTAATTTTCGCGGATTTTTTGCGCTGGCGAACGAGTCCTGCGGTGTCGTTAAGAGAATGGATCCCATGGCGGTAACCGCGGCGTGCCAAAGGAAATTACGAATCGCTGAAACGACGTATGGCGTCGCGTGTGACGGCGACGTGCCGTCGCGTATATACGCACGCCTAATGGACTCCCTTTTCTCAGCCGTTCGACGGTGTGCAAACGCAAACGGCTTTGATGCGGAACGTGTTTCCTAGAGGCTTCATTGAAATCCGACAGTTAACGTTCTCGTCATAATCGTTATGGTCGTAGAACGTCGATTTTTCCATAATTTCTTTCCTTTAATTCCTTTCAATTTCTTGAGAATTTTTCATTTCTTGGTTATGGTTGATTTTCAACGCTTAATCTTTGGTCTTAAATATTTAATATGTGTAAATGTTCCTTGCAGCACTATTAAAGCAAAGTGTAATCAGTTGAAGAAATTGCTATCCTTTCAGATTTAAATATTTAAATTCTAATTTGAATTTTAAATACAAACTATACATTCTAAAATATTATTTTATTATATTTTATATCAAGCAGAAAAATTCTGTCGCAAATATGTAAATAGGACGAATTCTAGGCGATCATTCGATGGCGACAAAATCATACATTTTCTAAATGAAAGATTTTAACCTAATTTCAACTTTAATCATGAAATATTGAATCTTTCATAATCAAAGAATCCTGGTTTTCTATATAGGAAACTTTAATTTTTTATAAAATCATTAGCTACCATGTAACTACTTAACCTATACAAATATCCACCAAAACCTGTGTCCCAAAGAGGAAAAACGAAACTTTAAAAACAATGGTTTATATATAATGAGAATAGTACCAAGTTTCAGTACTTAAGAAGAGTGGCGCTGATGACAAGGAAAAGTAAACATAAAGAAGTGAAGTAAACTAAGGAAAGGACAGGTCGTCGAACGAAAACTTGAAGAAGAAGAAGAAGAAGAAGAAGACTATGAAGAAACGAATCGTGGCGGCGATATTCCACTAAAAGAAAGAAAGAGAGGGAAGTAAAAAGAAAAGAAAGATAGAAGATGGGAGAAGGAAAGAAGACAGGAGAGACAGAGTATGTCGTAGCCATCCCCCAGAGATAGCCTCTTCGTTATGACAATATATCTGGGCCCCGAAGGAAACATTGGCCGAGAAGTCCTGAAGGTATGCTCCGAAAGCTTGCGGCGGCATCCTTTGTCGGAGATTCTTCGAGCGAGAGGAGGAAGCCGCGCGTAGAAGAGATCACAGCCTACCCCCACACCCATCAACATCACCGAGCTGCGCCACGTAAAACGAGAAGTATAGACACGCTAAACAAAACAGGACGCTATTAGGTTTTTGCTGCGTTCTGGTTGGTTTATAATTTATATTATCCGGTCAGACACGAAACAGTAACAGAACGGTTCTGTTCAGATAAAATTATGTTTATATCTTTCGATAGATTATAAAATCTCGTTCAATTTTTCATCACTGCATATCAATTCCGAATTTGTAGGAATTTCTATATTATTTCTATACAAAGATCCACATTTCATTGTTTCTGATTTTAATTTTATTATATGTTTTCGTTGTTTTAATTATACAGGCTGAAAAAAAAAAGTTCGGAATTTCTTACCTTCAATTACTTGAAGTCGGTAAATAAACTAATCTTAAATAGAAATAATTAGTGGAAAATAATAAAAGGAATTGTTAATGAATCGTTCAAACTTTTAAGTTAACGATACAACGATATAAGATGAATCACCTCATTATTCGCTTTTAAATAAATAATATATATAAACTGACCTATCTACGTACCAGGATGCAACTTGAAAATCCGCCCTGTATCTTTAATTCGTTTCGATTGGTTCGATTCGATATCGACGGCGATATAAGGATGCTGGAATACGCCACGGTCTTCAAACGACTTATCTAGATGATAAGACAACACGAATCGACGTCGCGATCTTAATTGCCCTCACCGGGCAAACTGTTTCGAACGAGAATTCTACCACTGGTATATTCGATCGAACGATTATAGGTGGCCAGATAAAAAAACAGAAGACCGTTATCTCGATCACGCGATCCGTAGAAAATGAAGACACCCAGAGCCTTTTGAGGCTCCCCGCCACTTTTTGCGAAGTGATGTTAAAGGTCTCACATATATTATTCCGTCTGAGCATTACCTTAACTGGTATATGTGATTTTTGCGGTGATTTACGGTCGCGAAAAGAAAGCTATGGAGGGAGCAGTACAACTTTTTCCTTGTGACTGCCGATAGTATTTGTTTTCTATCAACGGACTCGCCTAACGCCAGGTTTAATTAGGACTAGGAGGACATAGTAAGGAGTGGATCTTAGGTCAGTCAAAGTGTCAGCTGTAATTCAAAATAAGCGACTTCATGAGACCGTGATTTATTGCTTGTTTGTACTGTGATTCCGCTTTGTTGCTAATGGCGTTATTATTAGCTTCTCTTGCACAATAAACTACTAATTAATGATGTTAATGAATCGAAAAGTTGAAAATTGTAGGTTGTAAACTTGTGTGTTGTCCTGCTCTTAACTTTACAATTTTATATTACGCAAGACAATCTGACTAAAGACAGTTTCGTGTATTTTATCCCCAAATTTTTTATTCTTATGTAAAATAATTTATGGATGAATAATTTAAAACAATTTATACATAAATTAAGTTGACAAGAAAGTTCAGAATACTGAAAGACAGATTCTTCTGTATTGAAAAAATCTAAAGATAAGTGTTTAATGGAAACAGATAACCAAAATGGTGTCATAAAAACCGACAATTTAAATAATCCAATATGGCGGCTAACCAATAGTGGTATGGCTGAAAACCTATTTGACGTCAAATAAACGAATCAACGACTGTAATTTTGTCTATGGAAGCTTATTTTCGGTTCCCTTAGAACTTATTAATCAAAAACAACGAATCCAAACACTCCTTATCGGATCGTGTGGAAGCAAATGGTCAGCCATATTCGCCAGACGACCATTGCGTCTAATTCCATTACTTTTCCGGTAAGGGCTGAGGAGAACGGTGCCCTCGCGGGAACCTGTTATCGGCAATGTTGTCCGCTTTTATGAGACACGAAACTGGTACGTATATATGTTTTTGTAACTTTTTATACTAGTCTTATAAAAAGTATTACGATAAATGAGAGGAAGTAGTATGACACACGAAGACACCATTTTAACCATATCTCATATTGGAACTATTAGGTTATGGTTACACTGGATACGTGTTCTGGCGAATGTAACATCTGAACAAATGCATATACTCGTAAGAATTTATATAGGGTGGCCCACAAAATACGGGATTCACTTTAGGAATTGCTGGTACACCAGAAAACAATAAAAAAATGTTCATAGAAATGTGTGTATCTTCTATAAAGTGAATAAAAAATGACAGAAACTCGTTGTATTTCATAAATAAGACCAAATAGAATATACATTTATATGAACTTTTTCACTATTTTCAGCTATACAATCAATTCTTGAAATGATTCCCTCATACTGCAAAATACCCTGTATATTTAATTGCTTTGAAGTATTTGTCAGAACACATATCCACTGTAACCATAACTTCCTGTTACTTACAGAATGAGTGCTTGGGCTTTCAATAAAGCGACGCTACCGCCGCGAAAAACAACGACTATAGGGGTCGTCTTGACTTTATCCTGCCATTGAATCTCGCAAGTAGGCGCAATTTGGGGTTCGACGGGCTCCTACCGACGCGTTGCGAGGCAATTCGTCGACGTAAGAGCGCGCCCTGTTCGTAAACCTACTCCCTCTCTGCCTCGCACACGCTGCAAACGTCAATCGGATCTATAGAAAGGTAGCCCATTTGCTCGAGTTACGAGCGTGCGTTAAACTGATGGAAGCTCTTCTTTTCCATAGGCGAAGGACTTATACGACGGTCAAGGCGGCCGGAATATGGCCGGATTAAAGCTCGCGAAATAAAGCAACGACCTCTGAGAGGGAAGAAGATTGAAAGAGAAAAAGAAGGGCAAATCGACGTTCCAGAGATGACCGAGCAATTTAACGGCGAAACATGGTCGTGGAAAGGAAGGTCGCCACTCTCGCTCGGTCGTTAATACGAATTTTAATCGCTCGTCGTAAAGAGATCGCGCGTGCAACTATAACGCGTTCGAACGTTTCCAAAGGTAGAAGGGGGGGGGGGGGGGGGGACATTCGCGCGTTCGGGCAATAAAGATGCTTTTATTAAATCTTGTTCTCTGTTCATGGTCGATACTCCGTCCCGTCTTATCTGCCTCCCCCGCTTTTGTTCCTACGCCGCACTAAAAACCTCGATGGTTTACTTTACGACATACTGTTCGTCCTCTGTCCCTTTATGGTGATCGTGACTATTCGTGACGACTGAAAGGACAGTGCCAATGTATCCTATGCCCGGTGAAATCGTTTCCGTCGTATGACGCGTACTCACCCGCCGGCGGATTTAGACGTGAACGGACGTTCTTTAATATCAAACTGGTTTGTTTAATGACCCTGTACTTACTTCTTTTTTACCATACCGTTATGCGGCACCGACGCGATCGTAACAGTACATAGTATTGTAAAACGACGGCAAGGCGAGGTGTCACTCGTTTCACCGCGGAAATATTATTTCAACTTGACAAGCGTTTCAATGAAAATCTTGTCTTACTGGCTGGTTCCCTTGTACGTGTCGTGCTAACGTGACAGTTATCGACGGATCACATGTTCGCAAGAATCTTATTAGATATAGTTACCTACATATTCTTTGCTTATGATAATTTTTGGTTTTCGTGCTGTTATTTGTGTAATCTTCGTGTTTCAATGACTGTAACCTATCATATATTGCTTGGAACTATACAGATACAAAAAGGTTGATACTCTTCACTCGAAAACGACTTGGACTTCGATCAATAAAATTAAATTCACTTACCCTATTTTAGAGAGCTTCGGCTAATGATAATCACTCGACGTTTGTCCTCCTCTTATATTTCATATTCAGAATCACCAAACACAATACGCTCCACAAAGGGAGAGGTTAGGATAACTGACAGCGATGAACTTTCGAACAATACTAATGATATTCCACTATGAGGAGCATCTTTCAATAACAAGTACACTACTCCAACGCAGCATTCGCGACGATGGTAACCGACAGTTAGACGAAGTTTATTGAAATAATCGAGCGGTTAACAAAATACATTAACACTGAAGCCGAAATAATACATACATAGAAAGCCGCCATTACGTTTCTTTAGACACAAATCTTATAACTACATATAACGTTCATACAACTATGTATTGGACATATGTATATCATATAATAATTTTGAATGAAAATTTAGAAAACAGAATTATCCCAATTTTTTAGAGATATCAATGGTATCTATATGTTTAATAGATTATGTATTCCTTATACACAAAATGCAAAATAAATAAACTATCTAAATTAAATACTCATTATAATATATAGAAATAAAATAAATCTCTATTTACGTTAAGTACATAGATTTATTACTACTGTATGTATAAATGTACAGCAAATACAATACGTACATAAGTACGTAATCTAATGACCAATCATAAAGTATATGGATAGGTAAGACAAGAAATATTAGTCTTGTAAAAAATTCATTAAAAAGATGAGTGAAACAAAATTGGTTTCTGGATCTAAAAATTCACTATCGCGCGAGTGTTAAGGAGGATTCGGTTCGAGAAATCTCCTAAAGATGGTACGACCGTGCGAACGACAAAGTGGTCGAGGGGAGGGGGAGGAGGCGGTGAAGCAAGAAAAGCCAACGACTATTTGTCCGTTAAAGCAAGGCTAACAGGCGCGACTTAACGTGAATTATTAAGCGTTTGCAGTTCACGCGTCGCGTGTTCGCCCAGACTGACTGAGCAAGATAAAGCGACAGGCGAAGAGACGCGAATCAGTATATGTATTATGTATATGTAAGTATATACCGGAAGGCTTGGTGCCGCCAGCGAAGCCGATTAATCGCCTCGAGGAACCAGTTTGTCGGAAATAAAATCTGCCCGGTGGAATCGTTGCTTGACCATAAGACGTCAACGTGCCGGCCTTCTTGTTTTAAAAGTGTGCCCTGCAGGGGCGCGTCGACACCATCGACGCGCTTCGCCCGGTGCATCCACTATGCTGGCGTATCATCGCTATCATCGGGGCTTCCCCCGATCGTGCATGCCACTCGCGTGTCCGATCGAAAGGGATTCGTCGTCTATAAGGCACTTTAGACCGGCCAATTTTACGTTCAACTATTCGCTACTCTCGTGACTTGCTCACTTTCGTAACTGATAAATAGGCACGTCAAACTGTGTTCTTTTTATTTTTCTTATATCTTTTTTTGGCAATTTGCAAAAAGAATATTTGATTTCCATTTTAAAATATCAACTAAACTTTTTATTTTTGCGTATGTTTTTATGAAAGTAATAATGCATATTATTGCAAAATTGTATATTTTTATAGAAATAATTTGTATCTTCTATATACGTAGTATTCACGCTATTTGTCCTCAGTAATCTCTATTGTTAGCGGTAAAACTGTGAAAAATAGAGACACTGAGTACTATTGTAGGTTATTTTGCAATTTTTCAACACAACCAATAAAGATAAAGGAATTGATATATAAATATTACTAAAAAGTGATTTCAAATCATGTTACTAAAACGAAGGAAAACGCGGATACTGACGATTGGTGAGACACGTTTGAGATTACAGCGAGACAAATACATATAGGTAAACAGCAATCGGGCGATATCTACAAACAATAGGTGAAACGATCTGTAGAAAATTGTCCTTCGAAGCAGACGTTTCGTCATCGTCTCCTTCATATGTACGTGCCTTTCTATGTACGGAAACGTGAAACGCGTACCTTTACGCTCGCGAATATACATATCTGGGTGCGCTTTGTCGTTGGTGTATTTCAAACGCTAAAATAAACGCTTACGCCGCGGAAACATATCGTTGCTCCTATAAAAATGCCACCATAATCTCGCGAGAGTCCGGCCTCCTATCGAACATGCGTCTCACGCTAAACTCGATCGGTTACACGCACGACTTTCGCAGTAGCTCATTCTTTCGACTGTACTCTCTCGAAGGATCTTGCGAAAACAGTCTCACGAGATAAATAATCGTGCTAACTAACTTGTATAGAAGTACATACATATACCGGATCGTTAATCATACGAAACATGACCTCTATTGGAGATGAAAAAAATTTTTCATTACGGTAATAAGTTTCATAAGAATAGTCGCGATAGTCATGCTACAGCGACGATAATTAATTGGCAATTGCATCAAATGAAATTAGAAGTAAAACCGTGGAGTACATATATGTGAGGAACTTTAATCGAGTAAATCAAAGTCTGTGATGTAATCATTGGAATATTTTTCTTAGGTTATGTAGAGATATCGCTGAGAAAGGATTAGGTTAGGATATGCACGTAGGAAATGGTAGCCAATTTAGATTTGTGCTTTTTACTATATCTCTTCGTATGGGAGAAATTGTATAGAAGGAAGGTAGAAAGAACATAATTCGATTATTATATCTGTTAAGTAGTTCACGTAATCTATTTCAGAGTTTTTATTTTCTATTGTCACATCAAATTTGTTTTTTGTTTACAGTGTGTTTAAGGGAACTGTATAAAAACATTTATACGCTATATAAAACATTTTCTGTGAAACATTTTGTCATTGCGCATTGTCTCACTGCGCATAAGTTAAGCAAAAGATTATCGAACCTTAGAAATTTGTAATCTCTGTAAAACTATTATAATGAAAATTATTACTAGTTCAAAAAGTGCACTAATTCACGGAGGAATTGCATTCGTTAACCCACATACATAAATAAGATTTGACAAATCTAACTCTTCATATGCAAATCTAACCTAAACCTAATGAGTTCTATCAAAAGTAATCGAATGAAAACAAATCAATAATATTTATCAACTGTACATTGCTAAATTTAATGCTAGATCACCGTATATATCGGCACCACGATCGCAATTTCGACGATTCGCAAATAGAATAATTCATAAATATAGTTAGTTGATATTCCCCATACAATTTTTACAAGAATTTTTACAAAAAAACGAACAGTATTCGTTTACCCACAATGTTTCCACATTGTCCAAAATTTTCGTTTGTCCACCTTTCATAAGAAGGTTATCATCAAATGAAGATTTTAAAATATTTTACATCGGCGCTTCTCGAACATTTTCGTTGATTTTTAAATTGGGATGTAATTGTCCACGGTATTTTTTAATTTTCATTTAATAGTAACCTTTTTTTTCATGGGTGGAAAAACGAAAAATATAATTGGACAAATGTGGACAAACCGTAGACAAACGAATGCTATTTGGTTTGTGTAGAACTGGGCACTTGGAGGTGCCAACTTCACTCAGTTCATAAATAGTAAGTTTCAGGGAACTAGCGATTGACTGGCCATGCGTCTCCCAAAGAAAACTATCATGATCGGAAAGTAGAGAGTTCTATGCGAACGGATATACCGATCGGATAAATGTAGATCGTAGATAACCGGGCGGCGCGCGACCGGCCGCCGGCCGTCTCGTTTACGCTGACTATCACGAATTACTGTCGCACACTTTTCGCGCAGCAGATTGATCGTTTATTATGTTTGACGTTGGGTTTTATGGAACATATCGCTGATAAACTTGTTTCTACTTTTTTTTCTTAATATTGGTATTTCTACATTGCCAATGAGTAAAAATCGAACACTGCAACATGTATAAGATTTGATCTAATATCTGAAAATATTTCTTAATTTACACCTGTCATGTCGTTCGCATTAAAATGCGGCTTTCTCAGGTTGTTCCTTAATCGCCAAATAGTATAAAAGTATCTATATCTTTTTACTGCTGGTGTTAAGTATTTTTCTAGTTATAGTAATTTAGAAAAAAAATACAAGAATGTTATATAAAATAAATAAATAATAAATAAAGAATTGAGTGATAGTATGGAAAATTGTATTATTTTTTGTGGGACTAGCGTCATGTTTAAGTAGTTGATGTATGTCTGCAAACCTTTTGCTGTTACCTTAGTAACAGCTATACAGCATAAATATTTAGTCTAGTAGTATGATTATACCTATTTGGTTTTTTCCATACTTCTTAAGAATCATCCGATCCTAGTACTGCATATTAAATTTCTTTTCATCACAGAGGATACCATTATGCCAAAATCCAATAAGTTTCAATACATACTTATTTTTTAGCAAGATCTAGTCTGTTTCTTCTCTTCACAATTACGTTATCTTCGTATACACATACATATAGCTATGAATAATTCCGTGACTCACTATACTCGTTGCATTTTAAACAGATCAGATCGCACAAGTTGCTTATCAAGTCAAAAACCAGTGTTATAGGTTAAGTTGAGATATTGTATGACAAAACACGTTCGCGTTTTCCACGAAGTATTTTTATCAACTGAAAAGGTGTTCAACGTAACGTCAAATCTTTGTCATGTTGACTTCCACGATAGTCATGCAGTGACTAAAAAATTTTTATGAGTTACATAAATGAAAGATAAAAAGTGAGCAAATATAATACAATGTTTTGCAGAAATTAAATCTTACAGTATATGGTATTTCAATTTATTGTGGCTTCCAAGACAAAATATATGTAATTCGTGTGGCAGTCAACACGTTAAAGAACGAAAAAAAAAAAAAGAAAAACAAAAAGACGTAATCTTTATACAGTCAGCAGTGAGTCGTATGGAGATGTATTTAAATTATTCGCGACACAAGGCGTGCCCCTCGAAGGGAATAATACGAGTGTGTATTGGAGGGAAGATCCAGCCTCTTAATGACACGGACTAGATGTTATCTGCACAGTGGACATAAACAATCGTGTTGTACAAACTCACCACCAGTTGGCCTGCGCGCCGTTTTGCCACGCGATGAACAGCAATGGTACGAGTAAGAAGGTCGTGACGACGGGCCGCATCTTCAATTTCGATTCGAAGTTAAAGCGTGGTGGACACTGGCTGGTTCGTTCGTTGGTTCAATGGTAAAAAAAAGAAAAGACAAGGTCGTCCGTCGTTTCAGCCACGCATTCTTACGAGCGTCGATATCGATCGAGGATTCGCATCGGCAGTCGATCCCGAGGCTGACAGATCGAGATCGAACGTCGTCCGTGATCCGATTCGATCGTTGTTCCAGACGTAGTTCGAGAACGCGACGGCTTTCTCTTTATTTCTTTCTTTTCTCTTCCTTTTAACTGTGTTTCTTACATGTTTCCCGGTTCGTATATATCACTGATCTCGTGACAAATACGATAAATGATCAAAAAATATACTACTTTTTATGTCCCGACACGCACTCTTTGACCACACAATACCGCGAGACGAACCGCGAATTTTGAATTAAGTCGAGTTTCGCAGCGCGCGAAATGTTTTACAGATGGTAAGAGAGCACGAATAATGCGAGAATTTGTATTATATCGTATATAAATGTTAATGTAACTGAAGTAAAAGTTAAAAATTCGCGAATCGTGCTGCGCGAAGAATATAAGAGGCTCCTCTTGGAAATGCGAAGCGAAGACGAACGCGATGACACTCCATGCACGTTCGCGTACGTACTGTGGCTGCTAGTCACGAGGAAAAGGGCAACGGGGCTCTCTCGATGGGCGGAACCTCCGGTCACTTGCTGCCGCGCGATTGGCTGTATCGCGGAAGTCCCCCCACCGAGGCTCCACTCGCGTTAATTAAGCATTTCGGCACTCCGTCCCGACTCCGAGGTTCGCGCGTAAGCTCGCTCGCTCGCGATTCGTTCGCCAACCCCGTCTGTTTCCGTGACTTTACTCGGAAACTCCGGAAACACAGCCACTAAAATATTTTCATAATAGAAAAATGAAACGTTGGGACAGCGGCGTGAGTAATTTTATGTTATCGCGATTCTTCTAGATCTCAGAGTGTAAACTGCGGTACGAATTGATCGATGAAAATCGATTTGATTTCGTTGCGATAATCGAACTGTATTTTGTATGTATATATAGTAATAAGGAAAGTTAACTTACACACGTAAGTTAGTTAATGTTATTGTGAAATCTTACGAGTCATAAATTATAAATTGTTGGAATATTTATACAAATTCATATTTTGATGATCGGAATTAAAAAATTATAACCTAAATATATAAAACTTTGTCTTATTCTTTAAGTAAAATATACATTTTTGCAGCCTCGAATGACTGCTCCGTTGTAAATATGTATACGATAAACCTGCAATATAGTCATTAATATTTATAAACTCTTTTGTATAGCAATTAAATGTAATTTCCAAAGTAGATAGAATGTAGTAGAATATAAATTACATTTCATCTGGTTATCCTGTCCAATGTAAAATTCCAAAAAAGAATTTATAACCTACAACTTGATATTTGTAGATTCATTAATATTGTTAATTGCTGAATAATTGTTAAATAGCTTTCAAAAGAAATCACTTCTTCTAACATAAGATATACATATGTATAAAACAAGTAACTGAAATCGAGAATTTTCAAGCAAATACTACACATGCTTACCTACATATGTTGCGTGTATTTTACATCGTTTCGTGTCGTGCCGTGTTATGTTTGTTATGTTAGAGTTGTTAGACATTTACGATCCGTGGAATTCTTAGAATGTATCCAATATGTGTATATGTATATATATATACTATCATGTTATACAGTTATGTGTAATGAAAATATGTACATCTATACCGTGACCTATAATATTGCAGGCTTAAAAAATTACGTGTCGAAGTTAATGCATGTTATTAATATACTGTTTGGTTTATGTTTTTAGAACTTTATTTTACATTCTGTATCATTCACTTGTTTATAATAAACGTAAACTTCATGTGAAAATAAATATTTCAGTCATCAAACAGATGTTTTAACAAAAACATTCTATTAACCTCACATTCACGAAAAGTCAACTAAAGTAAAATGGTGTCACTTGTCACTTCTTTATTGTTTGGGCTACACGTATCCTTTTATCTACTTTTCAACTATTGATTTATTTCAATCGGCTGCCAATTCGATACGTAAATATTGATCGATGAAATAAACGTCTTATTTGTTTCTATTTAGAATCTAAATAACTACTATTGAAACTTGTTTTTGTTCGAGGATCGTATTTATATTGGAAATCTGTGAATTCTATTTGAAATAAGTCAAGTACTGTAATACATTATCACGAAATATATTTGCTATTAATTTGATGTACGTTTTATTACTGCCATTTGTAAAGTAAAATGGAGAGTTGTACACTATTATTACACAATTATCTAATTATAGTTGAGTGAAATGAAGTGAACTAATTAAGTGGAAGTTTCGGATTTCAACATAATGATAACTTATTATAATTTTTTCAGGAAAAAGAATTTTTGAGAACTATGCATTTTAGTTAACCTTTCTCGTGTGTTTCTCTTGAACGACATTTTACAACTACATATATAAAATAACTATAATTATCGCGATAACAGCATATTATACGTAAAACGTGTTGATTAATATCAGTACTTCTTAAGACGTTAAATGTAAAGTTATATAAAATTTAAAATATGCTTTTATAATGTTTTCTTTTTAATGGGTCCTTTATGATTAATTTAAATCCAAAAAGAACATTGGAAGGGGCAGTGTTTTCTTCTAGATAGGTCTCCACTGTCTAGATAATTGCTCATGTACCTTTTGCTTGCTCTGTCGATCACTGTCAATCTTTCATTAAAATTTTTATTTTTAATAATGTTACTGTGGTATGTTTTAATACAAAATATCGTTTACAAAGAATGTTACAATATGGAATTAAATTATATACGCTCCGATTATCTCGATTTTTGTTTCATTTATCATCGATGTTGGAAAATACCTACAGTCGATCAATAGTTCTGTTATCATCAGTACTAATACCAGATATTGTTGAAAAGTTTGCCATAATAAATCTTAGAGGGTGTAAGAAACACTCTTATTTCTTCTGAGGTTGGCATTTAAGAACATGAGATACGAAGTTCCATTCATTAACTAAGGACAAGATAGACCTGACGTTAAATGGGACTCCATAATTCACATTCTGATATACAGACCTTAAAAAAAAATCAGAGTAACTTCACGCCGCGATACTTGTAATTATAAGTCCGTTTGAACTATATGCTTGAACACGCTCCGTTTATTCACACAAAACTTCAGTTCAGTACTGGATTAAATAAACTTATGATCATTAAACTCATTTATCTGACCGTGAAATCTATTATATTAGATTCTTATATTCTTATATTATATTATTCTTATACTAGAAAGTAAAACAGAGTTGTGCATTAGAAAACATGTTTTAATAATTAGTTGTTGAGCAATAGTATATATTTAAAATTAAATTAAACAGACTTATAATTTATTAAAATATATTACCACGGGTGGTAAAAATCACAGATCTAGTAAAAAAATTTCGAGAAATCTGTAACCACTATAAATTCAAACATTATATATATATATAAGTAAATTCTGTTCGCTTCGGGATGGGTGTACATTCTTTACAAGTGGTCAATTTAATGTTTATATATTGCAATACAACTATTTGTGTCACAAAATAGCATTTAATAAGTCAACAATAGGTTAACACAATCCTAAGTACCAAAGAAGTGTAAATTTAGTTCTAGCTCGTAAAAAATATAAAAGTAATAAACGTGGTTATTGTAACAAATTGTTAAAGGTGGTAAGTTAGAATAAAAACTAACAAGTTATTTAATTTGATTGTGTTATAATGAAAAAACCTCTCTTCATGACATTAGTAAACACCGCGCATAGTCAAGAGGCGACTAACCTTTCGGAACATCGTTAACGGTATGTTATCGAGTATATACGGAACATTCGATTTGCGCGCGAACTCATTTTTCCTTGAACTTTCGCATTGTGAAGTTCGAAACAGAGCTTTTGCTTACTTATTAATGGTTTAATTATTAATTTCTAATATTTACACTATTATTTTATCATACTTAAGCTATTAATTCATAACATTAAACTTATTAATTTATAACAACTAAACTATTAATATATGACATTAAACTGATAATTTATAAAAATTAAGCTATTAATTTATAACATTAAAGTCATTAATTTATAACATGTTAACTATCAATTTATAACAATTATTTAATTACATTATGCTAATTTAATATTAATTTACAACAATTGCCCATTCATTGTTAAGAATCCCACTATTAATTTACCATCAATTTGTAACAAATGAATTAATGATTTATTTTATTTTATTTAACATGAACCAAACCTTTGAAACCTTTTAAATAACCCTTTATTTTTAAATTCATTTTTTAATTTTCAATACAATACTTAATTTTTCATTTAATTAATTCATATAAAGTCAGAGCCAATACAAAGTGTAACTATTAAGTGTCTATGAATGGAATGTAACTCTCCATGCCCGCACAAAACCAAGGAATCAAACCATATTCATAGGTTTGAGGAAGCAAATGCAATCAAATCGAATGTAACGCAATGAGATTTTGTCATCCATTCATGCGTATTACATTTGGTAAGTCGAGCTCAATGTTCAAATATGATTATTTGAGTCCACATACGAGTTAACTCCCTGGAGTTCTATCACATTCGTGCACATTTCAATAATATTTCAAAATTATTTCAAAATATTTTTTCCGAGATCCATTTTAGGATTTTATTTTTGTTTTAATGAATCTAAATTTATTGTCATGACTTATAGCATTCTCTGGTTTCGAAAACAATTATTCGTAAAATTACTGGAGAAACAAATATAATACGGTTAAATATTCTTAACAATTTTCTAAGGGCTATATCCTATACCCTTTAACAAATTAGGTATTAAATTATAATTAATAATAACTTTTGTTGCGATTATAGCATATCCTGTTCTATATTTTATTTATAATTTCATACAAGACTTTAATTCTAATTCAAACTAGTACTGTACTAAACCGATAACGTCGCATGCGACATAAAAATGCGTATGGGGAATCAAGCGACTATCAAGATGTGAAACTCAAAAGAGCATTGAATGTCATGTGTTTGTGATTGATGATTACACATTACACAGTTAGCAATAGTTATAATATGTACATATTTAATCTTAACCAACACCGCTATTAATGTTGCAACACAAACAAAAATTTATCTTTCGACGATGGTAAGGAAAAAGAGAAAATTATTAACATGTATTATTATTTTTAACAAAATGAATTTTATTTTGCATGGAAACAAAAAATGATTGTTTCTTAATCTACGCACAGGTACTACAGTCATGTAGTGTTCATGTTATAATTATAATATACAATATATAATACTAAAATTACATAAATATACAAGGCACATATACCTGCAACTTCTGATTATATCACATATACTTAATTAACTTGACATGTATTACTTATAGAGTAACGATTTATCAGAGATTTTGGATTGTATGTGACAATTAGACGATCATTAATGGTATCCTATATATAAAACTAGAGATATGATTTTCTTGGTATTAAAACAGTTTGTACAATTATACAGTTGTGAATTCTGTTTGGCTCTGTGAAGGATTGTGATATAAACCAGCCATGGATTCTTGCAAGGCTCTTAAGCATGCAACATGTGCTTTAAATCCACCTGCCCTTTCTGCTGAGGATTCAACGCGTACATGAGAGACGTATCCACGAGCTTGCAATTCTCTCCAACTAGGAGGTGTTGGGCCATCTGTCCCTTGTCTAATAGGAGTATAACAATACAGAGGACCTTCTTCGATCTTTGGTATGGGCATGTAACTCTGACCTCCTTGATTAGTAAATTTAATTCCTGTACTAAATTGAGTGACTTTAGCAGGTGCTGCTTTCTGTTCCTTCTTAGATGCTTGTATGACAGAGGCAAATGTCTCTACAATGCTCTTTGCATTTCCTTCTGAAAATGTAAGCTCATCTATTAATGCTTCCTTTTCACGGATCTTTTTCTTTTTAGCTTCAATTTCTTCTTTAGCTATTTCCAATCTTCTTTCTTCCTCTTTCTGCTTCTCTAACTCGATCATCTCTTCCAGTTCATATTCGTTTCTACCAATCTTAGATTTACTTTTTGTTATTTGATCTTTGTTGTCTCTTTTGTACTGTTCTATTTTCTTATTTGTTTCTACTACGTCAATATTATTAGCCAAGTTATATATTAATGTCTCAATTTCTTCTAAGTAATCATTGTATTCTCTTAACGTTGCAAAGTCCTCCTCCTTCTTGTTAAAGTCTCTAAGAATTCTTTTCCTGATGTTTACTTCCTTTTCTACCATAGGGTCCTCGAATAATTGGACACGAAAATTCGCTCTTCTCAGAGGAATTTTACATTCAGGACATGAGCCAGAACCTACAAAGATTATATGATAAGATTCTCTTAACGATTACTAACCTCGAAGATACTAACCTTTCAGAAATAACAAATCCACGCAGCTTTCACACAACGTGTGACCGCAAACGTTCACCATCATTTTTAATGATGGATTTCGATATTTGGTAGTTTTGCATCTTGGGCAAGCTTGATCATCCATTTTTACGAGGTACGAAAAACAAGTACGTAAACTTATAGGAACCACAGTTTGCTTTCGCAGACTGATCGATCGGTTAAAGAGTAAAAAAATTCACATTCCGACGTATGACATAATTTTTAAATTCTAATCAATTGAATCACTCCGTATAGCTAAACATCCAAAATACGATAACATTTTTATATTTGGATGTCCTGGCAAAGGATTCGTAATATTGTCATTCCGTGACTTAACCTATAAAACTTGAAATTTCACATTACTACCATCTTGAAATTTGAAACTCGAACCACAATCGATATTGTAACATCGAATAATGAAGCTTCTACTATCGAAATCATTGATATCGAAAATGTTCATAACCACACAAACTAAATGCTTATTAAGCATAATATATAGTATTTCCATAAATTAATTGTCATATATAATTCATCAATTAACTGATTACAATGCAACGTTACGATTTAGTAACGAGTCTATAATGTTACAAATGTAAGATACAAATTCTATTATAGCGCTAAATAATTGTTTATATCCTCATTGTTAAAGAAATGTTTGTATCAGATCGAAGAATAATTTCAATGTAATTCGAGGAATTATAGCTGTATTTCTCCGTTTTTATTCTTTGCTCTTAAGCGCCTAAACCGTAAATAAATTAGAAGATAAACTTATCGGAAAAACGTGCACTGCATGTTTTATCATCGACTGAATCTGCGCTTTTTCCACTACTTTCGATCATCGCGTACTGTTACGTGATTACCGAGGCAAAAAGAAGAAAGAAAAGAGGGAAAGAAATCTCTCACGAAGAGAGAAAACTCAAGTCGAATCCCTTGATACCAAAGCTGTACGTCTTTTGTGCGTTTCACTTCTAACGATTTAGGGCATCGATTTCTCTTTCAATTCCATCGTGTAAATTATACATTAAAAAGCAGCAGAAAAGGGACGCGATGCATGTCCATTATACTCGACAGAACAAAAGGGGGTGGTGTGCTTTGGTACTTCCTAAAGCTTCTCCTTGTTTCTTCTTTCCAACGACTGATACTACAAACGCCCATTATTCAACCTCTTCTTGTAAAACCATCTTGACGTTCAGTGAAAAATGTGCAACGACGTTCCTTAAGTAAACGTAGATATACCCAACATCTGTCCCGCTAACACGAAATATCCGAGATTAGCCAGAATCTTGTTCCATGGAAGATTTCCTAAAGTGAGCACCCTATCTCAGTCTTTTCTCGTCCCAAGCAGATTCACATAATGTCTTTTTTGAACGGCAAATTTTCTCGAGATTTACGCGTATCGTTTGTATCTATACGTATATATATCTGTATATCATGTATCTAACATAATTGTATCCAACATAGTTGTATCTATAACACGCTATATGATATTTACATATTTAAAGGATTGACGTTTCAATTATTAAATTTGAATAAATACAACAGAAATATAATTCATAGGTTTTCATTAATTGTTTATTAAATGTAATAAATGACAAAATTCAAAAATCCGAAAATGACGGAAAGTGATTTCGATTTCTTTTGAAAATTTATTTATCAAACGTACGTTCAAAGAGGTCATGGTAATACATTGATAGTCGCAAACACCGCATAAACGACAAATATTTTGGCATTTTTAAAGCGAGCATTACGATGAGTATAGTACGATATTCGATAGCCAGGTCCGAGCAATTTCAACGGTCAAAAACATTCGAGGAAACAGCCTCGTTTTGTTTACTGTCTTTCATACGGACCGCGATCGAAGCGATAAGCTCGATCCAGCCCGTTTACGTGGAAAACGATGCAAAAGACTGACTCCTCTCTCTCTCTCTCTCTCTCCTCTTTTACCTTTCTCTCTTTTACTCTTACTTTGCGTTGCGCTGCATGAAATTTGTTACGGTGCATAACGTGTGTTGGTGCGTGTGACACGTGTACGACAATGACGACGACGAGGACGACGATCGGTCCAGTATGGAATTCGATTCTTGACTAGGGATGCTGCACGCTCACCCCGTTATGCATCGTTGTGTGCGTGCCTGTAATAGAACTAAAGGGATACGCTTGCGCCGGACGATGTCTACCCCATCTTCCCGTTGACTTCGGGTGAGGGAAAGCGGGGCGTGTGCAAGGACAGATGGCAGGGCGTCTCTCCCGGGCCGTGTCGCATGCACTGTCAGTTTCGCTCGGATACTCGTACACGAGTTTTATCGTGCTCTGTCTACGCTCGCCGCGCTCCTCGTTCAACGTACCAAACTCACTAAGGAGAGAAGATCCATCCGCGCACACGCTTCAGACGCATACTCCTCTTTTTCCAATTCGTTCGACAACACGGTCCATGAATCAGAAGAATTAGATCATCTACTTTACGTTAATCGTTCGCTTCGTTTAATAACGAAATACGAGTAGAACGTGAGATTACACCTAGACTTCTCTGTTTTTTCCACCGCCCGTTGCTACGTACAGAAGAATGAAAATCAGTTGAGATCGTTCGATTTGCATAGTAGAATATATATTATAAGAACACGGTGTACAAGTCGTCGAATGAATATCCCTTTCTTTTAGTTGTTTTTGTTCGTCAATTTCAAAGAACGCGAAGAAGTAAAAAAGAGAGGTTTTGTTCATCTATGTACCGTTGGTCAATTAAGTAGTTCACGGATAAAGACACGTTCCAGCGGGAAGAGAGAAGCACTAGTGTCACGTAAGTGGGAGTGAGACGGACTATTATGGGGAAGAAGTATCGGGGGCGATTTCTATGCATGCCAACGCGTAGATCTCGAATAGCGGAGACATAATGGCGACATTCAGTGAAAAACTAAAGGAAAATCGGATGCTTATCGATTCGTATCTCTTTTCACGAGTTTGATCTCTACACTAGTCTTTGTATCGCGAAATGCTGTATCGAACGCTCGACTTTGGATTATTGCACCATACCAGGGAGAAGATTAAAGCATCGCGGATGGGATGGATCGGTTCGATGGAAATAATTGATAAGTGAAAGTCTGGTCTCGAGGAAGAGTGATCGCGGAGAACGCGAAAACTCCTTTATCTCCCACTATCTCGTCTCGTATAAACCTCGTATTACTATTCCATTCCTTTTCCTTTTTCCCATACATCTCGCCGGTTGAAACAAAGATTGTGGTGGATTTTTTTGAAAAACGCGACGGTTCTATCAAGCGACATCGTGGATCGAATATGAGAGAGAGAAACAAAAAATGAAGAGTTTATTTTTTACTCTGGGTCTATTGTTTTCGGGTAAGTGGAAATTCATCAGCCACGTGTTTAACTGTTCAAGGCGGATTGTTTTTTGAATCGGTTTGCGTAATCGTAGTTTGCCCGAACAATGATGCTTTTTAAAACGATTTAACTGAATTTTCACCCCGCCACTCAACCTCGCCGCCGTGGTTTGAAAAGAATTTCTCTTTGAAAAATTGTTTAGATTGAAAATAATGGGTAATGAGAAAAAGAGGTAATTTCTCGTGTGTATACCCTGCTGATTGCAAGCGGTATGAAACGGGGCGAATAAAGCACGCCGTTTCAAGTACAACGAATACGAATATAATCGCGGTTACACGAGCAACGACGGGTACCGCGATGAAAATATTGGGAACATTCGTTATAATAACGCGACGGCTGCTGCTGCTACTCGGGGTGCGATATATTTTTCCACGGGGATACGCACAAAAGAGAGAAAAGTGATAGAACGGGTTGCCAGCGATAGTTCACTGCCACGTATTATGAGATAAAGTAGTTTCTGAAACTGCTGCGTTGAAACTTTACCGAGTTACTTTAATACTTTATGACGAAACGTAGGCAAGGTCTATGTCCGAAACCGAAAATAGGAGATGCACGTATATGTGTACGTGCAGATATACATATGTACGTATGTATTATATACGTGGCCTTTTACCGCGTACCACTTCGGGACACGTTAAAATGATTTCTTGCCACTTCTGGCCCGTATATCGTACACGCCTCCTCTGGCGCGTACGAGAGTTCCGCGGTAAACACGAGGAGTTAACAAAATTCCGATAACGAATGACGAAACGTGGCGAACATTTCCTCTTTTCTCTATTCTACTCGCGATTTCCGGCCTTATAGCGGTTCGCGGTGCAGCGAAGCACGGGAAATAATCTTTCGGGTCAAAGAACAATCCACCGCAATCTGGAGATTGAAGCGAGCCCATTGAAAGCTGCTTTTCTCTGCATTTATATGTGTTTGTTTCTATGTATGTGTTTGTGTGCGTGCGTGTATATATATATATATAAATATATAATCTTTACATGTACGCGCGCGAGATTGTTTTGGTTTTGTTCCGTGTATGTTTCTTCTTAAAGTGCAAAGACTTGCCCGGAGCACATCCGATTCCGAGATGCACGAGAATCGGGCACTGGAACCACTCGACCGTGGACCTTACTTTGACATCTCAGCGTCACGGAATGTCACCGCGTTGGTTGGCAAAACGGCCACCCTCACCTGTCGAGTACGGAATCTGGGCGATCGTACGGTAGGTAATCTCTCCTCTATTAAAGATGCGAGTCACGTGGTCTCTGTCCGCGAACGAGATTATCGGCTGTCAGCAACGGATAGAAATTCGATAATTCGCAGAGATTTTTCTCTTCGTAATTACTTTCGCTTGGAAACGTTAATGGGATGGCAACAGCAGCGCCTTTCAAGCTCAGGTATATGTGTTCGATGGAGTTAATGACGATTTTCAAAGAGAGTATAATGCGGTTGTGTTTCTGAAAGAAAGAAAAAAGCGAAAGAATCGGTCTGGTATATACTGCATAATGTGGCGAAATGTACAATTTAAGTTCGGCCATTAGACGGTTACGGTATAACGGAGTCGAAGTTAGCTATCGCGATACAGATAGGTACAAGAACGAAGTTTCCTATTTCTTTTCTATCGTTCGTTTTTCCGTTACCTATAGTTCCCCTATTTACCGGAGAAATTTAAGTAAAACAGAAAGCTTTTGCTTTTTCATAATATGCACGGCCGAGCAGTTTTTATTTCGCGCACCCTCCACTCCTTCCACCTATCCCGTCTCCTTTAATCCCTGTCCGTGCTTGCTCTTCAACCTTTCTTTCGCGAAGCACCGATAACGCTGTACAAAGTGCACTTTGTTTTCAAAAAAGTTTTTTTTTCTCTCTCTCTTCGTCTCTCTTTTTTTTTCGTTCTACCTTTTCTTCTTTCTATGCTGTTGCTGGGGTCACGCAAGTCAGAAATCTCTCATTAGAGAAGAAAGGATATTATGGTATACCGAAAAAAGCACTGTCGACTTAACAGGCATAGCGAGAGCACGCGAAGAGATCACGTGTCGTGCGGTAAATGCACATATCAGGGTTCCATCAAGCTACTTATGGGATCCGGTGCATAATTCATCGCGGTACACGCGCGTGTCCTTTTCGAAAGTCTACTGCTCAGTCTGCCGTTTCAAGCGAACGCTATAATTCTCATGCAAACCCAGCCAGCCCATCTTCAGTCAGCTTTAATTGCAAGTAACGTTTTAAGCTCTACTTGAATTTTAAATAGCTACTGGTTAATCACAATCGGTCAGAATACTATGGGCAAGGTCTTGAGTAAGTGCGTTTTATAAAAGCCTAACAAGGTGGCGTTTCATCCGTCTCCGTATATATAGCCAGGACCCACGGTTATCCGTCACGACTTTTTCGTTAATATTCTTTTGTGCGATGACGACGCGATGTACCGATTATCGGTATGTCCTAAATACTAATTTGTAGTCTATTTAGAAGCACACAAGAGCGCGCGCGCATGCCAGGGAAACGAGGTTTAACGAGCCAGAACAACAAATGGCATTAAACCATCAGCGTGCAATCAATGACGATCGCTGAAGGCGTGAAGTACGAACGTTTTACTCTGACTCTATGAGTGTGAGAGAGAGGGAGAGAGAGAGAGAGAGAGAAAGAGGGAGAGAGGAACAGAGAGAGACAGGGAGAGACAGACAGACAGAGAGTCTATACATCGAATGATGCATATTCAACGATTTTCATGTACATATATATACACATGCATATCGGATCGCATTTTGTTCCGGTATGTGCGTCGTATACGTGAGACCCACACAGACAAAAAGTTTGTCATGTAGCGGATAACGTTAATAATTATTTAGTCGACAACAATCGGTGTGTCCAACTGATGCAAATTGATGTTTGTGAATATATCAGGACGCGTTACAGGAGCATTAATTATAGTTATCTACGCTGTCGTTGTTGTCCTGGCAACATCACATTTCTTACGGTGCGCACGTGTACACACACCTGTGATACGTGTCATCGGCGCGGGATTCCCATCGAGCGGTTTTTACGCGTCAGATAATATGAGAATCAGAGGGATACGTTACACAGTTTTTTGAACATTCCCTGAAAAATACGGTACAGTAAATCTCTATGATTGTCCGCGTTTCCTTTTTTTTCTCTTTCCTCACCCCTGGTTGGAGGAAAACTCTATTGTTCGAATTAACATCGATACGCGTATTAGCCACGGCTTAAAAAAACATTCCTCGGTTATTCGATGGAAAAGTCAACAAATAATCGGTATATACGACTATCTCTCGGTAGCCGATAGAGAATATTATTTAAACGGACCGCCGCTTATCGGATATCAGAGATGGAATCAATTTCCAGCAGTTATTCATGCGAATTGATAGTTAAACGCAAGTGTTCGATTTCAACTTTAAATAGTTTCACACGCAAAATTACACGTCGATGGTCGTTTTATTATTCAACGGCATCTACTTACACGTGATAGCACCGCTGGCCACCATTGATCCGCTTTCAAGTCTGCTTTATGTTCACCTTATGAGATTTGTGCTTACTACGTGTTTTGATCCCTTCTATGCTACAACACGTGTATACGTGTATATATATATATATGGCATATACCTGTCCTGTATGTAGGTTTCCTGGGTAAGGCACAGGGATATCCATCTTTTAACTGTTGGCGTTGAAACGTATACATCCGACCAAAGATTCGTGGCATCACACTTTCCCAGAACCGAAGACTGGACGCTTCAAGTGAAATATCCTCAGCGTCGTGATTCCGGGATCTACGAGTGTCAAGTGTCAACGACACCACCGATCGGCCATTCGATGCATCTCTCCGTCGTCGGTAAGTTCACATCTATGCTGTTCTTTACTCTTCATTCGTGTATTTGTGTTTCGCAATCTTCCCGTCGCATCAGCCTGTCTCTCTTGTTTCGTCACCGGATACTCGTTAATTTCATTTCAGTCGAACGGCTATCGAATGGACGACCAACGTGTCCATAAGCAATTGTACAATTTGCCGCGTGCAATCAAGCGTAGCTATAGAGAATTTTTTCGCAATTTTGACTTTACTGTGAATTTCAATTAAACAGTTGTCTTTTTCCTCGTCAATTGTACGTGCAGCCAATTTGTGTGCACAGCATCGCCGCGTGAATTTCGCCTTATGAAAGAGGAACATAGTGTATGTTTTATATATTCCCTTCCTCATTGGCCGGTTTAGTTTCACATCGTTCTTTTCTTGTTTATTTTTGTTCGATTCGAAGAGAAATTATTACGTATGGTGAGTCATATTTTCCTTTATTTTCTATTGTCCAGAACCTGTCACGTCGATCGTTGGAGAACCAGAGATGTTCATAAACAAGGACAGCACCATGAATCTCACTTGCGTGGTACGTCACAGCCCCGAACCACCGACCGCCATTTATTGGACCCATGACCACGAGGTATTGCATTTTTGATATATGACTGTATATACGTGTGTATACATTGTGTGTGTGTGTGTGCGTGCGTGTGTGTGTTGCGCAAATCATTTTATGCCCGTTCGTATAAATTATCGCAGAAAAAGAAAGAGCCGAAAGTAGGGCGAGCAGAACGTTATTGATCACCATTAACGTGAGACACGGATAAACGTATATAACTTTAATCCCGATCGCAAGAACACGGAGTCGTGTCTTTTTTCATATTTTCTGTTACCTATATCGGTATAGTAGTATCCGATAACAATAACAGAGGAATCCTGTTAAAATCAGATCAATTAATGGGAACGACGTTCAACGTGTAATTTTAATAAATTCAATTTCATATTAGCAGAAAAATTCCCAAGTCATATAGAAACTACGAAACGATAACGGGATAAAATATAGGGTGCGATGACGGGAGAAGAGGGCGAAAACAGAATTTTCTACGCTAGGTACAGTGAATTACGAAACATTGTTCGCACGACGCAAGATCGGAGTCAGAAGTGGTCATATCGGCCACTTAATTATGTAATTTTTTCTAACTAGGTTAAAGGAATATTTGAGGGAACCACCTGCCTCCAGAAGCAAGGTTAATTTTCCCAACCGCCACGTTTCCATTTTTTTCTTTTCCTTTCTTTTTCCTCTCCCTCCCCTCCCCCCACTTTCTTTCATACTCGTTTCTCTCTCTGTTCTCGTTTTTTTAATTTCCTCCCTGCTAACGAGTATCCTTTTATACACGTATTACCAACGAGGCGAGCGAATTCCCGCGAATAGACTCGAAATTATTCAAATTGTAGTTTACGAAATGAATTATTCAATTATTTCCCGAAGAAGCGGTCGCCACGCTCCACGGCATACGGAACGAGAACCGCGGCTTTCGTCCGTGTCTTTACAAATTTACGCTCTCACTGAATTTTGATCGCGTTGGAATTCCCGAAAACTCCTTTTCCTCGCTACTATCGTCGTCCTCGTTCATTTTTACGGGAAAGTTTCCTTACCCTGTTCTGGAACTGTATTCCGAATCAAATAGTATTCAATTACGAAACGATTCTTTCTCTTTTGCAGTCCCCCGGTATCTTGTATGTATCATTGATATTCAATTAGCGGTAGCCCGTTTTATTATTCATTTCATTACCAGGTCTAGCCTCTTAATCAACTTCTACACCCTTATCTCTAACAACTCCGGTATCTTAGAGTGGATTCTTCGCTTGAAGGCAATGAATAAAACTATCTCACCAATTCGTCTACCTAATTCCTCCGTCTCAATACTTTTCGTTCGTTTCTCTCTTCCTCTTCATTTTCACTTTTTTCTTCTTTTTCCCTCAAATCCTTTTGCACATACACCCCTCTTTGTTTCCAACCTTTTCTACATTCCTTTTTACAATTCCACCTCGTTCCTCTCTTTTCTTCTTCTCTTCCTCTCTTCCTCTATCTCTTGAACTTCCTCCTGTTTCCCCTCCTATACACATCTGCCTCGTCCATCCTTTTCCCACCCAACGAAGCATTGTCTTTTCCGTCCATCCTTCTTAAGAGTGTCAGTTCTCTCTGGCAGCTGGCTCTTTGTGTACCACCGCGTCTGTCTTTACAATTCGCAGGCTTTTCCACTGTCTTTCACTCATTTTTACTCTCGTTCCTCTTCCTCATGCCCATTATCTCTGTCACCTTCCATGCAACAGAGCACGCCCACTTTCCCGCTCTATCCTTCGGTCCGGTATACGCAATTTTCCATCGTCCCTCCAACTGCTGTCCCCTACCCCCTACCCCACTTACCTCCTGTCCTCTCGTTTTCATCTTTTCTATCCCATCGTTCTCCTCCCCCTCTCCTCTCTTCATTCGCATCCACGCTCTTCATCCGTGTTCTCACTCTTTATCCCCACCATTACTACTCTAGCGTTCTCTACCTACCCTATCGACTTTACAGTGCTCAATGTCTCCCTTTTTCTCTCATATACTGTCCTTTCTTCGTCATTCTACCAACTCGTCCCTCCCCTACACGCCACCACTCCTCTTCACCGTTATTTATCTCGCCTATTCCCCCTTCAAACAGGCTGCTTCTGGTGTATCAGTTCTCGTCCCTCTTCCACGCATATCCCTCTCGTTCAACGCCAGACAGTGTGTCAACACCTGCACTACACACACTATGGCCTTCGTGTTGCCTTTCTTCCCTTTTTTCTTCCCCTTGCTTTCTTCTTCGCTTTTTTTTTCAATTTCCTTCTTCTTTTAACTCTTCGATTTGGATTAGGTTTATCCCTCCCTTGTAATTTGATGTTTTATTTGTTTTATTTATTTCGTTAGAGTAGATTTCTATTCACGTGACTCTGTTGGTGGGTAAATAATTTGTACATATGTGATGTGTTGTAACATATGTGAACTTAGATTATATTGTGTAGCAAATTAGCCCTGTTGTTATTACATGTATTGTTGTAAATATAGAAACGAGACGAATTTATGTTATTAACCAACATAATTGAAGTTCGTATAACAGACGTTCACGTTAGTGTGCATGAGTTCAACTGCCAGCAGTTAGCTTAACCTATTAGCTGAGTTCAATGAGAAATGGCTATAATCAAAACATTAAGAATGAATCAAATGGATCGAGTTTCACCTTTGTAAATCTATTTTTCAAATTTTCAGCTGGAATCTAAACGCAGTATAATATACAAATATACTATATCGTATGTAAGGCAGTTATTACGTATGAGAGGTTAGGAATCCGTTTCACGAATTAAATTATCTTCTCTGATTAATAGGTTAATTATTAAAATTTCCTTCAAATAAATAAAGGTTTTTTTCATCTATCTTGCGACTCTTTTGATTGTATATTTGTTTTAGTATTTTACGTTGTTACTTCTTGAGTTGTCAATAGAGTACACTAGTGATGAATATTCGTGGTCGTTGTAGGTGTTTCAAGGGAGGTAGCATTGTTTGAGGAGGGATTGTGAGTTTTGCAAGTTCGGTTTGGAGAAGTTTGCGATGGGATTAACTGCATGATTGTGTCGACGCTGTTTCTGTCGCGTGGGCCGTACTAGTCGTACATGCACCACGGCAGAGCGTGGATGGATATCTGGATTTAAAATCTTTTGCAAAATGGCGCATTGCTATAGAGATATTAAGAATTGTTGATTTATATAGGGACTTGGCGATTAGGTATCTTTCTCTTATTCATAAAGGTTATTCTATACTAAGATTCTGGTGGACATAAATTTATCGTTAGCAACAATGAAACAGATACTATTCACATCATTGTATTGTATCGTTTGGTAGAAATGTAAAAAAATCAGTTATAATTATTAAAAAGTAGCGTTCAATGTAGCAGTCAAACACACGCAAATAAAATTCTATTCTTTAACAATTATAATTAACTTTTGTATATCGTATCTATACATGTGAAAATATTATTACTATAGCAGTTAAATATACAAAGGACACGAAAATTAAAGACTTTCAAATATTATGATATTATTTTTGGTTAATGTTTTAATATCTTGAGTTTTCATATTTTTTATACTTTTAACTGCAATAGTAATATTTTGTGACATATACATCTATATCTACAATGAGATATCGCATATTTTTCGACCTAGCGAGAAGGCAGTATCCAATTTTTAAAAATAAACGTAACAGGTGAGATATTTCTTTATTTAAACAGTCAAATTTTTTAATAATTTCACTGTACAGATTTATGTGCCACAAGAATCACTAAATTTTCATTAAAACAGTTATTTTTTATTTACTATTTTCACAGTTGCAAAGATATTTTGATCGAATCGTAAAATATGTGTATACGAATTTGTAGGAGATGTTTTCTCTTTGAAGCATTTAAAAGTAGCATGAAAATAGGAAAAAACGTGGAGCTGCGCGGCGAAAACGGGAAGTCACGAAGAATCAGTCCCGCGGGCGTTAACCAGACTTCCGGCGTAATTAATTTCCGATCGATGAGAAAGTTAGCGGAAGATTTAATGTTCCTAGAGTTATTACATTCCTTCCAAACTCTTCACCGGAAGTATAAGTATATCCCTTGGGAGGAAAATCCCTTCAAAACGATTTCTCTAATTATATCCTTTATCGAAGGTCACAGAAGTACAACGCTTTTCATAAGTCGCCAAACATTTACCAGGTTTAATCTTTTAAGACATATCTATTGATATAGACTGGCTTATAAAAGTATTTGGATGTTTATCATAAAAACTTTTATGTTCATATTGTATTTACTGTATAAAACATTTTAAAATTTTATTAGCATTGTAAGAAGACACAATACACGACATAATATGATAGTGGCCTTTGTTTGAATAGAGGAGTGTTAGCAATAGTAAAAGAACTCCTATTTAATTTTCATGGTAGAAGCGAAATAAAATATGAAGGATATATAATTTTCCATTCTTTACCTCTTTTCATTAATTCAAGCATGATTTCAAAAGATATAGTGAATTTTATTGTAAATAAATATGATTGAATGTACACAATTTTCGAATGAACAGTTAAACTTAACCTTAAAGTGTATATTGCATATCTAGGAAAGATAAAAAATAATTATCTATTTTTGATGTATATGAATTTTTTCTTGAACAAGTATATAATTTCTTATTACAAGTTATATAATTTTTCTTAAAACAGGTCTATGATAAGATTTTTGAGATATAATATAATTTAGTTTTCCTTCTATTACACCCGGTTAATAAGTGTCAGCTTCATCTTGTAATTATAACGGTCATTTATCCCTAGCCTGAATGTATAGTTGGTGGAAGAGATATAGTGAGGTCGTAAATTAAGGTATTAATCGGCGGACCCAAGAAAAAGATTAATGGACTACATATCTCATTAAAAAAAAGTTATATAATCCTCTATTCTTTTTCTAGATCTAAGTGCATTATAGTTCGTATTGTTATAGTATTTATTGCTAAAAAACGAATCTATTTCGAAAAGACAAATAATAATTGTTGAATAATTTGACGAACTATTATAAATATCCACTGTGTTACTGTATATCGTGCTTTCTATATGTAGGGTCTACAGGACGAGTTAATTCCGTTACTCTCATAATTAGCTAATCCTACTAATAATAGCAACTTATGTTACCGTGTTTTAAAAATATACAAATTAACGCATGGTAGTGATATATCTGATTTCTGAATGGTAGTATATTTTTCTTACGTCACGACTACCGTTAATCTTGAGAAACATTCGCCATCTTCACTGTGTACTTTCCTTTTATCAAGTTTGTATGATTGAACCTAACCTATCTTGTTATTGCAATTAGACTACCGCTTTGCTTCTATAATTAGTTAATCCTATTAGCGACTTGTATGCACATTTAAAGATCATTTAAATTAACACATGCAACTGATGTGAGTATCCATCGATTTATGAATTAGATATATGTATTGTATATTTCATGTTTCACATTCATCCTATTGCTACCCTTCCGATTCTCCTAATTCCAACGAGACCGATTTCTTTTCCGTTATTATTTTCCTGTCCAATACCATTTCTACTATATTCAATAAGGCAATGAACCAATTAGTCGATAAAAAAACTTTTTCGATCTCCAACTTCCCCCACCACTACTCTTTCCTCTCCTTCCCCTCCTTTCCTCCTTCGACCAAAGTGCTCCACCTATTCTTTTTTCGTCTGTTCCAACTTCAGCAGCGTCCATTTTTACTTCTTGCTCAAACTCTTCCTTTTGTTATTTTTCCTCCGACCACCTTTTAGGCGGGTTTCCACCGGGGAGTTTCTCTTTCACGATTCACTCGACGCCCATCGTGGACGAGGTGACCGTGCAGAACGATCGGATTAATTTTTTTTTTTCCCCTTTTCCTTCTTCTTCTTCCCCTTTTTTCTTCTTCTTCTTCCTTTTCTCTTTTTTGTCGTTGAAATCCATGAGGCTTATGAATCAATTTTTTAATCACTCGATTACATCAACCATCAGTTCCGTTTCCGATATAGACATAGCTGCTTTTCCTTTTTCTTTTTCTTTCTCTATTTTTTCTTTGACTTCTTCTTTTTCTTTGTCGTTATAATCCACGAGGCCTCTGTATCAATATTTTAATCACTCGATTACATCAGCCATCAGTTTAGTTTCCAATACAGGTACTGCTGCATTTTATTTCTTTTTCTTTCTCTATTTTTTGCTTGATTTCTCTCGTTTTTTTCCATCGTTGAAATCTATGAAGCTTATGAATCAATATCTTAATCATTCGATTACATCAACCATCAGTTTCGTCCCCGATACAGACATGGTTGCTCTTTTTCTTCTCCCTCTACCTCTTTCTCTTTTTCTATTTTTTGTTTGATTTCTTCTTTTTTTTTTTTTTCGTCATTAAAATCTATGAGGATTATGAATTAATTATTTAATCACCCGATTACATCAGTTGCCAGTTCCGTTTCCGGTAAAGACAGGTTCTTTTTCTCCTTTCGCTGCTTATTACGATTACCTTTTTCGAATACTTCGTTAAACTTCCACGCCAACTACTCCATCTAACACGATCTTTCTCTCATTCACGCACACAGCTTCACTACATTCGCCTGTCTAAGTAAGAACATCTTTCGTTAGTTAAACATAACTTTGCTGTGAGTTGTGAGGGTAAGGTTGTCGTTTCCTTCATTGTTGGAGTTGTGTTCTTCTTCTTTTGTTGGGTCACTGTTTGTTTGTTCTTTAAGAGAGAGAGAAAGAGAGAGAGATTTGAGGTTGGGATTGGTTTGATACACTTTAGGCTTCGTTACTTTTTTAGTAATTTTTCAAAGTAATATTTATGGAACGATGCGAAAAGTGAGGTTAAGTAGAGTAAAATGTAAAAATAGATAGATATCGATATCGAGATTGAACAATTTCAGTACCACCATTCGCATTTTTGATCGTACGAAATTTTCAAATTTTAATTCTTCAACATTTTCAAAATTTCAAATTCTCATACTTCTAAAATTCATCGTGCAATGGTATCATGTTTACTCAAATTCTATGCGCTACTTTACTGCTTGGTCCTTGATTGGTTATTTACGATACTAAAAACAAATGAAATATGTTTTTATTTCGGTTTTAATAAAATTATTCAACAAAATCATTTAATCTGACATCGACGATAAATATTTCATAATGTACGTCGTGCACGTGCGACGTACAGCGTTGGTTTGAGAATCGCTGTGCTAAATAATTCGAAACTCTGCCATCCGATACAAAACTACAGTTCGATAGTATTGGACATTTAAAAATAGATATGCAGTAGCAGACAAAAGGAAATTTAAAATTGATGCCCATATCTATATACGTATGAATTTCCAGTAATTTTCGTATTTCACGCCGTGTTATACGTATATACCTATATATTTACATCGTATTTATTCATTGCTTTCCGCGATAAATACTCACACTAAATTTCACTTCCTACGCTTTTATATTTTATTTGCCTTTTATTTCATCGTTTATTTTACTTTTTTCTTCTTTAACTCTAACCTTACCAGGCTCGGTTTCAAACTTTAATTTAAAATTGTACATTCATTATTATCCCTTTTGTTCATCTGACTTTATGTAAACCCTTATATTATTTGAACAATCAATTTCTCAATTTTTGTTAACACAATGAATAACACAAAGAAATAACAATGAATGTACAACTTAAAATGAAATTTTGAAACTGGTCATTTGGCCAGGTCTGGTAAGGTTAGTGTTAAGTTAATTATATTGGCGAATTTTAATTGGAAGAATATTATATTTAAAGTGGATTAGAGAATTATTGAAACGTGTAAATGCAGATATTTGTTACAGTACGTTTGTTTTCCAAACAAACAAAAGATTATAATGAAACGTAGTACGTTTAATAAAACAGGAATCTTCATACTTGACAGCTGTAAATGAAGTAGTCGCTGCATTTTCGTGAATCGGTATTATTACATTGTACTGATATCCTTGTAACTTCGTTTCTACAGTAGCTATTCGCTAATTCAAGTTTACAACATCCAACTGTCCTGTTAATTATGGAAGGTATAAAATTGTTCGTCTGTTACTTTTTGCCCTAGTTTAATGAAGCAAATAATGAATTATTTGTCGGATTCTGTTTCAACAGCAAGTATCAAGTTGCATCTCCGTTACTCGAAAATGTAATTCCTCCAACTAATGGTCTTATAAGAGATATAAAACCAATTTTATATAAATATTGTATTGTTATATGGTATAACATATTAATTTATTTTTTCTGCTAGACAGCTTTGCAAATTTCCAAGTAATTTATTCGTTAAGGAATTATCAAAAAGTTCATATTTCAAACATTTTCAAATTCACAATTTATCCATCGATAAGTGTTCAATGTTTCATATTCTAATTTAAAAATCAAAGGAGAATGTTAAAAAATGGCTATTTTTGCACCGCGGTTCATTTAAGAGCATCTCCCTCGAAGAACGAAAATTGTTATTAGCGTTTATCCGAAACGTGATGGGCGAGTTGAAAAAAATGAACGTACAGATGAAAAAGTGGTAGTGGGTCAAATTTACCCGTGCGTTACATACACACTTAATCTTCATTTTTTTCAAATTCTGCCCCAGCTACAGTATGATTATTCGTCCATATCGACATAATAATTCTTCAGAAATTCTGCTGACAAATCAATTGAAGTTTGAAATCGGACAAATCTGAAGTACCAGATTGTTGTTACGTGAGAACAATAGCCAACGATTTTATGATACTTAGGATTTGTTAGATTCCGAACTTCAATTCACTTACCAGCAGAATTTCTAAAGAATTATTTCGTAGGTGGATCAGAATCTGAAGAAGATGAAGATTAAGTATAACGCGTGGGTAAGTTTGACTGCCATTTTTTCATCTTTGCGCTCATCTTTTTCAACTTTCCCAGTTAGTTTACGTTTCACTTTCACATTTCACATAAATGCTATAACGGTTTCCCTTCCTTCAGAGATTCTCAAATTTATCGTTCGCAAGAAGGTCGAAAAATGACCATTTTTTTACATCCTTTGCAAAAGTTCCAAAGCTTACAGTTTATTTATTAAAACTTTATATTTTATTCCTCAAATCGTTGTATGACTCTGATAAATTTTTGCTCGTGTCACATGTTAATGGTTGTGTAACAGGATTGATTTCTATATAATCAGCGGCACAAGTGATCTCTTCATTTGTTTCTTCAAACGTGAAAGTAATCTTCCTACGATATGCATCCCCGTTTTACATCTGTGGCGGATGAAAAGAGAGTTTTGCGTTTCGTCCCGGGACTACCGCTGGAGTCGTCAGTAAGGTTATGTTCGGTAGTCCCTGCCTTAGACGTAGAGGGGGTCTCGCTAGGTGCGGTATTTGTATCATTCGCTCGTATATTCGACCGCTAGCGAGATAGACAGACTCATTGTCGTCGTAGCCCTCTGATGTTGACGGTTGGTACCCGCGGATCCAATGGCTCCCGCGGACGCGGGAGGTGTTGCGCCGCGTTGATGCCTCGACCTGTCGGCGTCCTATTGATACCGATCCGCCACACATAATATCAACGTATCTACAAAATTTTCCACTTTTCGTGTAAAATCAACTTCTCGTCGAAATGCGAGAAACGTTTCGAAGAATGAATTCTATTTATTTCTGTGAAATAACCAGATGGTTATATCTATTGGTCTAAGCTTGGATATATCGGTTAACTCACGCGCAACTCATTTCACCCATTTTCTTTACTTTTCCTATTCGTGCCAAGCGACGAATAATGGTAGAATGACTTCCTCTCGCTCAAAATCCTATTTCTCTTGTTGTTTGTCGTAGATTATTTTCAGTAATATCTCTTAAAATGTTATCGTTGCTGGTATTTCCCAACCTTTCCTCTCGTTTCATTTCCTAATGAAAAATCACCAATCTCGAATCTCAGTCCAAATATTCGACTGACGTTTACACAACTTTTTGACAAATGCTAAATTTCTGTTTCCACAAACTTTTATTTCTTCTTCATCAAGTTTATGTTTCAATGCAAATACCACACGAATATGACTATTTTTTAATATTTTTATTATTCTTGTTTATACTTCACTGATATTACATGTTTTTGTTTCTTTTTAGATTATTCTTTCTCTTTCAATCGAAGCATGATTTCAGAGAATCATATTATGTGGTAACTTTTCTTAGATATTTCGACATACTTCCTAGTAAATGCATAATATTATTTTCCTGTTGTTTAATATTCATAAGTAGATATTTTTAATAAATAAAAAATGGCGAAAGATACAGAAGAATTATTTTTCTCTGTCTTTAATATGTTCGTCACTCAAAAGATAAAATCTTTTATTTTATACGTGAATTTCTTCTCTTAACTCTTGATAAGTAAAATTCTGTTTATCTCTGAGAGACCTTTTACCTTAATCCGAAAGTTAGTAACTGATAATAAAATAATAGTTATAATAAAGCAATTATTTGGCTTCAGTATACATAGTAGTACTAATGAAATACGATAACATAATGATGAACCATAAAATCAAATATGCAATACGTAGATATGTAGGTTATGTAATCCCAAAGTTATGAACACGGCGTTATGAAAGGTCGACATTATTGATAAGAATAATACTGACGATAAAATAAAATTTATTAATATCTATCAATGTAATATGTATAGTTAATATAGTGACTTATGAAAGTGTGTGAAACATTAGAAAACATTTATGTTCGATTGTCCCAAAAGTTTCTTTCCTTTTATAAAGAAGTAATAGATGCACAACATTCTTTGTTTTATATTATTTTATTGGATCAAATGGAGAATTGGAATTGCATAAAACGAATCATACGTAATTCAATAAAATAATGTAAAACATATTTCTCTTATAAAACGAAAGAAACATTTGGAACAACAATAGATACATTATGTGTTATATGAAAAGTTTTGAAGCTTCATTTGCGTTGTAATATTTGAGGTTATGTCGATAACGTATAAAATGAATTGAAAAATGCAATAAATGTATGGAGGTTATATGTTTACTGTAAATATGTATAAATTTTGTCGGAACCACAAAAGTATTTAATACAGTATGAATGACTGTTTTAAATATATAATTATTACGAAAAGTTGTCTTATTAAATTTATCGAGGCTTGTTAATATAACAGATAGCAGACTTTATAGTACTTTTGTGACGTTTTCGAAGCGTACAGTTAATACAAATGTCTTGCAACTTTTGTATACATTTTCCAACTTGTTTCAAGCTTTAACAATAACCATTACAGTTGTGTTTCATTACCGTGCTAATGAAGTCTCAGATAGTTAGCATAATGTATAATTTTATTCATACGATGTTTTCGTAGTCGCAATAAGCAATTCAGCACAGCTTAATGTTCATTCCATATATTCAATAACATTTTATTGTTATATTAACAGTACAAAGTGTATTAATAATATGTCTATTACAGTCTTAACGAAGTTTCACAAACTTTTGTACAGCATGCAAATATGTGTATTTCTAAAACATTTTTATAATTGTTGCAATTATTTCATCGCGATTACATAAGATTTAGTAGAATCCTATTGTATTGGCAATAGAAACCATTAACAATATGATCATTATAGTCGTGTCTTGCTGCAGTGTTATTGAAGTTTCAAAAAATTTTGCACAACAGAAACGATATATTCTTATATCTCTAGCATTGTTATAATTACTCTAACCATTATCGTTTTTGCATATGGATTCATTTCGTAGCATTCAATAACGCCCCGTTATATTATCAACAAAGCTTATTATGTTAACAGTATACACACTTACAGTCTCCTCTCTTTACAGAGTTAGCAAAGTTGTAATATTATATTGTTCTCGAAGTTCCAAAAACTTCTACGTACAATACACTATAACTCTAATATATTCGTAACATTATAATACATTACAATACTGTACTCTTATCGAAAATCATCCTAATCATTCCTATGAAGTTTGATCCTTCGTATGGACCTATTTCAAAGCACTCAATAGTATCCTATTGTATTACCGACAGAGCTCCGAAACTTTCTCCCCGCAGCGCATGCAATTTCTCTACGCTTGATATATTCTCTTAACCACACCCTTTTACTTGACTCAAACCGATGCAAACGAATCGAGTCCACGGTCGAAATTGTTCAAGCGGTTCCATTAAATTCTCCGGTGTTATTGGCGTTTATAAACATCCAGAGAATCCGTGGATCGCGCGGTACGAACGCGCGTAGGCCTGCGGGGAATCTGATCAATGTGCCACGATTACGATCAAAAGTGGCCCGCGCGCATACGTGTGCACGCCCCGCGTTCAAAATTTCACTCTTCATCTCCACCATCTCTATTCTGCCCACCCTCCGACCATCCCCTCCCCAAATCCCTCTTCTGCCGAAAACCTCTTTCTGAAGAGAGATTAACACGTTCGATCCAGAGCCGAGGTCACCGACGAGACGCCAGGGATGCTCACGATCGCGAGCACCTATAAAGTGGTGCAAGCCAGATAAGATACTACGTAGAATGTAGAGAGCAGTAGGTCGATGTTGATTCACATACTTGACGTTCGAGACATTTTCTGAAGTGCTGAGAATTTCGGAAGAATTTTCTTTTAATACATTCGCTTTGTTTTGATTGCTTATTATATATGTATTATTATAAGAATAGTCTTTTCGGCCGTGTTTTTACTATTCAGTTGTGAAAGATTTTTGAAAGGTTTTATCTTTTGAAGGAGGTGTTTTTTCGGCTTTGCTTTCATTACTATAAGGTACGTTGAATAACTTCTTGAAAATCCAAAATATAAATCCAAGAAGTAGTTTTAAATTTTCAGAATCTCATTTCACCAGAATATATAAAAATGGATCAAATGAATTCATATGTAATTACTAATACTAAAAATTAAACAAGAAAATACACTAAAACCAAATATTTAAGAACTATTTATACTTTACTTATAAAAATGTTTATTTATTTCTTTTTAATCAAAATATATTGATCTAAAAGTTTCTGCTATTTTAAAGAAAGTGAAATTCAAATATATCGAGTACTAAAACTGAACAACAATATTTCTATTTTATGTATTGAAATGTATCTTTCATTTTTGATCATTTTAACAATAAAAGAGGTTAAGTAAAAGGTGTGCGTGCGTGCGTGCGTGCGTGCGTGCGCATATAATACCGCCTTTAAGTGTCACGGAATTATCAGGGTTTGAGGTTAGGTGCTTTCAGGATAGCGTCGAAGCCTTAAATCGCAATACAAGCGACGGTAAGATGAAGTGGCGAGAGCCACAAAACGGTTCGGTTCATCGATGTATTACGTCGCGCGTGCCAGGACGGCTGGAAAAACGTGGACCGTTGATGAATGGCAATTTTTTGTAGGGAGATACGGTAAAAGAGCGCGGTTAGGGTGATTGAGTTTCAGTGCGAAGTAGGATGATGGGTGGGGTGTGGAATGTTCGAGCATGATGAACGTGCAAGGGGTGGTTGGAATTGGTGAGTAGTTTAAAGTTGTGTAGATATCGCTGGATTCTAATGATAGTTTAAAACAGGTCATGTGATGTGAGGCAGAGAGTAGTAACCAGGATTATCGTGATGGAATTTTTAAGTCTACAGAAGATGGATTGTTCTGTATGAAACTATTGTAAATTGTTCTGCTGAATTTTCAAAAAAAAAAAAATTGCTGTTGGATATTTTGTAGTCGACGATAGGTTTTCTGCAGATTATTATCAGTTTCCTAAATGATGTATTATTTAGTTTGCATAGTATTAAGTTGGAAAAGTAGATTGATATGTGAGTTTCAGTGTTAGCTATCGTGTATAGTATCAAATTTTCGTACGTGTCTTTTATGTTGAGAACGCAATCTTGATTTTAATCTGTGTTTGAAAATGTTCCTTCTACGCATCATTATGAGTTGTGATCCTAAAATATCAAAAGGGATAAAAAATAGATTAAAAGAATATTTAAAGAGTTATATGAATATTGGATAAAAGATATACAGGCATAATGTAGAATAAAATAAATAATCTAGACATAGTGGCATGATGATAACATAACCTATACGTAGTAACGGGGAGAATAATATTATACAAAGATTTAGAAAAATGAACTTTTTACTACCTGATATCAATCTTTCATGGAATGACAATTTTTCCGAAATTATACTAATCGTCCATAAATGATAGCATGTATATTATTATTGAACAAGATTTGCGTGAATCACCATATCATTCGTGCGACAAAATACTGCAGATTTCCTCTAATGGATCGCAATAGTGAATTGGCACAGAGAGACATGTCCCATCGTGAGTCTTGATACTAGTAGACTACAGTATCACATATATCACAAATGGGTATTGACATAGTACGATATAGATCGTCGCTGTTTAACAATGGCTTCATACCGACCATTGGTCTGACCCATCACCGAGTCATGCTACTTTATATTTACCAGAACGATGCACCGACAGTTGCTGTTGACATTTTCAACGTTGTTGGATTTATGTCATTTCATAATTCGTTATCGTGTAGCAATGAAAATTAGCTAGAATAACAGAGAACAACTTTTTTCAAAAAGTTTCGTCAAATAAGCAGAAAATGGATAATTAAATAATTTATAGAACTAAAGCGTGAAGTTAACTATGTGTATAATTTAGACTTGATAACTTATACAGACATAATTTATGCTTGAATAATGTATCTAATATGGTGGCTCTTGCATAGTCAACGTTACTATACTATTCTTTTATCTTTATTTATTTTATCTCATATAGCAACTCTTACGAGAGCTCATAGAAACTTTTTATGAATACCTTACTAATCTGAAAATATAGAAATCACAAGATATTTATTGCAAACATACATTTTACGAAGTATTCAAAAAGCCAGTTATTTGTTGTATTAATGAGCCATAATATTTAAGAGATCCATCTTTAGAACTATATAATATATGTTTAAGACCACTGTTCATATTAATAACAATTTTTTATTAGTTAAATGTTTGTAATAAATATCTTTTAACTTTCAAATACATATATACATTTTCAGCCTGATTTCAAGTTTTACCAATATAATCATGACATCAAAAAAAAAAAAAAAAAAAAAAATCAATCATGAAATTAAAAAACGTTTATGTAATACATATAATATATACATATAACTTTTCAATGGTATCTAAATTTCAAATACTTTTACGAGTAACTGTATAAATTCCAAGTCTTAGTAATCAGACAAGGTTAATCAAATGCGTCATACAGCTTCATAAATGTTCATTACAATCATACGTTGTGAAACGACGTCGAAATAACACTTTAGTATTATCATGGCAGCTCTCATGGAGGATCTCACCAGAAACCATTGCTATTCTCATTGAAAATATTAATTCCTCTTCCTCTTTCTCTCTTAAACGTGCCAGCACGTATATTTCTTTCCTCTTTTTTTCAATTCCCATACATTTTACTCGAGGTTAATGCAAACAGCAATCGAGAATTCGATTAATATTTGAGGAAAAATCTCTGCGGGCGAATAAAAATTTCTTTATGCTCTCGCGTTCCGCGGTGCTAGTCACTTTTTAATTTGCGCTTTTGTTTACCGACCGAGTCGAAAAGGCAATGGTGGCGATGAGCGCAAATTTATCCTACCGCGGAATCAGTTCCCTTCACACTGCTAATAATTAAAAAAATCTATGCCACTGGCATATTAACGTCCAGGCTAGTTATTTTTCCCCCGGGTAAAGAAATAGGAAACTGCGCCCGATATAGATACATACATGTCATGAGCAATTTCCTCGAATTCGAATGAGATACGTCGTCCCTTTCAACGAAGGTAAACAGTCAGTCGCGCGTCTTTAAATATAAACAGCTTATTAACGACCGTCAAAGAGCGCTGTTTGCAAAGGCAACGAGAAACGAAGTTGCGTGTCGACGAGTCCGCAATTATCCACGCCTTCGAATTTAGCATCCAGGTTATAATCGTATGATTTTAGCTAAGCAAATTGAAACGAAATATATTAAGGAATTTGATTAATTTAAATTTCATTAAATCCTAAATAAACTGATATCGTTCTGGGAAACATTGGAAAAAACGGGTATAAGTAATATTGCTACATTAGATATACATATGGTTTTTAAAATCGGTTGTTCATTCGAAAAGATATTGGATAGTGTGAGTAATGCTATAGAAATTGCAAAATATAATAAAATTATGTACGGAAATCGTTTTTTTTTGGAAGGATAAATATAGTGACAGTAATAATAAAGTCAATGCTACGTTAATCTTTTAGCTGTAATAATATCACTTTTTCATTATTTGGCAGTCAAAAATAGATGTATTGATAATTGTGTTAAATATATATACTTTTCAGAGAATGGTGCTTATTTAAAAAAATATTTCAAAAAACATAACAAAATTATCCTGCCATTATTCTTTTGGAACGCTAATAGGCATACCTGAAACGATTATAATAGTTAGTTAGTTATAACTAGAGTAAACATTTTTGTTACGATAATCTCAAGGGAAAGTAGAGTTGTAGTAATTAAAAAACCAAATATTACAAAGATATGAAAAAGCGTTTCCAATAACAGGAAAAAATCTGTGTAACAACATTAAAATTAACATTAAATTCCAACAATTAAAAAAAGAAACAGCACAAAAACGCTAAAGAAATAGCAGCATTGAAGACGATTGCTTCATATAGCTGCAACTGAGGTTGCTGATTCTTATCTTCAGGTTACCGACCATTCGCTTGCCTAGCCTGACCGATTTTACGATCTTTTTATATCGTGCTACACACTATATTGTATGTGCATATATATATATATATATATATATATATATATATATATATATATATATATATATACACGTTATGTATTAACTGCTAGAAAAGTAAAAATAAATACATAAGGAAAAATTAAATCTAGATACAGTAGACTAAAAATCTCCGTATGAACGATATATCAATTAATTATACCGTGTATACTCAAGCTATTATTTCAAGCTGTTATTATCTGAGGTTAGGTCAATTAGACGGAGCGCCATTTTCATTTCATACGTTATATCTCAGTATGCACAAAGGAATTAAGAAAAATTATATGAGGAAATAATGTATATTTTAATCGCGTAAAATGCATGATAACGATCTAGTACTATGAAAAGTTAATATAATTATTAATAAAAATTGGTTTAATATAAAACGTAATTTTCCTAATTTTTCTTATAGAGAAATAATATTCATTTCGATAGCGTAAAATTAATTATATTAGTTTGATAATGTGACATCAATTTAATTGTTAATTAAAATTAAATTTCTTTTTTCTGTACTATACGTAGAAGTTTCAAGTTTTATAGAGGCAAACTTTTATTTTTGTTTTATTTATGTTTTGTTTATTAAAGTTTATTATAGTATATTTGCCGTTGCAGTTATATTAATTCTAGGACGTATAATTGCATAATTTACTGCAAATTGGAATAAACGCAAGTGTATAAACAATTTGGCTTTAACGAGAGTGGAAGTGGAATTTTGCGTGTAATTAGCGCGCAGTCGTGGGCAATGATTTCCGGTATACATAGGTTACGTTACTTGAAATTTCCCCGAGAAAATTATATTAAAAGTTTTACATTTTGTAATGTCCCATCTACGCGAGTAATTAATCAAAAATTACACTCACGCGATTTTCAAATTTTTGATTATATATTTTGTGTGTGTGTAAGTTAACGTTTTAGAATTTAAAATAGTGACTGAAAACTCAGCAACATAATAATAAACAAAAACCGTTTGACATTAAATATTATTTATATTTTACGATTTTCACTGATGGGAGAAAAAATTATTTTGATTGATTATAGTTTGTCATTATGATGGAAAGTCTAGAAACTAAATATACTACTATAAATGGACTGTTTGACGTAAATGCAATGGTACAATGATGAAGTGGTACAGCAGCCATGCAGTAAATAAAAAATAGTTAAATAGATGGGTATGTCAGTAACTTTTAAGTCACTTTGTATCATAGGACGTTAATTGGAAAATACAAAAGAAATTGTTGTGGAATTTAGCGTTAATTGCACAAATATACGCGTATACTATACAGGATGATTCATGTAATCAGAACAAACCACGCATTTCACCAATTAGAATTTTTGCAATTAAAAACCATATTAGAGGGAAAAGATGAACAATATAAAGAAAAAAATGCCTTTTCAGGTTATTGTTCTTTACACAAGTCTAACTATACACATAGATTATGTAGTTATACAAACTTGTTCAATACAAATGTATATTATATTTTTCTACTGTTCGCCTACAGTCATACAAAATTGTAAATTCTGAATGCGCACCTCTACCGAAATACTAAATGTATGGTTCAAAGTTCATCTTGTTTTCCTTATATTATACATTTTCAAATTAATATTAAAGCAATGATTTAAATAAAATTTATTATTAATAGTAAATTTTCAATTATAGATTCCCCCTGTCTTACAGTCATACAAAATTCTAAATACACAAAATTCTATTGGAAAAACAAATGTGTGGTTCAAAGATCGTCTTCTTATCTTTGTGCTATGTATTTTAAGGTTAATATTAAAATGATAATTGATGAAATATATTATTAATAATAAATTTTCAATTACAAATTCTTTACTCCTATGTTCATGCTATTGAAGAAAAAACAAATGCATGGTTCAAAGATCATAGTGCACGTCGAATAGTGAAATTTCATTAAAAGCAGCCGAGTGTCCTCAGACTTTTGAACGGAAGTATAGGTTCGAATTGACCGAGGACGAAGCCAGGCCAGAACCCTCGGTCGGTAAAGGGTAAGGCTTCTCTCGAAACGTAATTATATGCCGTGTGCAGCCAGCAGCTTTCTCCCGGTATTTTCATAGCGTGTGTGTCTGTTTCTTTCAACGGCCACGGCCTCATTCCACACAGCGCGCATTTTTCTTTTCCTCGGCGGCATCCCGCGCTTCGTCGCCCCGTTATTTACTACGACTTTCCGTGTGCTCTCTTTTTGATTTATCTACTCACCGTCGCGTTTCACCATTCCCGTTTCCCGTGAATATTTAAGCCGAAGACACACTGCTGCGTCCCTCTGTTCCGTTTTTTCCTCCCCTTTCCCTCCCTGCTTCTCTCTTTCCCTTTACCTAGCTCAACACCTCGCGCGTTTATTTCTTCTTTTCCACCTTAAGCACCGTGTATCCTAACCTAACTTTTCAAAAAGCTTTTCAATGCTGCGTTAGGAAAACCAGAGAAATTATTGTCAACTAAGAGCATAGACGTTTTCGATAGCCCTATTTTGCGATCTTTTTGAACAAAAATTTTGTCAGCTGTTTAAAGTGTGGTCTAGTTACTTTACTTTCTTCTGTTTTGGGAATTAGAATTTCTTTGAATTCTTTTAACGAGAGACTTTTTGGGATTTTAGTTGAAAGCAAGAATTTTCTATAAGCGTTTTTTGGAATTTTGAGGAAAGAGATTCTATTGGCTGTTTGAAATGTGTTCTAGTTACTTGTTTCCTCTGTTTCGAGAAGTAAAATTTGTTCAAATCTCTCTGATGTGAGTTCTTTAGAGATCTCAGTTGAAAATGTGAAGTTTCTACATTACATAAAAGTAAATTCTTTTTGGAAATTCTTTAAAAAAAGAAACTGTTAGCTATTCGGAGTATGTCTGGTTTTGTCCCCTTTTTCAAGAATAATTTCTTAAATTTTTGTAATTTTAAAGGAAAAATTCTGTTAACAATTTGTCTAGTTACTTTCCTCTTGTTTGCGAATATGAGATATTTTTTATTTTAGAAAAAATTTTGTGAAATTTCAGAAAAAAGAGAAATTCTCAAATATTTGATATTAAACGTTAAGAAAAACCGGGAAACTGTTACTATTTGCTTTTCTTGAGTGTTTATGAAAAGGAAAAAAATTCTTTTATTAGTTTGAAACGTGACTGCTTACTCTCCTTCAAAAATATTAAAAAACAGATTGTTTTCACTTCTATGTATATATATATAAATCCTCAAAATATTTTTTACAATTTTTATGAAAAAAAAAAAAAAAGAAATCTTCAGAGATTGAAATTCAAATTTTTGTATTCCTTTAATAACAGAAATAACGAACTTTTGGAAGCACTTTTACCAAAGGGAAAATATTCTTTATGATTGCAAACCAATTTTCTTTTTTCCTCTTTGCTTTCTTTCTCTACCACAAAAACCGCACTGATAAAAATTTCAACAAACTTTTCATATAGGAAAAATATTATAGGAAAAAGCAAGGGAAGAAAAATTTTTATGCGATCGGAAAACTAGAGTTCAAAAAGCGTAATCAATATTTAATTGTCCACCGGCTACGGCATACTTTCGTACATTTTCCATTTATCCATTTCCTATTTCAGGTATCCCCATCTCCGCAGTTTTATTTCTGTTTCTACCCTTTTGATAAAAATTGATTTTAGTACCGTTTTAGAACCGATATAAGTCCAGAAAATAAATTAAGAACAATGTAAGAATCGATGTAGAAAAAATAATCAGAAAGAAGTTATTCACAATAGAACAGAAATCAATAAAATAACTGTTCCCCTTTGAAGGTAACATTTTACAAAGGAATTAAATAAAATATATTTTTTTCCAAACGTACACAATATTATACGTGCTTTATATAACCTGCATTCTTAAGAACTGAAATTGAACCATAGCTATTATCAACTCTCAAAAATAAAGAAACATATTTTTTATAAATGTTTTACAAATCTGTATATTTTACAGAGAAAGCTAACGTATACTTGTTGTTCGTATATTTGCTTTACATCATAACCTCTATTTTTAAGAACTGGAATCGACATCATAACAATTTTTCAACCCTTGAAAGCTACACTTTATGCAACAGTTAAATAAACAATCGTATTTTTTATAAATTTACGCAGTATTAAAGTACAAAGGTAATCTGTACCAATACTTTTGTTCACCACTATATTTAAAATGAAATTTCCAAGAGCTTCGAGTTTTTCCAATGTAGGTCCAGAATTCGTTAATTGAGCGATCGAGAGAGCATGGCAAATAATTAATTGACCAAGGTAAATTTGGAAAGATCCCAATCGCTTATACGCGGGTGGAAGTTAAATAACGAATCTCTACGGTCCAAAAGAAGAAGTTGATACGTTCAGAGCGATTTACTAACACCCCACGCTTTTTATCTTTTTTAATTCTTTTTTATGCTTTTTGTTGCTTCTCTAAAATTCTTTTTTCTTTTTTTTGTTTCTAACGGACTTTGGATATTGAGCGTGGGTGTGAGGTTAAATCAGAGAGATTTAGGCGGTTTTAATGCTGTCTGTGGCGCTATGTTCTCACACACCGTGCGGGCTCAAAGTGTAATTACGGGGCTCTTTTATGAGTAACTCCCAGGCACGTCATTCAACGTTGATTTATTTTCCTTTTTTTCTCTTTTTTTCATTTTTTCATTTAACCGAGGAACTGTTATATTTTTTTTTTTTTTTGGAAAATGATTAAGTTAAGAATGACTTTTTAAAATCTCGGTTGCGATACTTTGTAATTCTATTCCACCTCTTTCTGTAATCCATTTACAGACAACATGTTCGTTTTTAATTGATAGTTCTTTTTTATATATTGTGTTTTTAGATTATTAGATCATTGGTGTTGTTAAATTATTTTGAATTAATCGTAGAAATTTCGTTCTACTAATCATTTTTCTATTTATATATACATATTAATTTCCACGTGTAGTAATAATTCTTATTAATTTTCTAGTAGCTCTTGTTAAAGCCACTTTATTCTATTAAAATCGCAACATTCGCTATTACCGAAGTATAAAGTTTAATTAACGTTATAAAAGAATTAGCTCGAGATTATAGCTTCGTATTCCCGTATACAATAATAAAATTTACAAAGGTACGAGTTCCAGCAATTCAAACAATTCCACTCCGTTTCCACTCTGAGCCCCCTTTCTCTTCGCTTTATCTTATATTCAAAATAAATATTCCATAAATTCGCGCATCCCGGCACGGGGAATTCCCTGGAACCAGCGGAAAGGCATTAGCCGAGGTATCCTGTTTCGCACTTGACTCACGATTCACGATATCCCTACTCTCACAACCCACGATCTTCCCACGCCTCTCTCTCTTTCTCTCGCGCTCTCTCTTTCTCTCTCTCTTTCCAGTTATAGTACAAATTTTCAAAGGCGTCCCTATCCTACTTTCCTAACGTCCAAATTCCCTGGTAACACTTGGAACGATTGGTATCCCCTATATAAACGGAGCGAATGGCGTTGCTAGCTCCAAGAAAATGAAATTTTCATCTGTTTTTCCCTCCGACTATCTCCTCTTTCTATCTTGGCAGCTTTGTGCGTTTCCGGTTCTTTGTGCGGTCCTATTTCTCTACTCGCCCCCTCCACTTCTCCCTTCGTTTTCCCTCACCGATCCTTTTCATGCTTTTCTAATTACTCCACTGGTTCATCGTATAGAAAATGACGACGAGCAACCGTCGGTCAATTAACTTACAAACAAGAAAAGAGGAAAATCCAGGGACTCTCGAGCGAACGAGGCACAATGCACGCGGAAATCTGAATAGTCATGAACAACCGGCGCGTCGCGCGTCACATAGAGACACGACCAAAGGAGTGGGGATGTTGGGAAGTAGGAAAGGGCTTTTGTCGTGGCCCGTTTCAGCCGTTGGTACGCGCCTTTTCGCGCCTTCCGCCATCAACACGAGGTATCGTTGGTATCGATAAGTTTATCAAGATTGATGCGGGTTATCAAAGTTACCGTAGCTACTCTCTGTCCTACGGGGATCGAGTTGGGGGATTACAAGTTGATTCTGCAAGACAGCGAGAGGGCGGTGCGGTCTAAACGTTTCTGATATCGAGAAGGATGTCGGTTGGGGCTGAGTTTTATGTTACGTTTTGTTAAATGGCAGTTTTACGGACTTTTCTAAAGAGGTTGGGAGAGAACACAGACTTACGATCTATGGGCCTGGTCCCTTGTCGAGAATTTCGAAGGCTTAACGGTGTGACGTGAACTTGTTACAGAGTGAATCCAGCACCATTTATTAGATCAAGTTTCAGTGTGAATGTTTATTATCATGAATTACTTGCATAATAAATTTCGTATGATTTGTTTGATGTTCTTACTAGTGTATTTCCTTTTTATTTGCGATTCTAGAAGGTCTGATTTTAATGGGAATTTTTATTATTGAGAATTTTTTACTTTGTTATGAATAATTCCGCCGTATAAATTTCACGACGAAGACAAAACATTTTAGAGGTAAATTGAGTGTAATTTGTTAGATATTCTCTTCTGTGTTCTTCTTATTGTTACGCTTGATAATGGTGTTTACCTTGATGTGTGCCTTCATTGTTTGGAATTTTTTAGTTTTTGAATAATTCGCATTATAAATTGCCCGATAAAGAAGATATATTTTAAGTATTTTTATGTTTTTAATTTACAGTAATGTGATTAATGTAAATCATTAGTATTGGACATTTTTTATTGTTTACAACAGTTTTATCCTGCTGTGAATAGAGTTGTTAGTATATTTTACGATGAAAGGGAAATACTTCTAAAACAAATTTATTGCTATTTGCTAAATTTCTTCCTGAATACTTTCCTATATTTCATCAAGCTATACAAATATTCGATACAGTTATTTATTGATCAGAAATCTTTTAAACTTTCATATTTTATCGTACAGAAAGTGTGTAAATTTTTCCTATAGATTGCTTTCAATATTTTAACTTCTGACAATATGACATTTTTAGATTTTAATATTGTACAGTGAAATCATTTAAATATTTTACAGTAGAGTTGTTTGAATTTCGATAATATAAAATTCTATTTACATATTCTTTCTACGTTCATGCAAAAGGATTTGAATTACGCGCGCTTCCATTCCCCTTAATCGTTCATGAAACAAAGATTTAAGCGTTTTGTTCGTTGTTTCCTTGTAGCAGACTTGCTGATAGCGAGTTGGACGGTTAAGAAAGGCGCATCTAGAACTTGGACAGCCTGTTATTTATATCGCTATAGTTCAGACCCTGCTTAGTTCGTCTTTTATGGAAGTTTCAATAAAGATTGCAGGAGATGCGAGTTCCCTGGTGTGAAAAGCCAGTTCTACCGTACTCCTTGAGCAGTCACCGGAATGTGTAACAAGATGGAACCCAACTCTGTTGATACTTCCATTATCGAGTACTTCCCTATGCTATGCCGTTCTTTTCCTGGCGCCTTTTTAAACTCACTTTTCAGCGTTTGTGCAATGCTGATCATAGATTAAATTGTTTGCAACAATTTATCTGTTTGTTAATTTAATTACAATATTGCTTATTTGGTCGTTAATTAATTTTTACCATTATTGACGGAATTTATTAATTTGCTTCCTCCGTTTCTCTTCTATTGTCTTTTATGGAAGTTGGATAAATAGAATTGCATAAATTTATATTTAGATTACGTATAAGACTATTATAGAAGTAGTATTAAAGAAAAAAAGTTAGAAATTCTGAATCAGAATGTTTTATACATTGCGCAAACATAATACGTACATAAGTAAAAATTGAAATCTGTGTTATTAGAAATCTAATCTAGGTATCATATTTCCGTTCAAACCGCCTATCACCTTTTATCTAAAATGAAATCTTCCTAAAAGATTTTGAGTCGAAATTTTTAATTCTGCGTATAACAAATAGATAAGAATCATAATCTAAACGGTATCATAATCTCCTAAATCCAATTTAGACTCTATTTCCATACTAATATTATCTTGAATTAACATCTTTTATTCAAGATTGACGGCTTAAAGTAGGAAGATAAGAAGACAAAAAGTAATAAGATTAAAATTCATAATTCCTAATAATTCCGAGTGGAAATTTTCAACTCCATTTGTGATGGAAGATTAAGAACCGATATCTAGACGTAAGTCTAACCTACATGTCATTTTCTCACTACGATCAATCTGCCAAAACCATCTTCCATCCAAGATACGCACACAAAGCAGGACTTAAATGCTGATTTCAATGGACGTTGATAGTCGAGCCAGGGGAAACAATTGTTATATAGCGTGGAACACGTTAAAGGAACGGCCTGGAGGAAATGTAACTGTCAATACGCGGAACTCTCAGCCACTCGCGAAATCTGAGAGCTCTCGACATGCTCGAACGTTGGTCCTTTCACATATCAGAGATTCTGTTGACGTCGACCAACTAGAACTATATAGGGTGTTTCATAACATGTCGGACCCATTTCATCTCTGAACAAAGGACACAAAAACAATGAAAGGCATGTGTCTTGTTTGACCTTGTTCTACTCGTATACCTATTCGTTTTAGTAAAATAATATAAATATAACTATTTATTTGATATAAGCTTATTCGCATTAAATTGAAGTTCGTTGTTAAATTTGTGTTATAGTTTTAGCTTAGCTTTATATTCCGTTGTCTGGCTATATGGAGCTTTTGTAAAGCATAATAATTCCTATTAAATAAATATAAATATACAGGGTGGTTGGTAACTGGTGGTACAAGCCGAAAGGGGGTGATTCTACGCGAAAAAAGAAGTCGAAAATATAGAATAAAAATTTTTCTTTTTTAATTCTTTCATCGAGACAACGATCTACAGTGAGATCCGTTATAACGAGACGCGATAAAGTGCACGCGTACCGAACGAAAATTCAAAGTCGATTTTCTCGGAAACAAAGCCTCAAACGAAAAATTTTTATTCTATATTTTCGACTTCTTTTTTCGCGTAGAATCACTCCCTTTCCGCTTGTACCACCAGTTACCAACCACCCTGTATATATAAATATTTTCCTCAAATTAACTTTCATTTTCTTTAAATATATTCTGATGTTTCACATTCTATATTATTATATCCTAATTGATGCTCGTATCAATATATATTTGATAATACTGTACAGTATGTATATCAAAAGCTTTTCTGTTTTGCAAATATTCCAAATATATTGTATATGTAATTTTGTAGACAAATAATCCAGTGGAACAATAGTAGCTGCAACAGTGTAACGAAGTCGTAAAATCACTGGCGCGCGAAGGCGACCGTATTTGTATGTTGACACAGTTAAATTAGTAGAAATATAAATAGATATGGAGCTGAAATATGAAAAGAAATATTCCATACAAATGGAAACTTCACACAATATATGGAAACAAAAATTTACATTCGCATTACAATCCGCTCGTTCAACTTCTCCTTCAAATTATTAAAATATTAATCATACATTTACAGTTTCTTTTCCTTTTATCTATCTTTTATCAAAAATGTAACACAATTTTAAACATCGACTAATGTCGCTGAGTTACTCGAATTTTTATATTTTAATTTTGCTTTCACCTTAGCAAACAGAAAAGGCTGTTGTATATATGGTAATGTTGTGTCATAATGTGTTTTCGATATTGTAAGAAAATCTTTAGCATAAAATTGAAATAAGAAATAAGCACACCAGTAAGAGTTCTTTCGTATTTTAATCAACCTCTAGAGATACTTTTTAAGTTTCAAAAAATCGGTTGGGTCGTAAAACGACTGAAAAAATGCTGTTAATCTACGTTTTCGTTATACCTTGTTTACTATGATTGTGTCTCAGTTTAACACAATAATAATTACTAGAATGAAAAAATGACTAAAACTTGAGAACGGTCGAGGAAAATCAAACAAACTCCATGTTTGTATAAACTATATCCAGTGTTTATGCTTTTCTTTGTTCACTATCATGCCCGACATGTTTTAAAGCATTCTGTATACATACATATGTATGTAGGCATATTGATCCCACTGAAACTTCTTGCTTTTTTTTCTTTCCATTCTGTTTCCCTTAAGTTTTTCATTTTCTTTTTTTTCTTAACCTTTGTAAAACGAGCGTCTTATTTGACACCTCTGAAAGCTCCATTTTTAGTTATTCTTTCTTCTTTTTTCTTTTACCACGGTTCTTCAGCTGCTTCTTCGTTCTCCAATGTATATGACGCTTCGAGGGTCGTTTCAGTAAATAGAAGAAACTTTTCAGGTACCACTTCATGTTCCCCCAAGTTTCTTCCAAGTATATACGCCTACAACTCGCAAAGAGTTCTGTATTAACAGATTGTCAATGATTTTACAAGATTTATTATTTCTTACCTTGACTGTGATGAATAATATTTTATGGTATTTAATTAGAAAATCTTCCTCAACAATGCTATTGCATGCGTGTATTTTATTTTCAAATATTTCTCAGTACATATTAGTTTTGTAGAATATATTCTTATATATATTTTTATAAATATTGATATTCGCTGCATCGTTTACAATAAATGTTATTTCATTCTTACGTTAAATTCATAATGTATAAATTCATAATTCATAATTCATAAAGTTTTTATCGTTAAATTCAGTTAATAATTATACAGGGTTTTTCGTAATTATCAGAAACATTTTAAAAGCGCCATTTCTCATCTTTCGAACGAGTAAAAGTAACGGGTCGTTATAAAAAATTGTTTTAAAAACAACTATGATATACAGTTTAGTATTCAATGCTTCACTGAAATCCTACGAGAATTGGAGGGTGGGTGGGTTGTTCGTCGCGAAACCAAATATCTGCAACTTTAAAAACTAAAAAAATAAAGAGAAATTGGATATACGTTCGTTGAACAAAAAAAGGATTTTTTCATATTTTCTGCTATTCCGAGCTTGATTGACCTATATATTAAACTAGTACAGCGTCCTGGCTGCGAGTTCACAGGATTGATGTGGACTGAGGTATCTGGAATCAATTTCTAGGTTAGAGGATTAGGATCCACTGGTGTGATTTCAATAAAACTATTCTTTATCGGAGATGCCTAACCTAATTAAATTTCACGAATTTATAATAGCTGATATAAGTTCGAAATATAGGGTTTCAATATTATTAAGTAACATCAAGTATTATCAAGTAAATCGTAAAACAATAAGTTCCGATGGTGTATAATGAAAATAACTAGAGTATGTTTTGGCTAGTATTTATGAAATAGCATAGAATAGAACTATAAATAGTATTTATGAAATTCAAACATAATTGCGACCTTTATTGCATCTTGCAAAAAATTTCGTATAGTGATTATTTAAGAAAAAATTAAAAACATTGTAATATTGAATATTATGTAAACATTGAATATTATGTAAACAAGAATACAAATTTTTCCTTACAAAGGTCTGGTTCGATAGACATTGGTTAGAAAGTTATAGTGTGGCGCTGTAATAAGGGACAGGGAGAAAGAGAGGGGGGAGAGAGAGAGAGAGAAAGAGGACAGGAGAAAAATAGTACGTATTTCTAAGTCTCGTCAAGAAGAAGACTTCCCAGTAGGCAGAGGTTATGTCAGAGGACTCATTTATATGATGAATGAAATAATCAAGAATTTGAAAGAATTCTGGAAGATGTATATTCATCTAGCAATAAGGGTAAGAGTATTACTACACTGTATTTTGTAATTCACCTGCTCGCGTGATATCAATCAGAAGTAGGGTCCTCTTTTACCGTTTACTATTTATATAGAAAGTACATATATGAGACAAATCAATCGTCGACAAGCCTTTTGATTGAAAATGTCAACGTCAATATATATGATGATACGATGATACGATGATTCACAATTTGACAGAAAGAATCAGAAATAACCAGTTTTATCTGATTAAATTTTTTGTTACGAAAGACCATTATTGTGGGTTGGGCTATTCCTTTATACAAATGGCCACTAAAGTAAAACTCGCACGAACAGTCAATTCAGTATTAAAATGTTTTATTGCTCTCATATATAGCTTGCAGATAAACTTTAGTAGTAAGGTTATGAATGGCTTCTCGTAATATTTTAAGTAAACGATAAAATTTTTCATGTTATACAATTTTTATTGATCTAACTAGAGACGATAAAAAAACAGTACAAAATACGAGTAGTAAACATACGAGTGCATTTAAGTAATATAGTATTCTCATAGGTTAAAATTCCTGTAAAGTAAAGGTTTAAAGAAGATTCTTTAAAATTTTTATTTACGTTACCAGTAATAAAGCAAAATAATACAAAATAGAGAAAAATACAGGTAGAAAGTACACGGTAATATTTAGGTGGTATAACATTTTCATAGGTTTAGATTCATTTCAGTCAAAAGATTCAGAGAAGATTCTTCCGTTTCTTTTTTCTGTATTTTTTTGAACGTGCGCGCGAATACGCATTGCCAAAAATAGTACAAAATAATACAAAATAGAAAAAGATACAGGAAGAAAGTGTGCGGTTGTAGTTAAGTAGTACATAATACTTTGTAGGTTATGTTTGCTGTAGGGAAAAGGGTTTCGGAAAACACTCAAAATTATCGACATGAAATGTACAACAATTACATAGATTGGTCTCATCGAAGCATACAAAAGAACAGGGTGCCCAAAAATCCCTCCCCTCGATATTTCTTTTTTACTGTGGCAAGCGACGGTCATTTTTGTTTCGTGAAAACCGCGGGCATGTTTTTTTGTCGCTTTACCGACAGTACCATGAAACGCTCCTCAATCCTGTGTGGTATTAAACATTTTTCGCCATCGTAAAACGAAACTTTCTGTACCAGCTATCGCGCTGTTTTCAGACCTCAAACCTTGGGTTTGACGAACCGCGCTGTTTGCTTTGCTCCTGAAACTTACCTTTTCTTTGACTTTTGAGCCATCCTTCGATTGTCAGCGTGCGCGTTTCCGGCTTACGAAATAATAACGGCTTAACCAAGCATCGAGGAAAAAAGGATTTTAGCAACAAGAAATTTCCACGAATTTCCACGCGATAGGACTTTAACGAAAACTCCATTGATACATATAGAATGTCTCAATATTGATGGTACAAATGAGACGGAGATGCCTCTATAGGAACAAAATAAAAACAATCATACGGAAAGGAAAGAAATCGAGAAAGGCAGGTTTAACTGTACTGCTTAACTCGTTCCATACCACATTATTTTCGCGCGGCGTTTCGTTCAAGTCACGTATGTCAGTTGATGGTGCGCGCCAGATTCGTTTTAGACGCGCTGAAAATTTTAGTGGATTGAATAGAAAATTCAACGCGCATCGAAAACATTTCCTTCTCCTCTTCAACGGTTTTTCATCTAGGATGTACATCATAAAGTATATACAGATCTAGATAAAGGTCTTTTATAGTAAAAAATGACTAAAATTACTCAAGGTGTATTTAATTTCTGGAATAAGTGTCACGTACTTCATAGTCTCCTTACCAGGGAGCACTTTTGACATTTTAAATCTTAATTTCTTTAGATCAATGTATTGTTGAATTACTTCATTTCTTTAGTGTTAAATCATATACTTTAATTGTTTGCTTTATCATATACAGTAGCTGAGGAAAGTATTTAAAAAGTTAGTATAGAAAATTTTTATCTATGTATTATTTGTATTGTATAAAACGTTTTTAGATTTTATTAGCTCTATAATGAGAGAGATTGTCATGACTATATTAGTCATATTTGGAACCAATCTAAAAATAAGTTACAATATACAGGGTGGTTGGTAACTGGTGGTACAAGCGGGAAGGGGGTGATTCTACGCGAAAAAAGAAGTCGAAAATATAGAATAAAAATTTTTCGTTTCCGAGAAAAGGCTTTGTTTCCGAGAAAATCGACTTTGAATTTTCGCTCGGTACGCGTTTGGTACGTTATAACGGATCTCACTGTAGATCGTTATCTCGATGGAAAAATTAAAAAAAAAAATTTTATTCTATATTTTCGACTTCTTTTTTCGCGTAGAATCACCCCCTTTCGGCTTGTATCACCAGTTACCAACCACCCTGTATATACAATAATATACAATATATTTGGAAACATATATTCGGTAAAAAATTAGTATACGGTATAAACAATCATTTTAATCATAATAATATATAGGTAAAAGAAGTGGTATACATATTCGTAAAAAGTGATTACAAGTATTCTAATACTTGTGAACCGCTAATCATCCTTGAACATTTGGATTGCTAATTCTGATAAATACTGATTTGCCTATTCCCAGGTATGTATCTGCCGTAAATCGTGTGAAAGCAAAATAGTAAAGGCAAATTTGCCTTTAACAACCATTAAGCTATTTTTTTGATTATTTGGTTCTGAAAAAATATAACTATGAAATTACAATTTAATATATGTATGTCAATGTAGAATAAGAATGCATGTTATACTATACTGTGGATTCTATGACTGACTTATGCTAGATCCCGACTACTTTCTACTTAATATGTATTTATATCGAATATCATCACTACAGTCTTGCTACTTTCTTATTGATTATTATTCGTGTTAAATAATATGAAGTATAAATTGAATACGTTATTTCATTATTCAATTTGCATTAGTAAATACAGATATAACTAATTAATAATGAAATAACAATGATCCAATAATTACATTTTTCCGAGAAAATATAAGAACTTTCTGCTTATCTCTATAATTAATCATAAGAATATAAGAATCAGTTTCAATGAAACGTGTCAAAAGTCATAAGATAAATTTGTAAATGTAAAAATTATTTCAGTTCAGGGTATCAGTAATTTTAACAATTTTTTTCTCTGTAATTAATCTAAAACTCAGTTTTAATGAAAACTGTCTAATATCATGAGAAAAATGTATAAATGTAACAATTATTTCAGTACAGAGTATCATTAATTTTAGCTATTTCTTCTTTCTGTAATTAACCTAAAAATTAGTTTTAATGAAAACTGCCAAAAGCCAAAGAATTTATAAATGTACTAACTATTTCAATATAAGGCGTCTATCATTTAACTTATATAATATGTTCGTCGTTATTTAAAACCAAAATTTGCTTTAGCAATCTTTTGCATAAATCTGATAAGAGACTTAAGAAGAACCCTAATATATGACATGATGTGTTTGAACCAGGGCAAATTATGAATGATAAGGGAATCGACACGGTCCCCTCGGTGATATTCGACTGTCCGTCATATTTTCGAAAAATAAATCAAGCTGTGCCATACTGCCAACATGGCTGTACATAAATTACCACGAATGGCAGATGTTAATGACAAATGGTGGGGGTGGTGTTTCACGTTTAAACGTTCAATTGGCGTGGCATGTGAAAAACCAGACCGGACAACCGGACTGGAAACGATTATGACCGTAGCGAAAAGGTCGGTGAATAGAAAACATTCGTTTAAAAGCGTGAACAACAATACCATGTGGGGAACTCTCGGAAAATGTTCCCAGTCAGTGAATGAAGATATGTGGCCGAGTTATCTAGTACAGCGTGTTTGAAAACGTTGCGCTGAATTTAATAACTAATTGCATAGGTTAAGTTGGTGTACGAATTTTTGTAACGAAATATTATTTCATCGTACCATAATTATACTACATTTTTATGAAGCGAAAGAAAGATTGATCTTTCATTTTTACGATAAAGTAGTGCTTTAAACAGTGATTTAATATAGAGTTGTGACCATGACTGCTCTTATTTTGACGTTTTAAGGATTTTAACCTAACCTGTTAACTTGTCTCATTCGGATACTTAATTTTTTTGATGTAATAATTTTGTTATTTAAGTCCTCTATATCTTGATGCATCGATTCATTTCTACTGAAGATAATGTTCTACAACATTTATATTTGAAAAAAGTCAAAAGTTAATTTGGTTTGTTGTTTAGTAATTTTTAATTTCAATATCATGGATATGGTCAATAGATGACTGTTTAAGAGGTTAAATAAAATGTAGAATTAAATACTACGTTATTTTCTAATAATAAATGTCTAAACAAAAACTATTTTGTTATAAAAATACAAAAGCAAATCTATTTTAATCAATATCTTTAAAACATCCGGTAGATATCGAAAACGAATTGTCGACGGTAATGACACGCCAGAAACTCGAGAATCCTATTGTAGAGTCGTAGAGGGACAAAGAAACGAAAAGGGACAGAATGATGTTCGTACAGATCGTAATTACAGTGTCAGAGGAAAGCTCAAGGCTCTTTTTACGTCGGCGACAAATCTCACGGAGGAGTTTATGGCTCGTTGTAGATCTTCAATCCGGTTCATTAGAAGTGTCTTGATGTAATGGCGGCACGTTAAGCGGAAAGGGTTCGTCACTTCTTGTGAATTAACACCAGCTTTTCGGATAGGTTAGCTTCGTGACGAAAAGAAATTCCGTTACGTGCTTTTCATTATGGCATCATCTCCTTTTTCTTCTTAAATCTGCTCTTTCTTTTATGATTCAACGTGTGGTTTTTACTCAGTGAAAAAAATTTTCAGCAACTTCTAGGCAATTTGAGGTTATCGATGGATAGGTCGTTCGATTTCGAACGAGTCAGCTGAATTTGAACTCCGATACTGAGTTATTAGGTTAGGTTTGCAGAATTTCCAAGTGGAATTTATTACACGGGTTTAAGTGTGAATTTGTGTAAAATTAATCGAGTCATTGGTGAATTGTAGATGTCAGCTGTCATAGGATATTACGCGACATGATGAGCTAGTGAATTCTAGCAGATTACAGTTAATACCTTTGGTTGCAAAGTGAATATGTTTAACAATATCTAGTATTGTAATCATGTCGACCTTAATTATTCATCGTATATATTGTTATTTACCTCCTCTCTTTTATTCACTGCTATTCATTATTAACAACATACTATTGTGGTATTATTTAGAATATATTATTGAACAATGTAAATTATGTATGTCATGCGATGGACAATTATCGTAAAATAACTCGAAACACAGTAAGTTACAATAGCCGATTATAAATTATCGTAAAGCGATACATATCGATTAATCAATAAATAACGTGAGTGTCAAAAATAAATCATTTATAAGATTTTATACATACTATACAATAATTCTGCATTATTAATTACTATTTAGTATTAATAACATAATGAGTCTAATAAAGTACACTGTACTACTACAAATCTGTTTCTACAATTAGATCTCTACAAATTCTCATAAAATACGAGCAACCACAATTACAGAGTCCATTCAAATATATTATTAGATGAAACAATTTTCTATCTAGATCACGTTAATTATATTCGTAAAAGGATGAATTCGAATAAATGCTCATAGTCTAGTAATTATCTTACACCTAGTAACTTACGATCAATAATATATAAATATATCAAACATAATTTTAGAATTCAGATCACCTAAGCAATTCATCTTAAAACGCAAACACCCATCACCAGCCACTATACCTGGACACAGGCATGAACAGAAAACATAACTTACTTGTGTCGGTTCCAACTCTCGGTGACGCTCTGGAACGTATCGTCTCCAGCTTCTTGCTTACCTCTCAAGAAATTTCCTTCTACGACGTCCCCTCACAGCGTAGTAATGTTATTCTCCCCAGAAAATTTATGCGCATTCATGGTACCAGTCGGTAAAATGTTGCCCCGGGCTATCATCTCTGTAAGCTTTCTGGTTTGCAAAAATTACACGGGCTAATCGCTTCGAAACGCTGAACAGGCAATCTCTGGAAATATACAGTGCCTCGCCAGAATATTTCAATACGTATCGTAGAAAATTTTTGTAGATATATGCACATATTATACGTAACTTTTTAAAAGTTCATTAGCTCTGTGATAAAACACTATTATAATTATATTGCTGTGTGGGTAATTATGCAGTTCAATAATTTTTTCAAATTTGGACTATTTAACTTTATCTTTTTAATCTAATCCACCCAGATCGATCGAAAAATTACCAAAAAGATAAGGTTAGGTTTGGACAAACAACCTTCTAACCAATGGAAATACTTTCATCAATTCAAATAAATTTATATATTCAAATAAATTTATTAAAACCTGGTCTGAATCTTTAATCTTTTCAGATAAATTTTGAGTATTAAATCAATTAAATGGAATGAATTTTTATACTTTTACTTCATTTCTCATGTTCCCCCATTTAATTTATTATTTGAGTGATGAAATAAAGCTTTTAACACTCGACTTACAGACATGTCTTATACGTATCTCTAAGGCACGTGTCAATTTGACACATGAACAATATCATGCATTTCCTTTAAATAAAGCAACTTAGAAACTAACAATTGTACACTATTAATTTATAAATCAAACTATGAGAAATATATTTATATAAAATTTATAATATTCAACGTTATATAACATTACACATATTCCATGCATTTTTACACGTATACTCAATTTTGTCTGTACGTAAACGTTCGGATCGTTCTGTTCTTTTATTAAATCGTATGAATCGAAGAATTTGCATAAATTGATCTGTAGGCATTGTGGTCTAGAAGAAAGTGAGTCCCCATTTCTTGGGCCATAAATAAAAAGCTTTTACTTCATATGCTCCCCGAGCATACAAAATTGCAATAAAAGCAAGTAACTTAGTAATTGAAATTATCAAATCACTTTTTAAAACGCAACGTGTGGCGCAGTCTCACTTACTTGAGAAAACGGGAAGTATCGTTGCTGAATTATTTATGTTTACTTTTAACGTTCACTTTTTTGAAGAATTAACTCTTTTTGCGCGTTTATATTTATTACTGCAGTAATACTTAGATGAGTGAAGCCAATTTACTAGCATTAATGCTTACTTTACGGTAGAGATACGTCTATCACATAGACAGTTTTGAAGAAAATGAATTTCGACATATATTCGTCTCGTTAAATGGATAAAAGTCAGTAAAAAACTGTAAACGGCTCGTGTAATTTTCCTCGAGAAATTCGAAATGCGTCCAAATGATGTGTCCCGTAAACCTAGTGTTAAAAAGCATCGAAGTCAAGTAGTTAAAGCCTATAGTGAGTCACTGTAGATGCGCATGGATGGAATATAGGACATGGCCGGAAAGATGATACAGAGAGGAAGGAAGAGCGGGTGAGATGAGGGTATGGGATTGTATCGATTCTGGATAAAATTTATAGTTGCCTTGATAACATTTACTTATGGGTTTCAAATACAGAATTTCTCGCGGAATCGGGTTCACCTGGTTTAAATGCTGTTCGGTTACATATATATATATCATAACTTCTTATCCGTTGGAAGTATCATTTCTCTGATTTTCATGCTTTGCCTCTCCCGTCCTCTTCTCCTCCCACCTCCACCATGTGGATGAGGAATGTTCTAGGCATCTCTATGCATAATTTATGGCGAATGAAATCTTTCTTTTTTGAAACAGAATATATGCGTATGTGTTGGTGATTTCTTTCGAATTCGATGAAAATCCTATCTAAAAGTCTCTTGCGTAAATAATTCTTCCCATACATTGAAACTATCCCTGATCCTTTTATTCGAAGCTGCTTGCAGGCATATTGAATCATCAATCGTCCCAGTCACGTTTATTTGACGGGCAACGAGATACACTATCTGCCAAGAGTTTAAGGTTAGGTTTGTTTTGTTTTAATATTAGGTTCATGGACACTTCGATTGCGTCAAATTGACGCGTATCCGTAGAAATAGGTATAACATGTAGAGAACTTCAAAACTATAAATGTTTTTATAACTACAAATATTATTATAACTAAAAGCTTTGAAGAGAATAAATTTTCGATATATATTTGTCTCGTTAAATGGATAAAAATCAGTACAAATCGTAGAAGAAAAATGTAAACGGCTCGTGTAATTTTCCTCATGAAATTCGAAATACGTCAAAATGAAGCGTCGCGTGAACCTAGTTTTAAAGATAGGAGCTTTTAAAAGGAATTAGTGTTCCTTTGAAATTGTAGGTTTATTTCATAGTAGCATATTTGATGTTTTTTTAGTGATTGTTAGTGATTTATATATCATATATGAATTAGTTTTATTAATGATGATGATTTTGCAACGTTGCGAGCGTTTTATATGGCTTTTATATGCATGTACTTAAAAAGTAAAGGTAGAAGAGGATGGAATAAATTGAAATGCGGAAAGCAATTTAATACGAATTGAACTTTTCATCACGATGATCATAAAGCAGAATAAATTCGCATAAAATATGATTAAATTAAGTTATTGCAAATACGAAAAATTAAAATTAATTTCTTTTCATATTAAACGAATTTATCCGTGGAAAAAATGACTTCCGGGTCAATAGTGAAATCAGAGGATTCAAAACTGCTACAATCGGCCAAACTTTTTTCCAATACTGTACCCACCCTCCATTCCCTGTAATCGCACAAAGAAGCTCGACACAGAAACAAAGCAGACCGAAGCATAAAACAAAAGGCGATTTCCAACAAGGAATAGCGGCACATTGCAAAAAGCGGCAATAACTCTCTCATAAATTTCCTCTGCAAATTTCCCGCGTATTACGAACAGACCAAATGCGCGAGAATCATCCTTCGAGCAGAAGAAACAAAATCAGCTACCAAACGATCCGTTCTAACTCCTCAAAAAAGGAGAAACGTAGAATTCCAATGAAAACATTATCGAGTTTTCCAATCCAAAAATTCTTCGATAAAAAAATAATTCGCAAAAGACACAAGGAAAATGTTCCGAGAGATCTTCTTGCCGAGCTCATTTGCATGAAACGCAGCTAATTGCTGAATAACATCGACCATACGCCTCGCCGTTCCATTCAGTCCATGAAAACTAGTCTGCAGGTTACTCGATCTGCTCCTCGAATTTTAATATTTTCTAGCAAGGAACTTGCCTCGAAAATTACTGGCATACGTAAGGAAGTGGCCTGCTAGGGCCTCTTACGATTTCCTCGCGAATTAGCTAGTGGATCGGTAGGGGGGATGGGAAGTACCATCGACGTCACTAGGGCGGCGTTAATCGGCAAACTGGAACCCGTGGAACATAGTTGAATAATAACATTTGCGTAATGTTTGCGTGGTGTGTGTGCTGAGGCAGCCGAATAGTACATACCAGTTTAGGAAATTGAGAGAGAACAGGTGAAGAGAGGGGAAGGAGAGCCTGCATTCTGCAGCAGTAATCATACGAAACCATGAAACCTGAACCAACTTCTCTAAGCTGTGTAGCAATAGCAATGATAATGGATACCCGATACCCCTCCATTTCTGTGTTGGCTGCTATATACGCAAAATCTGGATCATCCTTCGAACACTTGACGACAACTATGTACATACATACCTTTTGAGTTTCTGACTTGCCGTCCGGTATATGAGTGCCCCTACTGAACGTGGCAACTGTTATGATAATGCTGCCGTTGTTGCGTGACAAGATGAGCAGATTTTATTAGCAAAAGCTTAAACGTGATTAGAACGGAAAATAAGGAGATTTTCCATTGATGAGAATAAAGAAAGAGAAAAAGGATGAATATATTGAGTGGAATAGAAGTTTGTGGTTTTGAATAGTACCTTTTTTAGGTTAGGTTGTTTTGTAGAAATATTTTGCCTTGAAAATCGGTAAAAATTATTTATTTGGAATTTGGGATTAAAAATTGAAATTTATATATGAATAGACTGCGGACCTTTACACAATTTCATATTTTTATTAACATAACTAAGGAAGTGGAACCTGCATAAGGATTTATTTTATCCATTGAAGATTATAACAACTATTTTACTTTGAATATTTTTTACATCTTTGCATATTACGTGTGTTTTGTACATCTTTCTACTTTGAAATTTTCTATAAATATATAAAAGTCTGCAGTCTAGTTATAAATAACAATATAGTTAGAACATGAACATGAAACATGAATATGAACACAAACATGAAGTATTTGATGTAAAAATTGTCTTTCCTTATTACAAATGTTTTTTTATATTAATTTAAAATTATTCTGATTTAATATAACTTATGCTATTTAAAATTCTGAACAATATCATTTTTATCCACATTGTTTCGACCAATTACAATTAAAGTTCATTATCTTAACCTTAAACTTTACCATCTTTAGTTCAGCCACTTATGTGGCTTGTTTTAACGGTGCAGCTAAATCATCCTTAAACGACGAGTTTCCACGTAAATGGATAGAGGTCATGAATGGTCTGTGTTGCTTGACCTGCTCACCGAACTCGCGGCACCATTTAAAATCGCTTGTTTATAACGACCACTTCCGGTTTTAATGGACAAACTTCCGCAGTCGGATAGTTAGAAACGGGAAAAATGGCACGAGTCAACGTACCATCGCCGTAAGTCATCGATGCCTATTGTTGGTAGTACGTTCATATCCCCTATAAAATATTACTCTTAACATAAAATTAAAACATTCATGTAAAGAATTTGTTAAGACTATACTTCTTAAGAATTTAACAGAATTTAAGAAATATAATTCTTATTAATAATCATTTTATTATTATGTTACAAAACAAAATAACTAAAATTCACAGAAAAAGTTTCTCTCACGAAATATTATTCCGAATCTTACAATTAGAATATTCGCCTAACCAATGTTTTAAAATGAAACGAAGTACATAATTCAAATTTACAGAACAAATTGTGTATACAATCAAAAAGCGAAAATAATAACTTCGAAGCATGCATTAAACTTCAAGTCATCACCTTCAACTTTAAACCTTCATGAAAGTTTGTAATCCAACTTCAAAGCTGGCTTAACCTATCCTATTTACATTCAAACCCTTCTAACTTTCTTTTTACCACTTTTTCTCATTTAAATGAAATTCCAAAGTAAATCTTGTCATCAAAGACTAGATCACTTCTTCATGACAACTCAATCACGTCTATCTATTCATTTATCTGATTTCAACCACGAGATTAAAACACGAATTCGATGAATTTCGAGACAAAACACACGCGTGCACTCGTCAATTTATGAGCGAAACGGGGAACGTTCTAACAAAAATTCAACCGAGAACATTTTGTGAATTTTCATGAAAGACACGGTTCGTTTCCGTGACGATTTATAAGCGATACATATATGAAAATGGAGGTCAACCCCGCGCCATATTTGATCTGGAAACGTTACGAATCGTGCGAGAATCGCGTTTTATGTCGGTTTTGTTGTTTTCGAAAGGACGTGGCTACATCGTTCGTTATCGAGACGCGTAAATTCACCGAAAAATATTCAGAGCAAAACGCTCTCAAGAAGTCTACTTGAAACTAATGAAACTACTGGATACGCCCCTTTTGTAACGCTAATTTGTTTAATAAATTGATAATAAGTCCACTTTTCATTGTTCCATAATCGGATAAATTGCGCGGAACGGGAGAACTGAGGTTGAAAATTTACATTCCTATGGGGGGATACATTTTACATGCAGAAAAGTATGCTCCTATTTGTCAGGCTTATATTATACTTGTTAACTAAGTTAACTAAGTAACTTGTTTGTTAAGATAATTAAAATACTTGTTCTCAACGTTTAATTTTTTAATTACATTGAACAAAATAAATGTGATTTTTAAGGTTAATATAACATAGCAAAATAAAAACATACTACATACATAGTATAATGAGAATGTTTTATATGACTTCGATTTTTAATGTTGATTTTTCAAATTGATAGAAAAAACATAAAATTGGAGATATGTAGTATCTCTTCAAAATACATTAAATAATTATACATATGTATATGTAGTTGATTGTAGAAATGTAGAAATGTTATACAATTAGTTGAGCTCAGTTCAGAATTCTTTCTTCCTTTGTAGCATAATTAAAACAAGTTTTCTACAACACATAACTTAGAAAATGTTATTTTTCAATAACACAACGTAGCCACATAACACGGAAATTGCATCAATAACTATTCACACGTGTCACTTTTGTAGCCAGACAATGAGATTCAAGATGCTTTTAGACATGTCCAGCTGTGGGTGTGGCTACATCATTCAATGTCGCCACCTAATGTTTTAATTTATAACCTCACTCCGCTCTGGTTCCTACCATTACCATAAGTTAATAAATAAAACTTGAAGTTGTCCTTTTGAATTTGAATCGTTAAATATATTTTGAACTCCTTTTTTATACTTACATCAGTAGAATACAAATTCCAATTATTTAAATTTAAATAAACCAATATGAATTTTTAAACAAAGAATATTTGAATTCGTGTTTGGAAAATATTGACATGATGAAGACGTACGCAACGAAGCAACATGAATACTTACATAATTAACCATAGAACGTGCATATGAGTGAACGTAGCGACAAAAGGTAACCATAAACGTGCCAATAAATGTTTCGATATTGTAGGATCATAAATCGCGACCGAAACGTTTGTATGATAGTTGCGGAAAGTTTATGCTAATGAGACCGCCGGCTTGTTAACAATTCCATTTAAATTCCAGAGATGGCCTGGTGTGCGCCTGTGTATATGCATACGTGTGCATGTGGGCAACGATTTCATTAAACCGCCTCGAATTCGACGCGGACCTTTAATTTTATTTTCGCGCCATTGTGACGTGCCAAAAACGAGGAAGATAGAGATAGAGAAAATAAATATCTACTCTCAAAGGGACAGGCGGGGAAAACTAGCGAGTAGAACCGCTACGAAACGTAATCGTTCGTTTTCGTCGTCTAAAATGCAATTCCACTGGATCTTAATACGGACGCCCATATATACATAAAGTATACAGGGTGTTGCGCAATTCATGGTACAAACCGGATTAAGGAAACTGTATGGCTCAAAATAAGACAAAAATGAAGAATAATAAAATTGCGTTGGAGGTTTCGTTTTCGAGGAAATCGAGTTTGAAAATTTGTGAGATATACGTGAATTTAACCAATTCTAATTTGGACAGCAATGGACAATTGCCAGAACGTTACTCTACATGTGAAAGTAGGTTGGAAATGAAGAATAAAATTTTGCTGTTTATAGCCTGATTCGGGGGAAATAGAATTTGAATATAAGCAAATTTTCAAACTTGATCGTCTCAAAGACGAAAGCCTTAAACACAATAATTTTGTTTTTCTTAATTTTCATTTTATTTTAAGCAATGGAATCTCGCTGACCGCTTTTGTACCATGAATTACGGACCACCATGTGCATACACACATCTTCTCTTCACTTTCCTTCTTCATTTTCTCTTTTCTGCGACTATTTACTGTGGCTCCCTCGACGAATTTCATGTTCTTCGTCCGTGTGTCCTCCCATTTCTCTCCTAATTCTTTTTCCGGCTTTTCTAGCTTGAGAAAAACCGGAGATTCCATTAACCACGGATAAGCAAATTCCGGACAATTCGGTTTCTGGCCGAAATAAATTCGTTCGTTGGAGAAGACTGTAAAAAAAAAAAAAAAAAAAAGAAGGAAAGACGATGGCAAAGGAACGAAATAAAGGAAGATACTAAAAACAGATAGAAAGTGTGGCCTCTCTCTGCGCCTGTTTTTTTTTCGCCTAACGAGATCCATCGGTAAAATTTCGTCCGACAGAAATTACGATATAACTTTTCGTCCAACTTCTTTCTCTTCTCTTTCCTTTGTTCCTCTTTTTCATCTTTCATTCGGTTTTTTTCTTTATCTGTGCCCAATATAGGTGATCAACTACGATAGTCCTAGGGGAGGCGTATCGGTGATCACCGAGAAGGGAGAAGTTACAACGTCGTATCTTTTGGTGCAGCGTGCCCAGCGTGCAGATAGCGGCCAGTATACCTGCCATCCCAGTAACGCTAATACAAAGACAATCCTCGTGCACGTACTTAATGGTATGTACATACATTTACAGAAGAAGTTGGAAGTTCCGCGGTTTTTCGGGTTCTTCGTTAAAGTTGCTCGTTTCTCTCTACTTTTCGGTTTTGTGGTGCTTTAAAGAAATGACATTTCACGTGGAATTCTTGGCTTTGCGACTGTGTCTAGAAGAAAATGTAATTTGATTTATAATTAAAAAGTAGAAAGGGAGGATACTGAGGAACGTCGCAAAATAGCTTTGTTGGGAAAATTAAGTTTTAATATCTTAGGCCACTAGAGGGGCAGCGATATTCAAAGACTTTGACTGTATTGTTTGTCAAATGAAATTTATACCCCACTACAGAATTAGCATTTCTTGTTTTTAACCAGTTCACCGAATCTTTAACGCTATCTTATGGAAACATTTTGAACATTATAGTCATTGTGATTTGATATTTCTGCAGTTCTACTTCTCATCAGCAAAATGTATTATGAAATGGAAAATCACTAAAAATGAACATTCCTCTTTTTCCCCTCTTACTTTTCCATTCAGAAGGGAAGAAATTAATCAACCATCCGGCTTAATTGCTTTCCATGCTTAATAAACGAATAATTCAAAAGTAATAATTATTTTAACGCGCATGTTTAATGGCTTGGAAAAAGTTTGGAATCTGTACCGTTCAAGTTTTCCTTTTTGTTTTCCTTTGACATTGAAATAGCTTGAATTTTGATTCTACGTTCAAAAAAGAGATATCGACGGTATATTTGCAGTTCAGTGGCTTGCTTAATCTATTTGCAACGGATGACATACTGGTACGTGTCGGAGCTTTATTAATATTTTAACGACAATAAATAACATACCGGTATTCATAAATTCTAGTTGTTTGCTTATATTTCTATCAGTTATTATGGCAGCGTCAATTATAAGAAGAATGAATATTCATTGGGTTCATGTTGGGACTTAAAACAGACAAAGGCTGTAAATAAAGTAACTGGTAAACATTCGTTTTTATAGATTATGTTATTTTCTTTTACAAAAATTACTTCACCAAAGATCATCTGAAAATCGATGTATACTGTATACGGATAACAATATTCCTTTTTATACAATATGTTACAGCAATAAAAATTCATCGTTCCATTTGACCCTTCCAGGAGTTTCTTTTTTAACTCGTAAGAAAAATGATCCTTTATCGAAAACATCTTTTTCGATGATTTTGTGATGACGATATAACGTATGTACTATAAATTATAAAGCCAATTTTACCAGATGCAAATATATTTATCTCTTAGTTATTAAATAACTTACAAAACTACAGTGTTCTGTATACAGGCATTAATCATAATATTTATCTCTTTGATACTTCTTTTCCTCGTAACTTCTTTTCCTGTATACATTTTTGTGTCATTAAAAAAGTTATAAAATTTCAGAGTTTTGTTTTGGATGGCTCATCCTATGTGGTAGTTATTGTGTTAATCAAGCGTTTAGAGGCCAAAGTTTTACACGAGATTGATACTGTTGTGATTTAGTTACGCTAAAATTAGAGGGATAATTAGTATAAAGAAGAGAGAAGAAATGAATGGCTTGACGTTTGACGGTAATTAACTAGCTGAATTATAGTAATTGTCTGTATTCTTCGGAAAGTGGCTTTTGATGTTTCAGTTGTTGTTCATTTGTTACGCATGAATGTACATTGTACATAGGTTTCTGTTCTTTGTAGGTACACGATGAACGAAATACGTTGTATATTTATTCGAAACAATCGGAGAATTACGTTTTGTGGAAACTGTAAAATGGCCGAGGTACCTGAAACCAACACAATTAACGTTTTAATTGTATAATGTGTCGAAACTTTTAGAACCATGAAGTTTCCAGTATAAAATGGCTCTCCACAAGTTGAAATTGAAATTGCAAATGTTCTAGATATCAAGTATCTGAAATTCATTATAAATTAACATTTAATTTGTATAATATGCAGAAACGTTTAAAACATTTCATATATCCGGTGAGATCACAAAGCTGTTTAAATGGATGCTTCTCTAATTGAAACATAATTAAAGTAAATGCGAGATCGGAAATAATTTCATGATTGTGATTTCACAAATTTCTTACGTTTGCTTTTATGAACAGCTTATTAATGTATAAGCTCTTCGTATCTGATTGATTTATTATCAGAACCCTGCTGTATATAATTGAACGTAACATTATTAGTTAATTCTCCAAGTCCCAAGTTACAAATTACGAATGATAATTAATTGTTTTGCAGAACAGTAACAAGCTTGGTAATACAACAGACAGAGTTGCACGAAACAATTTTATAAAGTATAAGCCACGTAAAAAGCTTTTTAACAGAAACTTATAATCTTAGAAGTTGTCACTGGCCAATTAACTGTGTATTATTAGTTCATTAATTATCCTGCAAGAAGATTATTTTATATGCTTGACTAAGTATAATAACTCATTTATTAACTATCTTCATGTTATCAGTGAGGTTGCGTGATGCAACATTCACGACGATTAGTACATGCGAATACAGTTAAGGATTTGAAATCAATAAGGATTGCACGTACTTATGTGCTACACTAATGGCAACCATTTGCTGGAAGCAAGGTGCTATTCCAGGTTAAGCATCGATCGGTTAAAAGGTTACGGGGAAGAAGCGAAGTACAATGCATTTTTCACAGAATTTTTCATTAATTCCTACTTCTTCAATTTCTACGAGAATGTTTGAATCAAGCGCTTTATCCAAAGCTACATTTACACCAAAATCTAATCCTTGGTCAAGAACCTAGCTGTAATGGACGACGTCCATCTTGTGGTCAATCAAAGGTCACCAACGGTCATTTTCTCAAAACCATTCCCGCCATCTACCTAACCACCGTGAACGCTCCTGAAGACTTCTGCTCGTCCGACTAATTCCGTGAACAGCGTCCAACTCAAATCACTTTGTGCAAAATAATCTATTACTCGGCTGGCTTCCCTTCGGCAATACTTTCACACGGCACAATCCTCCATGATGAAATTGGAACTTTGAAAAAGTTTCCACATTTGGTGCAGCATTTCTTACAGCGTTCTTTACGGGAGGATCCAATCTTCCAACGAAGCAGGAATTTTAACAAAAAAAAAAAAAAAAAAGAAAAAGAAGCGCAGAAATATGCATAAAGAAATTACAAGAATAGAAAGAATTGAAGAAGAGTAATAAATAAAAAAGGTAGTAGCAGTAGTGTGCAATTGGGTTGGCAACTAAGTGATTGCAAATTTTGCCATTAGGTGGTATGGACAAAATCCGCAATCACTTAGTTGCCAATCTAATAGATAGTGCTGAATTGCAGAACAGAATTTCAACAATAAAAAGTACGATGAAACGAGAAATAAAAATGGCAGAATAAAGACACCATGGAAAGAACATTCAAGAAAAATTGTAGCAGTTAAAGGTATATACATCAGTAATAAAAGCAATACATACATATTGGGGACTGAATGAAAACTGGGGTTATGTTTGCCACGCAACATGGATTGCTGTACAAGTTTTGGTTTCTTATCGTTTTAGGATTCAGTCAATTTGTTCGTGGAAACACCTCGTCGTGTAAACTTTGCCACTTGTCGATTTTACGATCGTGTCATATCGTAAAAACTACTATGATATGATCGAAACTCTTCAAACAATACATATATTGCGATCAGAGTACACATGTATGGTATTTGACGCTTGAAGAAAAGGTGAATTTTGCTGAACAAATAATTCTGCGAGCCATTTGAAGTTGAGCACGAGGATAGAAAATGAAATTCGAGTATTACGAATTAACCTTCAACTTACCTAATACAGTGAAACTTGGGGGATATTTCATATCTCAAGAAACGAAGAAAATTTCTCCAAGTATGGCTGGCCCCTTAATTGAGCCGTCTAGGACGAGAGAGGGTCAAGTCAAAAGAGTCGGAAAATCGAGTTAGCTCGACGCTGCTGTTCCACTGAAATTGAATAGCAAGCTTTAAGTATGAATTTCACAAGATGAGATGAAATTGATTTACTTGCCATTCTAGACTGCTTGATCATTTTAAGTCGTATGACCAAGAATAGAAGGGACAATTGAAGGTGAAGAGACACAGCAGCAGGTTCTTAAACCTGCCATTGAAAAACAGTGGTTCTTTTTGCTCATTCCTTCTCTTTCCCTTCATTTTTCATGATGAGGAGAAACAAGTATAAAAATGAGCTATACTTTCGGACAATGCAATTTCGCCCCGAAGACTCTCCTCCTATGACCATAAAAACAACGGAGTTATTTAGATGCTTCCACTTTATATAATATAATATAATGTCGAGGAAACGCTACTAAGTTTACCATCTAAAACGTCCCTCCTTACCTCCTCGCCTTTTCATTAACCCACAATGTACGATGATTTGAAAATCTTCTAGAAACGTAACATTTGTTTTGCAAAGTGATAGAATACACAGTACAATTGAACGGAGGATTGTACTACATGCGAAGATAAATTAAAAATATATGAAAAATTGTCAGATACACGCTGACTTGTCTGATTTTTTAGAAACGCATAATCAGATAGGTTATTCTACATGCAAAAATAAGTGGGAAGGTTTTCAAGAAAATAGAATTTGAAAATTTTATAAGTACGCGTCAACTTGACCGATTTCTTATTAAATGAAAGTGGACGATGGTAAAGTGGGTATTTTACATGCGAAAATGTAGAATAAAATTGTTTCATTTAAAGCCAGCATTTTGCAAAAGATCGCATTTGAAATTTCCTGGGGTACATTAATTAGTCAAATCCGATTCTCATGAAAATGAACAAATTTTATCACTACATTTTTTAATATATTGTTGAATGTAAAACAACCTTTTACCATATCTCGTATAATAATGTGATATTTTATTAATTATTACAATTACCTAGAAGTTTGCGTATTGTAGTTATTTGGCGAATTAAAATGCAGAATAATATACATACAGAAGAATTTTGGCAGTTTTTAAAATGTATTATTCAAAATGTGTTATTAATGTATATTATATCCATTTTTATGTTTTCCACCAACTCTTCTACATTTGCATAAATTAGTTCAAAATTAATGAAGTTAAAACTGTTTTAATTGGAGACTCTCCTAAATCTAATGTTAGTCACATGCAATCTTTTTTGACCGTGTTGAATGTTACCTGTTATATTGCGTTCATCTTCGTCTTACCATAAAAGGGATAAGAAATATAAATCGCCATCCTGAATCACCCTATCTGTTGGAAGATTTTATCTGAGCTGCCCGATAGATTGCAGCTCTTTCCCCCCGTGTGATTGCTTGAATACACTCGACACAGTTTTACATCGTAATTGATAACTCGCCTGGATATTCGATTTTTCTGTATGTTCAGTTTCTCGATTTCTCGTTCTAGCTACTAACCACGACCCATCAATTTACTATATGAAGACTACAAAACACGATACACGATAAATCAAATTCCTTGTCTTTTTAAGGAGAAGCAGTTTTAAAATTTAGTACGTCACTAATTAATCTTATACCACAAAAATTGTCTTTTTATTTGAATTTACAGCTAAAAATTTGTTTTTTCATATTCTTTAAAATATTACTTATCTTAATAATTGTGCTGTGGCTTTTATAAAACTGTACCAATTTATCAACTATTTTTTAAAAATTTACATCTATCGACCCACCATTGTGGCGGGTAAAAGAAAGACTAAAATTGTTACCTACGCTATGAATTTTAGTAACATTGTACTAATTGTTTACCATATTGATAATAACTATCTGTTCTGTGGTGTATATAATATTTGTTAATTGCTCGTATTTAAATATAAATCCATTTTGTAAAAATATGGTGCCTTTTTACATTAGTCATTTTATAAACTTTCTTTTCAGTAGGGTCTTTCAGGTTTTGCGCGATTCTTGTATATTTTAAATATGTAAAAAATTCTATAAGAAGTTACTAAAATACTTCTAGGTATGTAGTTTAAAGTTACAACAGTTAAAACAGTTAAAAATCTTTCCTATTTGTGATTATTTTGCAAAATGAAAATCAATATTCTGCCTAGATCATGGAAGATATTGAGTGCGTCATTTAATGGTTAAAATCCTCCTGTTTAATTATAAAGCAAAAAAAGGAGAAAATTAGCGAAAATGTGCTTATCTATACGTATTTTTCCCCGTAATTTTCATACATAATTATACGTATCTTCGAAAATATGGCTTTCAATGGTAGAGGCGATCTTTACCAATATTTGCAGGATATTTCGAGGCAGTAAAGATCGGATTACCAAACACACCAGCCGACAGTAGCGACACGACGAAAGCAAAGGGAAAAATTTTTAGCTAAAAACGAAGGAACAGTGAAAGAGATATTTCCATTAACACGACTTTCCATTAACTGGTCCGTTAATGAATTCTCGTTAAAAACTACTCCGTTGTCGTAATCGCGTTTCTGTTGCAAAACTCTGAACTCTCCCTTTCCTCTTCCTCTCCCTTTAAAACAGAAAAAGAGGAAAAGGATGGCGTGTGGCGGAGGAAGAGCGGCAGAGATGGTGGAAGGAAAAAGAGAAAAAGAAACGGTGCAGTATTTCATAACACGGTATACTATATAGGAGAAGGTTCGTCGTTTCTCACTGGGCTTTGACCACGTTTACAAAACGAATGAATCCGATCGTTCTCGCCAGAAGATAACGGTCTTAGCAAAAAGCATTCGGTTGAGTGAGAAGAGTAATTAAAGAGATTTCTCAGAGTGCACGGGGCGCGTCGAGCTGAGCTCAGCTATTGTTGTAGTCACCACCACCCCTTTTCCTAGCAAAACCATACTGCCGTAGAGATAGCCTTCAGGAACTGGAATTCCGGATTAGGGAGTCGGGCAGGATATGTCTGACAGAGAAAGATAAACGTCTATCGACGACCAGCCCACGCCGGTTTATCATAAAATCGATATACAGACCATTGTCTATAGTCTCTAGCAAAGATTTTGCTCGTTCAAGACAAGACTGGCAAGACCATCTCTCTAAGGATCGTATTAGTAATGCTCTCCCCTCCCTTCCTCCTCACTTCCTGTCTTACTTTTACAATCTTGTCACGTGGCTTTTTGTCACGTAAATGTCGCATACATCATACATGGCTCTCCATATAGATCGTTTTCTAACCTAATCTCCGGGAGCTTCGAAGTTCTCCTTCGGGAGAGAATCCATTTGTATATGACATCCTATAAATTTTTCTATCATTTATCGTTATTTATCATGTTTCATTTTGTACTTCTTTTTCATTTACAGACATTCTATTTGAAATACAAGGTGTTCCAATATTAATGGTATAAACGAAATAGAGGAGATTCTACATGAAAAGAGCAAATCGAAAATATAGAATAAATTTGTTTCACGGTGAGGTTTCGTTTTCGAGAAAATCAAATTTGGAAATTTGCCTAACAAATGTGAATTTGGTTAATTACCAACTGAGCACGAGCTGGGTACAATCAGCAAAAAAATTTATTCTATAATTTCAGCTTATTTTCGCCTCCTCATTTGTAACATTAATACTGGGACACCTTATATTATTTACATAACCTCTTTTATCTTCTAATTTTCCAATTTTCTTATTTAATAATTTTTCTTATATTTCATTATCATTTTATTCCTTTAATTCATCATTCCTCAGACCTTAACGACGCACAAGAACATTGATGAGAAATATGTACAGTGAGGAAATACCCCGTGATAGAATGCAGACTGGCTTCCTTAAGCAAGCGACTCCTCGTCACAGACTATAATAGCTATTGTGCCGCGTTAATGCGTCTACACTCGGAGAAATCAGAGAAACACTTGATGTTAGAGTCACAGGATACAGAAGAGGCCATCGTATGGTAGTAAAAATGTCTATCTAAACAGAAAAAGCTTTCAAGGTATGAAGATCACTCCCCTTGCAAAGGGATGATATGCTTTTTTTTTAAAGGTGTGGTTGGAAGATTCTTCAGACAAGCACAAGGATCCATGGGTGTGGAAGAAGACTGTTGAAGACCGTTAAAAATTCCGGCAACAATATACATACTGATGGCGGAAATTATCCATATGCAGGGTGTTAGAAAGGGAAAAAACTCAAGTTTTCTTTCAAAGGGTACTTTCCTTTTTGATAATCTCGTGAATATTCAGGAGCAAATTACAATCTTTCGTGCTTTCACGGTTAACACGTAATCGCTGTAGTAAAATCCATTTTGGGATTATCGAGTTTTGATTAAAATTTTGTAACGCACATTTCCCTATTTTCGTCTAGTGGGTGTACCAACAAAGAGAGAAACGTAAGAAGGAAGCAGAATCGACCGACCGAACCGAATTTTGAATTCGAGTCTCCTGTTTACTACAGGCGCTTTCATCTTGCAGAATCTTATATTCAAGATGGCCGTTGTGTCCGTAGAAAATACAAAGTAGAAGGAAAAATTTAAATGTACAAATATCTGAATTCAGGAAATTTTCTGTAAACTTTAGAGGAGAATTATCGTATTACTTAAAATTATCAGGATTGTAACGCAAATTAGTATCTTATCTAACCTAATTCTCAAGTATTCATAATTTCAAATATCTTCAAATAAATACAATATATATCATTTCTCCTAAGATTAAATATAATATAACATATTTACTAAAAGGTTATAAACCTAAAACCAAAACTGAACAAACGCCAAATTATTTCATCTTCAAAAGTTATTAAAATCCAATTTGAAGAGAAATTCACAGAAAATACAAAAATTTAATTTTTGAATTTAAAAGAATATAACGTCATCACAGTGAAAGAATTTCTAGTGCTCTTTGTAACATTTGTTTGATGGAATTAACATTGCAAATATTTACTAGAGCATCCTCTATGTGTGTATGTGCGCGCGCGTGGCACACACACACATAGCGTGGCGTAGAGGAGAAACAATTCCAATAAGACGACGGATGGTAGAACGGAATTCAATTTGAATTTTAATCATTGTTCGACAGGGGAACATCCAGCAGCGATGCAACACGGTGGCCAACTGAGGCTGGCAAATCTGCCATTCGTAATGATCTCAACGACTCTGCTGGCCTTCCTGAATCATCGTTATTGAACCCAGCTACCGTCGTGGGATCACGAAATACTCATTTCAGATATTCATCGGTAAATCTCTCTCCTCCCTCTAACGGCTCGTCGTGGAAACATTTAAAGGAGAGACTGTCACGGTGTTACGCTGGAAATTTGATTTTTGCATGAATACGTGCTGAGCAGCTGCGCTTTTGAATCAAATCTTCGAGTCGAGTTGTTCGTAATTTAATCGGGAAGTACGAGCGAACAGGGAATTCCTGATTGCAACAACGTAATATCTAAAGGAAATTTTCATCAAAGTGGAATACATTTATTTCTGTTAATATTATTTGTAAATATTCATTTCTGTGTTCAGCTGTGATATATTCATTGTAAAATTATAGTACTTCTTTTATCATGCAGTAGCTACAAAATGTATTTTTACATACCTGTATTTTTTAATGAAACATTCCTTTATTAAATTCTAATTAGCCTCATTTTCATAGTATCAAATTCTTGTAGTCATACTATAGTACTATTAAATGATATGAAGTTTAATATAATTGAATCTAATAGATTAATATGTAAATTTTATAATAGATACAAAGCTGTACAAAATTGAACAAGTGGTAGCTCTTTTTGATAGCTTTATTTGTTTGATCTTTTAAATTTTTTCTAATTCTTAATTTTTTCTTTTTAATGTAAATAACATAATGTAATGTAAAAAACATAATTAACTAGAGTACCTTTAAAAACAGTAATAAAGAAAATATCAAAATAATTTTTAGTTAATTAATCTGATTTGTAGTGAGAGATTTAAGAGCAATAAAGCTTTATTTAGACATTTACGTTGATGAATTTTCGAAGAAATAATTTACGAGCACGTACTTCGGATAACGTCCCACCCTCATTTATAATAACGTAGACAGTGAAGAAGGAAGTCCCTAAACGGCGGAACTTAACCCGGACAGGGTTGGTCTAACGAAATCTCTTGAAAACTTTGTAACATTAAATACCCTCTAAACCATTAACCTGTTGGCTTCATAGATTATTCATATTTAAAGCGCCATTACGAGCGAACGAAAGTTCATTAAAAGGTGATATTCATACTTTGTCACCTATTCTTGTAAGATCCCTCTATGAACTGTTCACATAAACAATTAAGTAATCTAGCTTAAAAGATATTATTATTATATATTAAGTCTTGGATAACTGACTTTAATAGACAAAGACAAATATCATATTTTATTAATGTAATTTTCTATCATTTTTAGATTAAATTAATACGTCACTAGTAGTCGCTTTCTGAAAATTGGAGAACTTCTGGCCACGCAGAAAAATGGCTGCTACGAGAAGGAAGTGACAACCATCTTGAAAGTATACGAACCACGTTAAAAAGATATCGATGAGAAATGGAAACCGTAAAGTGATATTATTGGATCAAGAACACGAGGAGAAAGATCTGTGAAGGAAGAATAGAAAAAGGTGAAGGTGGAATCGGACCATATTGCGGCACAACGGATGCTGAATGTATTATAAGAAAAGTAGTCTGTTGTAACGAAATAATATAAGACTTAATCTATTATAGGGTGTTTCAGAATTGAATAATAAAATGATGCTTTTTTATTTTATAAATGAACGTTACGAAAGAAGTTGATAAAATAAGTTATAAGATAAACTTATAAAATATGAGAGGAAACTTTTTTTAGAACGACCACCATTTTAGGTAATGGAAGTTAGATCAAGTTTCAATTGATTTAGATCACTATATCCATATCTGAAATTTGACGTGAAAGAATATTGATTTAAAATATGGATACTATAATTTATGTACAGTCTTTCCTCTTTTTTATCTCAATTTCGCTTTCATTTGAAAAGATACTATAGTATATGTATTTGGACCATTAATAACTATTAGTAATAAAATAAATTTCTATTCCTTCAATATAATTTTTCAATCTTGAGACATCCTATATTTAAAAAAGTAAGATAAAAAATGAATAAAAAGTAAACTGTCGATGGTAATAATAGTTCGTTGAAGACGAACCGTTTACTGCTGAACAAACTACGATTTTATTTGCTGTGTTACAGTTATGAGACAATACATTGTACTTGCCAAAGGAAATGTAAGAATTACTGTTGAAATGCAATTAAGATTTTTAACCATTTCGTCATAAACGATTTATTATACAGAGTGGGTTAAGTATAAAGTTGTAAGTTGATTTTTCATAAATCACTAAACATATTGACCATATTTTTAATTAAATAGATCAAATAGGCTAATCACTTACAATAATTTGTTTTAAATGACTAAGGAATTTTAAAAAATATTTCAAATACATATTATACAGTTTGGTAAGAATTATTATAAATGAAGAATCTAATATCTAACTCCATCTAAAATAAATGAGAAAGTATCACTCTATATTCTTGGATATTGTCCTACAAAAATTTATTTACAATGATTGTCGATATGTGTTATTTAATTTTTAAAAAATGTCAATATGTACAATGATTTCTGAGAAAATAACTTGTAACGCTTTATTTGTCTCACTGTATATATGGAATATAGACTATGTTACAATTTCTAAAGCACGAGGAAATACTGGAGAAAATTTGTTTGTTCTGTGAGATGACAAAACGGGAGAGGAGGAATCGTGAAAATCGTTTTTGACCGTGTAAATTGAGAGTCCGGATTAGAGACACGAAATAAATCTGGATTATCTTCGAATTCGATTCGATTCGATTCGTTTCGATCAGAGAAGAAAATAAGCGTTTCACGCTAGAAAAGACAGTGATAACAAACTGACAATGATGTTTGTTACGAAACAAAAAAACAGCGCAATCATTTTTTTCGTTTTGTTTATTGTATTTTATTATTTTGTTGATAATTACACGAGTGTCTGAATAAAAAAATAAATAAGCGGTTTTTCGATGAAGATTCAAAACAAACATCAGACTATGTTCATATTAGAATCACTGTAAAAGGTTAGTCGTGGCTAACAAGAGTATACTTAGGAAATTGTCGCTATGTATATCGAAAACCGAAATTCAATCGAAAATATTGATCGGTTTGAAAATTAATATGCTAAAATATAATAGTAGAGATCGCTTGAACTTAAATTAATATTTTTTGGAATAAACTAATAAACAATTGTATCGATTGTAGAAAGTCTCCTATGGGAACCGAACGGGATTTCTAATAAGAATATAGTTCTGATTTAGGTGGTTGAATCGTGATATTAGCGGCAAACCATAATCCGTTATCGCAGTATAGAAAACGTTAAACTCAAAACGTAAAACTGAAAAAAGATAACCGACTAGGAACGACGGATACTATTAATCTAATAAAAAAATCATACACCTATTCAGTTTTCAGTTTCACGTTGTCTGTCCTGCAAATACTCTCGATAAATGTTACACACGATCCATATTTTTTGGGCATCCGAGCTCAGGGTATACTTCCACACCGTTTTCGGTGACGTAGAAAAATTGCAATTTATAATGTGTTCATTGTGTATTAACGCATCTCGTCGTTGGTGTATACACACATATACATACAAAAAGAAAGAACAGCATCGTAATAGTGAACAAAAGTAAGAAATCAGTTGTTAGGATCGTAAGTTCGTTGAGTCACGAGGGTCAAGTTGTACTTAAGGAACTCTCCGTTATGAAGTAACTAAATACTTTTCATCTATCGACCTATGAAGCCAGAAATGGCACAATATCGATAAAAAAAGGAGAAAAAGAATTGAATGCGTGGACCCAAAATTAAAATCGTTCTAATTGGACCAGAATAACGACTGTTAATATTTTATTTAGTTATAAGTTTTCAATAAACGTCGGTTACGTACGTACATTGTTAAAATAAAGTTTTTTCTCATAACCATCATGTGCGTGTATTTGAATGAGCGTGAATGACATTATGAAAATGATAAACGAACGAATGATATATTATGTGCAAAAGAAATATTTCAGTAATCAGATTAAGGGAAAATTGATTCTATAACGGTTACACATGTTCAAAGATTAATTGCAAAAGTAGTTTAAGCGCGTTACACGCGAAAATTTAAACGCAGTTTCTGTTATAGCTGTAAATGGTTTCTGTTGAACCCGCAATATACTATGATTCGTTTATGTACTTATCTTCTCTGATATCACTCTGACTAACTTTACCAGATTGAAATAAAAAATTGTCAATCCCAAAATAGGACAGGTAATTTATAATATTAATAATAAAATTTTATCATATGTAACGTATATTTCCATCCCAATGTTCATGTCATATTAATTGTCTTTTATTCTCTTCGTTTTTCTCAAATTATACAGTTTTTAGAGGATCAGCATCATTTTTTGATACTTGTACATACACAGACTTGTTCAATAGTTTATTTAAAATAGGCGCAAATGTTTTCAGAAAACCACGTTCGGAATCAGAATGATTTGTTAGAATCACATTAATTCCTTTGTGCGTTGCGTCAAGAACGTCATGGTGCAACATTTCCCCTGTAAGATATAGATCTGCAGATACGTTTTTTAAAACGGATACTCCAGCCCCAGCACAAAGTGCGACAGTTTTAATCGAACCATCTGAAAGATAAAATGGAATTGCAGTATATCAAATTTACAAATTAATTAGGAAATGAACAAAAAATTGATACCTTTTAAATGTGTGCGAGCTAATCTAACGTATTTCAAACCAGTACGTTGTTTCACTAATTGCACAGCTTCTTCAATAGAAATTTCATTTTTTAAAGTGCACATTCTTCCATAGCCATTATTATTTGTGTCATTTGGTTGAATTGGTATGCTACTTTCAAGCACTTAAACATATAAAATACGTTCAAGTACAAGGTAATTATAGAATATTTAAAAAATATTATATTTTAAATTTATACCCTTTTCAAATGCTGACGCCAACCAATCATTTACTCCTCCTCTTATTGAATCAAAACTAGTATGTGGAGAGTACACAGCTATTCTATTTTCTAAACATTTTGCAATAATCTTCCCCTAAAAATTCTCATTTAAATGATAATTTATATAAAATCTCAATTTAGTGTAAAAAAGCAGTAATGTTTTCACTACCTTCCATGAACAAGTTGTTATAGACTTTATGGGATTAAATATTAAAGGATGATAAGTAATAATCATGTCTGTTTTCAAGTCTAAAGCTTCTTGCATCACAGTTTCAGTCAGGTCATTTGTTAGAAGAATGTGTGAAACCAGTTTGGTTTCCGTAGGTTCAACAAGTAAGCCTACGTTATCCCAGGAACCTGCAAGTGATAGATCTGCAAACTGCTTCAAAGTATCTACAACTTGATTTAAAGGCACCCCAGCAACATTCGATTTTATGTCACTCATTGTACAGAATGTATTATATTTGAGCGTTATATCAGAGATTAGAACTTCATAGGTTTTCCTCAGCCCACTAAAATGCCTTGACATTCCCAATAACCTAAAACAGAAACAGAAGCAAATCACAATCAGATTATCACAAAATATAGTAAGGATATTTAGTTAACAATAAAGGAAGGAATAAATAATGAATAAAATAAATAAATAATTCATTATTATTTATTACGAAAAGATAACATTACATAAAGCAACAATTATTCGTTATAAAACCAAATTTTCACTAAACCATCATCGCTTGCTGATGCAAGTTGTCCAGGAACAGTAGGATGCCACTGCACACAATTTACATCTTGGATATGAGCAGTGTCCATAGAACAAACCATAGTAAAACTTGGCTGATGAGGATCAGAGTCACTATCCTCTTTAAATATTCTAATAATGTCATCACCACACGCAGTCACTAACAAGCCAGTTGTTTTGCACCAATCAATGTCATAAATTGTCCTTGTATGATAACCAGTTATAGTACACACACATTTCCAAACTGATTCATTGTTGTGTGTAACAATTCCTGGTTCATTATCAGGTTTGTACTCTTGCCATATTTTCACTGTTTGATCATCACTACAGGTTGCAATTCGATTGCCCTCCTTGTTCCATGCAAGACTCCAAACTGTTGATGTATGGGATGATAATATATCTATGCACGACCAGTCATTATCCCCTGCATCTTCTTTGAATATCCTTACCGTATTGTCATAACTAGCAGATGCGACAACTTCTTCATTAGGATGCCATCTTATCTAGAATGATTTAAATATATATTTATGGTACTTACATAATGCATTTTGATAATATAATAATAATAATATACATTTATATTTAACATAAAATAGTAATATAATTAATAACATAAAATAATTACGTACCTTCTTCACATCTTGAGTATGAGCATTAATAACAGCAGCACATTCATATTCATCATCATTTATCTCCCATATCCAAACAGATTTATCACGACTACAAGTAGCTAATAAATGACCACTACAAGACCAACTAACACTCTTCACTTCGTTCTCATGTCCCTCTAATGTTGCATTACATTCAAACTGACCCGACTTATTGTCCCACACAGCAGTGGTTGAATCAAAACTAGCAGAAGCTATGTAATTTCCACAAGGGGACCATGCTATCTCCCTAATAGTTCTAGTGTGACCTTCTGTAAGGATGGTTTTCACAACCCATTTTGAATCTTGTTGTCCCCATATTATAATTGTTTTGTCTTCACCGCAAGATGCAAGACAAGTACCATTTGGATGCCAGCAAACATTCCACACCCTTCCCCTATGACCAGTCAAGGTTTGTTTTAATTCCAATGTTCCCATCTCTACCTGCAACAATAAATGCTTTCTTTTTAAACTTAGTTCAACCGAGCATGTATATTCGTAAATAATATTACAAAATATTACTGTCTGGGGAATATGGGTGAGAAATGTTTGCGCATCGTATTTAAATAGACAAATTTTTTAGTTTTTATAAGTGTTAAGTATATAAAAATGTTGAAGAATAAAACAATTATTCAAGTTTTTAAAAGAAGTTTCTTCTAGACGAAGATTTGAGAATTATATTAAAGGTTTGAGAAATTATGCGAGTGAAAAAAGAATGTTCAATACAATACGATGTATTATGTTCGAATACTTACGATGTACGTTTTGACGGTTTGTTAATTTTGCAGTATAAAAGCAAAAAATATCACCAAACGCTATCGCTGGCATGAAATTATGATGTAGAATATGTACACAACACGATTAGATAAACTTAAATGATCGTAGCACACAGTAATGGAAATATTACGTGTAACCATGAATCGCCATAAATCATTGGCTGATAAGATGATGAATTATTTTAAATACTACTGATGTATATTTAAATCAAATTATTTATAAAAACACTTAAGATTAAAATCTTTATTTGCCACTTATCGAATAAATAGAGTAGTATTATTTATCAGCCAAGAATTGAATAATTGTGTATAGAACAAACGTTTTGGCGGGAAAATATAAAATTATACTTTACAATGTACTCGTTCTTTATTATTTATATTATTATGAAGAATAGAAATATTATAACAAATGAATGAATACTACAATTTTCAATAGTGCAAATCCATGTATTCATTTACTAAATCTCATATTTTGTTCATTCTTATAAACAGAAAGTGATTAAATTACAACTAATTATAAATAAATCTAGTGACTATCTTTATTATTTATATTATTATGAAGAATAGAAATATTATAACAAATGAATGAATACTACAATTTTCAATAGTGCAAATCCATGTATTCATTTACTAAATCTCATATTTTGTTCATTCTTATAAACAGAAAGTGATTAAATTACAACTAATTACAAATAAATCTAGTGACTATCAGTCCGATGCTGTATTATACGATGTAGATGCCGATAACGTATCTAATTCTGGTAAAGGTAACATTCTGGTGCAAGAATCAGGAGTCCTAAAAATTTGAAAAAAAGATGAATCAAGCTCAGAAACTATATTCTCTCTTCTATTCTTTCTAGAAATCTGAATAACTTACACATCCTTTAAGAGATGCAGTACATGTTTGTGTTCAATTCCTTCAAGCCATAGGTTTAACAGTTCCTCTCGTTTACACCTTAATAATTGTTTGCAAGCATTCAAATTTTCTTTAACTGCATGAATCTTTTCTCGAGATACTGTTACCTTCTCTGATAAAGCACTGAATATCTACAGTAAGAAATAATGAAAATGTTATTAACAACATATATGTATAATCATTATTATTAAATTATATATTAAATTATATTTACTTGCATAACTTCTGTAAGGTCCTGATCATGTAATGATACCAATTCGTCAAGCCTCTGATCACTCTTCTTGTATTCTTTTTCAAGCTTGGCTTTTTCTATCTCTCGTTGTTCGTTAGTTTCACTTGCTGACAAAGCTCGAATTACAGAGATCAATAAACCACTCTGCAAAAGATGTACGATTATAAGTTAAAGAACTATTAAGTAAAGAATGAAAGAAAGCTGATATTTTTACCGTTTCTTTGGTTGGTTTAATACCTCTCGGAGGTTTAGTGGGAGGCATTGAATTCATATTTTGTTATTTTTTTACTAACAAGGATGAAAAATGTAATGTCAAATCTTCTAATTAAATCTTCTTCTATCATAGAACTGAAATTTATAACAAATTTAAACACTATATAGGTTATGTTATTTTACACTGCGTTATGTAAATTTACAATACTTTAAATATCATTTTTGCTAAGATGTTTACCAAGGTTATGTATAAGAAAATTAAAAAATTAATTATTACGCATTGTATTATATAGTAAAAATTGAAGTTTTGAGAGTGACAGTAGGTCACATGATGGCTGACAAATCATTTCTGACAACACACAGATATATACTCACACATTTTTAAGTCATATTTGGATTATATATATAGGTATCAATAAAACAATTCGTTTTAATAATGATAGTTAGACTGCGGATTTTTAAGCATTTATAATAAATTTAAAAGTGTAAAAATCCATAGATTGCATATAGTACACAAAAATATATAAAATATTGAAAGCAGAGTACTTCCTATAATTTTTAGTAGATGAAACAAATTTCTGTGTAATGAATGCAAAAATGAAAATTACATAAAAATCAGCAGCCTAATGATAACAATTCTCTTTATTACATAACTTAACATACAAATTAAGATATCCAACATACATTTTACATTTACTATGTAATACAATACAAATTTTTGTGATATCGCATATCTCTCTAAATATCTTAAAAAATAGAACATAATTGATTTTTGATTATCAAATATAAAGATGAACAAATATAGTCAACATTAAAAGTGTTTTGATATCATTTTCTAAAAAATACATATAATATATATAATATAAATATTGAATTATATAGATTACTACTTTGATAAATATGTAATATGTAGATTACAAAATATTAGTGAAACGTTAGGAAACAAATATTATAAAATTGTGATGTTTTAATTTGAACAGTGAAATTTTCTGTGTGAATGTTCTTATATATTTTATATAAATTTTGAGTCAAAAATAAAATATGTATATACACGTTTGTAGTGAGAAAAGGCTATTGTCTTTCGACTTTAGTCGGCTTCGCTAGTTGCAAATTTTTGACTTACATTATTTAGTAAAAGTATCACAGAATTTATCGTATAATTATATAGCATGGTACTTTCAAGTGATTTATTGTATTTTATAATTGGTTTCCGTTATTTTCTTATTGCAAACATAAAAATAAAAAAAAAAGATTGTGCTACAGCGTTTTAAACAAAATATCAATGTAGAGATGTTTAATGTAAACTTAATTTGTAAGTCTGCTTGTACAAAGCTTCAAAACTCAATATATTTTTTGGTATCAAACATAAAATTTACAACAAAATTTATCGACCTTTTCAATTTTAACATGTTGAAACGCACCAATTAAAGCATAAACATTTTATTTTATTCACACCAGACAAATTATTAAAATACTATTGTTGCAAATTTACACAACACAGTAAGAACCAAGTACAACAGAGAAAACAAGAAATGTAACAAATTAGATAATACCAATGTAATACCAAAATTTATAGATTATCAAGGAATGTATACTGTAAATAAAGGTTAAATTATTTAGAAATGGTTATTTAAAATACATAACTATTGTTTCAACATGATAAAATATGTATAGAAATATAAAGCTTCGCATTAAATTTACATTTGTGGTAACTGATCAATAGGAGTTGCGAATCTGAAATCTTCTGGAAATAGTTTTCCTGCATGAGGATACATTAGCTTATAAGACTGTCTGATTGTGACATCGGCTACACCAGCAATGTCACCAATTTCTTTTTGTGATCGTTTATCTTCTGATGCCTGAATAATCAAAGAATGTGTAAAAGTTATAAGAATATAACGTAAAAGAATATTTCTCTTTGATCCCAATAAATACATACTTGTGAAGCCATATAGATTGCAGCTGCTGCCACCGAAATCGGCGATCTTCCAGGTACTATATCAATCTCCACTGCTTTTCTCGCAATATGTGTGGCAGCCCTTTGTACCATATTAGGAAGTCCAAGATTAGAACAAAACCTAGACATAAAATCTCCTGTCGTGATGAGATCAACACTAGTTTCAAGCGCTTTCAATATCAATTTGAAACATCTTCCTATTTCCTTTTTGCTGATCTTGCTAACTGCACAAATTTCTTTGAAAGTACGTGGTACACCTTCCTGTCTGCAGGCAATGTATAAACAAGCTGAAGCAATAGCATCATTTGCACGACCTTTCAAGTTTTTACCATCATGTACTTGTTTAAATAAATTATTTGCTCTATCGACAATAGTCTTAGGCAAATTAATACGATCAGCCATGCCATTAATTTCACGAAATGCATTAATCAATGCTCTGTCAGAACTGCTCATCTGAAATGACATAATTTATTAATTAACAAGGAAACTCATAGTAGAATAATAAAATGATACTTACTGTACGCCTGTTTTGATATTTTGAAGCACCAAAAGCATCAAACGATGCAGCACCAGTTCCAGGGCCAATCATGGTGGATAGATCTGAACCATTAAGGAGTGGATTTTCTGGGCCACCAACACGTGACGGATCGACTCCAGCTTTTTCATTGCTGAATGTTCTCCATTCTGAACCAACATCTATTACCCTATTTGAGAAAAAAGAGTAAGAGAAAAGGAAAATAAGCTTAATTTCAATTTATATATATATCATTCTCATATTACATAGATATATTTACCTATCTCCTACAACTAGTCCACATTCTGAGCAAATTTGATCTCCAGCTCTGTAATCTTCAATAAGAGAAGCATCTGGATGTGCATAACAACAAACTTTGTTTGTTTCATGTCTGCAAAAAAAAAACTAAGAAAATGTGTACCACATATTAATGTATACACGCGCTTACATGCAAATATATCAATTAGTATTATGCTAACAAAGATTAGTTATCATGTTAATAATACATCAGCAATTTAATGTTCATTTACAGTTGCTTATGTTAAAAAAAGTTTTTAAAAAATAAATGTATTTCATTTTCATTTGATATATACTTATGTACAATTGCTAATAAACAATTGAAGGTTAAGATACTTATTTAAAAAAGAAACTAAAATGAAAATATAAAGTTGATAGAATGATCTATTATCAAAAACACGTCAAGAATAAACAAACGATGTTTCTGTCAGATCACATAACCATAGTCTATAACATTATGTTATTTCTAAAGTGACTAAGTTTGATCGTAAATAATAATAATTGATAAAACAAAATTCTGTAATAATTGCTACCGATATCAATCGTAAAGACAAAATTTTCTCAAAATTTACCTTGACGAACTTGCCATATTTTGGATTCGTGTTTTTCCACTATGCCGCCTAAGTTAATGCAGATACTTAATGCACCTGCGGTATTCATACATGCGTATCAAGCTATATGAATTAGATATGAAGCTCAGTATTCAATACAAACTATTGTAGCAATTAATTATATTAAATCAATTATATCTGGGATTGATGACATAAATATATTAATAATAAATTAAGAAAATTTAGAGTATTATATATAAATAAATAAAATATAAATTCACATATCAAATAAAAGAAAGTTAAGACAAAATGTTTATCATTATTTATGATATTAATAATATTACTCCTATCTATATGTCATAAACATGAACAAAGATATCAAATCGTTATCTATACTAACTTGTAGTCGATGTACTTGACACTAAACTACGGTTGCAGGGTTGAAAATTCCAATGGAGGGGATAAGGTTTTTAATTTCCAGAGGTGTGCTTTATAAATTTGCCGTCAGTTATAGTGCTGCGATTGATATGTTAGACTTTTACATTTAACGCCATCTGTGCCATCCTTACCACTGAAGGTAAACGATATAACTTAAACTGCTTTTCATAACCTTTTTCAATTTATTTAAGATAGATTTATTTAAGATAGATTTATTTATTTAAATAAATATAAATTTATATAATGAAGTAAATTTCAATTGCAGATACGGTCGTGTTGCATATTGCAGAAATTGATTGAAATGCTTTACTTGAGAAACATTTTTTGATCCGTAAGAATCTTATTACCGTAATCTTATCCATGGCCTTACCCCCTTCCATTGGGGTTTTCATACCTGTGTACGACCGTGTACTAGTGCTAATGAATGACTAATTAAAAAACTTACTTTAATGTAGTAACTTCTAACCCATAATGTTGGACTTAAGAATGAAAATAATGGTTGTGAAATCATTTTGACAAATTTGAAATTGTTTCTTAATTCTACTTAATTTAAAGAAATCTATATACACAATTGTTAATATGCACAGGGAAGAAATATATTTAACGTATTAAGTAAATAAAGTACAATTAAAATGATATTTAATAATAATTAAAAACTGTATGAAGAAATGAATATTACATACAAACAAATTTATTACAAATTTATTGTATAAAGGAATTATATAGTAATTGACATAATAACCATAAAAAAATTATAAAAAATGACATTGGAAGATGCACAAAATGCAGCGAGGAAAGCAGTACAATTTGATAGTCAGTGTCAATACAGACAAGCTTTATATTATTATAATGTAGCTATAAAGTTTCTTGTAGAATTGCAAAATCCTGTATATGATCAAAAAGTTTCTGAATATCAGGAGAGGGTATCAATTATACATAATCTTAGTGAGTATTCAAATTAATTCATGATATATGTTTTCATAAATAAAAAATAATACATTACAGTTAGTGAAGAAGAACAGAAACATCATAAGGCACAAACTACCGATCAATCTAAGTTACAAAAATGTAAGTTTCTTATGAACCAAGCACAAGATGCTGATGAAGCTGGTTTGAAAGATATCGCTGTGAAATTATATACAGACGCTGCTGAATTGGGGCTTAGCATGGTACATAAAATTCTAATTGTCAAATTTTCCAATTTTATTAAAAATATTTTAATAATTCTGTTGAATCCTAAACTTATGAATAATATTAATAATATTATTATAATTATAGAAAATTACCGATATAGAGGCAAAGGCTAAATTAACTGCTCTTATAAAGCTTGCACTTGATAGGGCAGAATCTTTAAAAGGTTTAAAAACAGTAAATAGTAATGATATTCTTAAAACCCTTTCTAAATTACCTCCTGTACCCGAAACAAGTCTGGATGAGGATATAGACAAAACATCATGTACAACTACAACAACAACTACTACAAGCTCTAATAACACTGGTACTTTTCTCTTGTCACGTTATTGTAATGAGAAATGCTTTCTGTTCAATTTCATTTTTTATTAATGTTTAGGGAAACCATCTCGACCGCCACTTCTTCAAGAAAGTAGTGCACATTTGAAAGTGAGTGGTGGTAGTACTAATTACACAGAAGAAGAGAAAAGTGTTTTGCTTCATAGTTCTCATATCAATGATCATAAGTTTGTACCTTTCATGATTACTGATCTTACAGAGAAATTTCAGTATGCTATTCCATTTACTGATGAAGATGGTTTATTAACATTAGCACCAAAACAGAAGTCTGATTTTGCAAAATGGTGCCGACCAGAAGAATTATTCTCTGACCCAAAAATGCTTAAAACATCTCATGTTGATTACTACAGTATAAAACAGACAGTTAGTAAAAAATAAAGCTAATTTCTAAATTAATGATTTTTTCATACTAAAGTGTAATTAAATTTTAATTGTAGGTTGTTTCTGATTGTTCCTTTGTTGCTTCTCTTGCAGTTAGTGCTCAGTATGAAAAAAGATTTGGACGCAGACTTATCACCTCCATTATTTATCCAAAAAATAGAAACAAAGAACCAATATATAATCCATTTGGTAAGAACTTATGTATTACTGTACAAATCATGAAATTTTTTTTTAACATCAAGGGTCAGTGGTCTGTAATTCTCTTAGAATATTATTTCAATGAAAATTAAATTGGGAGTATTTTGTATTAGGAAAATACATGGTGAAACTACACATTAACGGTGTGTCACGCAAAGTTATAATAGATGACTTATTGCCTGTAAGCCGATACAACCAATTACTTTGTTCCTACTCTAGCAATCATGGTGAGCTGTGGATCTCGTTGCTCGAGAAGGCATATATGAAAGTAATGGGTGGTTATGATTTTCCTGGATCAAATAGTGTAAGTTTATTTCAATATACATGTAATTCTGCTACAAAGATAACAATCATAGAATATAAATTATTTTTTTAACAATGAAATATTATTGTTCAGAATATAGATTTACATGCTTTAACTGGCTGGATACCAGAGAGATGGGCTATAAGGCCTGGCGAACCAGATTTTAATGAAGACAATCTATTTAATGTATTATTAACACGTTTGCACAAAGGAGATGTATTAGTAACAGTTGCTACTGGAGAATTATCTGATTTGGAAGCTGATAGAACGGGTCTTGTACCAACCCACGCTTATGCTGTTCTCGATGTTAGAAGAATAAATGTATAATTGATTACTCTTTTTATTATTTTTTATTATTAAAGCATATTTTAAAAATAAGTTTATGATTAGTATAGTCTATAACCATAGATATATTTGTATAGGATGAAAGATTATTACAACTTAAAAACCCTTGGTCACATTTACGATGGAAAGGAAATTATTCTGAACTTGATAGAGTACATTGGACAAATGAATTAAAGAAAGCACTAAATTATGATCCAGATTCTGCGTCCCAATTTGATAACGGAGTTTTCTGGATTGATTATTTTAGCATATGCCGATTTTTCGATGTCTTTTATTTAAACTGGAATCCAGGTTTATTTAATTATACTTATTGCATTCATCAGTAAGTTATTAGTGGTTTTATAAATAATATTGTTTAAATAATTAAAAATGATTGCAGAAATTTTTTATGAAAATATGTTGTAGAATGTGGAACTCAGGAATAGGACCAGCGAAAGATGCATATAATATCGGTGATAATCCTCAATTTTTACTAGAAGTGAAAAACCACGTTAATGGAGCTATATGGATTCTTCTTACCAGACACATTACAGACATAGCAGATTTTAGGCAAAATCAAGAATATATCACAGTATTAGTTTATCGAAATGATGGAAAAAGAGTATATTATCCTCGTGAGCAAAATAATTTATGGTTTTATTCCGTTTGTATCAAATTTAATTATAAATGTTGTAACTATGTATTAATCATAAATTTTTGTAAAAATTATATAGATGAACCACCACCATATATCGATGGGGTAAGAATAAACAGCCCACACTATCTTTGTAAAATAAAACTAGATCCTCAAAGTGATACTCGATATACTCTAGTCATATCGCAGTATGAAAAAACAAATACAATATATTACACTTTACGCGCCTACGGATCTTGCGAATTCTCATTAAGGAAAATACCAAATTTTTATAAATATGAAAAAGAGGTATATCTTTCTTATTTTTTGTATAAATACACTTAAAAGTTAATACTATAATAATAATAATTTGTTTACAGCTTACTGGTCAATGGAAAGATATTACAGCTGGTGGATGTAGCAATCATCCAACATACCAGAATAATCCGCGATACCAGTTAATCTTGGAAAGTTCAAGTAATAATAACTATTTGCTGATTATACTGAAGGGACCTAAACAATATCAAATAGGATTTGATATTTTAACAGTTGTATTAAATGATTCGGACGCACCTACCGCATTCAAAGTGAAAAACTCTGGCCCATTCAGGTATTATATAAAGTAATACATTTTATATAATTGTATAGAGTATTTATTAATAATTTAATTTAATGTAGATCAGGATTTGTTTACCTGGAATTAGAGGATGTACCAGCAGGTACATATCACATTATTCCATCGACATATATCCCTGGACAAGAAGGACATTTCTTTTTAATTTGTAAATCGTTTTGTAAATTACAACTTCAATATATTCAGTAACGAAATTATCGTCTATATAAGCTCTATATAAAGGAGGATTTTAATAATATATTGTACAATTATGAAATATAATACATAGGTATTAATTTATATGCTCTAATTGTAACATATGAAAGAGGAATATAAAATATTTATATTTGCTGTTATAAAATCGTTGATGAATATTCTTATGATTATTGCATATTGTACAAAGATCATTAATGCTAAAATTAATGTTAACAAAACAAAATGCTGTCGACAAAATATAAGATAAAGAAATTGCGTCGAGGATAGTGAGTCAATCATTAGATGATGAATTACAAAATGTTTTTATTTTATATTTTGAAAATACAAATTAGTAATCAGACTAGACAACTGCTGACTGAATTATGAAAATTTGTGGCACTTTATCCATAATTAATATTTGTTTGATGTGTTATGATTTGGCACGTACGTAGATAAATTTCGACGCATATAGCTCCCAAACACTTTAATTAGCTACTTAATATTCTTTGTACTGTTCTTATATAAATACTAGGAAGTATTACTTTTTAATCAATAAGTCAAGTGAATACTAAACAGCATTTATGTAAAGTATTCACTAAAAATGCATTTATACATACAATAATTATTTTTATACAAAGTATGTTGATGTTTCATCTACATATCAAGTAACACAAAGAAACGCATCAGAATTTTTTGTATTCGTATTTTTTATCTATCTAGTAAAAATTAATTCTAAAATATTATTTTTTAACTTTTTCAATATAGCTTACAGTTTACTATAATTTTTCTATATTATCTTACATGTTTCTCTATTTTTCCAAATACAGTAATATTTGATAGTATAAGGATACTGTAACTTAATAACAAAAATGCTGTTCAATTAATTTACGATTAATGTTTGTATTTTATTTTTTATACTGACTTAAATTGCAGTCAAAATCATATAGCACTCTAACATCTGTATGAACAGCTTATAATTACCATTAATTGTAGTATTATTTTATTAACATAATGATAACTACAAAATAAATAATTAACAATTTATATAAAGTCATGATTTATGAAACAGAAGTTGATTTACATAATTAACGACAGATAAATTATAAAAAGAATTATGGACAATTATACAAAGAAATATACACGTTACAAAGAAATAGTAATATTACTAATTTAAAATGGAATTAATATGAAAATTTATCGAGTGAAGCTGTTGTAATATAATAATCATTAATAATATCCATTCCTGCTTTATAAGTATGATGTGGATACACATATACAAGGCACTATTGTCAATAATACAGATAATCATTATTATTAATTCGAAAATATTAAAATGATATTATGTTTTCAATGCTGTGTTTACTATTATCATATTCATAACAGATTCACCCAATTCTTAATCAAAGTATGATCCTTTGCAAGCCAGCTTTGCTTATAAAACAATATTATGTTTTATGCTAATTAATAGCCTCATTTAATTAGCCTACTGTATAAATTAAAAATATGAGAACATACATTTCAATTACAGCCAGTACTCAATCCTAATCATAGGTAATTTTGGAGAAAGTTACATCAACAAAATGAACAAAAAAAAATACAGCAAATGATTATAATGTACATATTATGGTAATCTGTTCTTAATATGTATAATGTTTTGCTGTACACATAAACAATGAATGCTTTGCATCATTAAGTTCAATCTATTTTGTATCTGTACAAATATTTTATACCGAATATACAACATTATATAATATATAATGTAAATAGGACCTTTTACTTAATTTTTATGACCTTGTTTTTTTTTATGCATATACTGCTTTATGATTGTACATACAATTAATTATTAACTTATAGTTTATTACATGGTTTTACTTAGGTCAGTTAAAGGTCATGCTTTTGTGCATAAAAAATAATTTCGTTAATGTACGTTATATATATATATAAAACATAAAAGTATTTTAACATTATAAAAATGGGCGGAAAGTAGAACACATGATACGGTTATAAAAAATAGTACATTTTTGTTAGTATTATTAGAAAATTTAAAGAGTATTGAAAGTTCTGGATGAGATTATATTTGGGACGAAATATTTTTCAGTATATTATATATTACTTTGTTTGATTTATCTTTTGTTTCATATCGAATTATATTAAATTAGCTGCTAAAGCAAGAACATTAAACTCTCTGCAGTTCTCAATTGTATTTTAAAATAAGCTTACTTAACATTAGGATATTATTGTATTTTTTTATCGTGCAAATTTGAATTTACATATTTTTCATACTCGTTGGACGAGTAAATGGATTTTTATGCTTCAAGTAGCATGCACTATTCTTTTAAATACAAATTAGACTATACATGATATAAATGGCATTAGACGTTAGTCGTTATAAAATAAATATTTTTAATTAATGATTAAAATAATGATAAATTGCCAGAAGACAACATTTTTTTGTCAATTTAAATATGTTATTATTTTCAGTATAATAAAATAAATAAATAGTATAGTAGTAAATTTCTCATCAGAAAATCGTTCAAAATATTCAATGATTTGTAAATTGCTTTGCAGCTTTACTTTATGCAATCACATTCTGCAGCTCACTGGGATTGATTACACATTCGATATTTCTCAATATTTTTAATGGTTTATGGTTTTTCTTCAAGGCAATTTTTTTATATTGGCACCCCATGTATTTCTAAATTTTCTGCTAATATACCGATAACATTTATAGACTTTAATTCGTTATGTTAATTTTATTTTATAAAGATATCTCTGCTATTAGTTTACTATATGAGCAATAATTAAAAAAATTTTAATCTATAAAATTAAACAAGATATTAATTGTGTGTAACGAAAGTTCATTTTCGCAGTTTTCGTAGTATATTAGCAGTATTGATTGAAATTTAACTTTCCATACCTTCGCTTTTATTTAACACTAAACCTACCAGCGGCGATTAAATTGACCGCTCTCGAACTTCTACACAAATTTAACCATATTTAAACTTTATCATATCGCTTCATAATTTCCGAACTTTTCTAAAACATGCATACAATATATTTTTCGGTATTTACTTCTAGTTTGCTCTTTTATTTTCTGAGAAAAATTTGTACTCTGCCTCGTCTACCGTGAGCGGTCATTTTGACCGACAAAGTATTTTAGTTATTCTTAAAATAAATGCAATCAGTATAAAGAAAAGGTTATCTCAACGTCAAATGACAAACAAAATCAATAATAACAAATAATAACAGCTGTTATACCCATAATCTTGTCATAAAACATAATCCACCCCACGATCAAGATAGCCACCAGCTGTCAAGACATATCAACTTAGGCCCATAATAATCCTAAGAAACCGCCACAAAATTGAGCATTTTTTACAGTCCATTGTTACAAACATTTTAAAAGTCGAGAAGTTTCTTAGGATTATTGCTCATTGCGATAAAACACGGGAAAAACTTTCCCAACTCCACCCTCGAATAACCGTTGATGGAGAACGGTCAATACTCATCAATATTTTCGTATAAATATCACCGTCACAAACCATATTCTTACTTGCTATTGTCCTTTCGACTAGAATACATCTCAGTTTGTTAGCCAATTAGTCGACATCTAAACTTGTTATCTCTAAAACTCAGACAGAAAGCATTTCAGAGCGTTTTGTGTAAAGTTGTTATAAAAGGAAAGGTAAAGCATATCAAATTTGACAATAATTTTGTATTCCGTACATGGTATTATTCTGTGATAAATATTTACCCTAGAAATGTCAAGACTTCAAAAAAAAAAAAAAAAAAAAATTATAAAAAGAATAACGGACATAGAAAAAGACTGTTCAGTGTGCGATGAACAAGAAACTGCAGCAACTGAAAACGGCATGGAAACACATGAAAAGCTATTTACAACCGAATCAGAGTTGAATATTATAAATAAACGTTTACGTAATGGCAAAAAGGAAAGAAATTATCGTTGACAGCAGAGAGTGAAACTGGGCCCGATGGAACAGTTTGGAAAGAAATAGATGCAAGTCCCAAACCTGGCAGGACATCAGTTCATGATATTTTTAGGGATATGCTAAACGACATATAATGAAAGGACAAGTAAAAACGGCATTTTATCTTATCATTGATCACTGTATAAGGAATCATATAATAAAATGTATGGAAGAAGAAGCATTTAGAGTATTGGGGACTAAGAGGGAGCTAGATGCAACAAAACTAGGTGCACATCAGGCAAAAAATTTAGATGTCTCATATTTGTGGAATAAAATTTGGAGATCTGCATTTTTTTCAAAATAATGAGCAGAAATGACTTTGCTGAAATTATGAGGTTTATATGATTTGATAAGAAGAGCGAAAAAAGCCAACGTTTACGAACCAATAAATTTGCAATGGTATCTACAGTATGGGGCCAATTTACCGAGAATTCACAAAATTGTTATAAACCTAGTGCATACATTACTTTTATATAAAGAATCGCGGGAAAAAACCATGCAATAAAACTATCAACAAGTTCAGATTCATTACTACAAAAAACTTGTCAAATAAAAAATTGTAAAGGTTACAAAATTATGAAAATTTGTTTAAGATGCGGGAAATATGTATGCGGCAAATGTACATTTGATAATAAGATAATTTGTAAAAGATGCAGCGAAGTTGAATAAGATATATCTCTATATAAATAATTGAAATTAAACAAAAGTAAATTTGGATGAAATTTTATGAAAGTTCATCATTTTATATACATTTAGTTATAAATTAACCATTATCTAAGTTAAATCATGAAAATTATTACTTCTTTAATCATCGGTCATTTTGACCGCACACGGTAGGAATAGGTATACACAAAGTGTCTGTAGGTTTAGTGTTAACATATAGAAATAAAGATTGGTAGTAGTAATAATGATGACAGAGGTAAGCCATAACGGACAATTATTCCAAATAATGCTTCGAGATTTATACTTTAGCTTAAACATAATTTAGTGAACTTAATTTTATCGAAATTTCATTATTTACAAAATATTGGTACATAAATTAAAAAGGGGGGGATAAGCTCTAAGGCGTGAAAAGTTATATCTTTCGAGTAATTAAATTTCTAGATAAAAATATATTCGTAACGGATAGAAAATACTTATTTGAAACAGTGTATATCTCTCCTATTAATGAATAATATATGTGTATATTATTGTCAGAGTATAAAATTATCTTCTAGTGATGTGATATTTCGATAAAATGTAAGAAGAATGATAATTACAATGCATTCCAAATTTGTGTTGTTTTCACCTACTGAATTCAGGAAGCGGCTTAGCTATTCCTTCACTGTAAGCTTTATGGACTGCCTCACATACGAATCTATATTGACTCTAGAAAAATCATTTTTTTTCATTACATATAAAAGATAATCTTTTTATATATAAATTTCAATTTAATAACTTAACTTGTAAATTTTAACTTACAGCATTTTGTATCATCATTGCTCTTTGATCTCTCATAGATCGTACGATGTCTAATGGATACACCGGTTGATTCGCTTCGATAAGACACAGTGCTGTTTCCATTAAGACTAAGACACCTGTTCTACCAATTCCTGCAGAACAATGAACAACTGCGGGTTCCACTATTCCCGTTCGAGCTGCCCGTACCCTTTCAGTAAACGTTGTGAATTGTCTCCAATCGCTAGGAACTCCATGATCTGGCCAACTACAATATTGCATGTGTGTTATATCTCTTTCTTCTCCAGTCTAAAATGCACAGAAATGACTTAGAATTTTTCTAATATATTTATAATAATATAAATTATAAATATTACTTTATTTTCTTACATTAATATCACGGAGTATGAATTCTCTAAATATAAAAGTATCTTCAACATTTTCAGCTGTAGACGTGAGAGTAAGATTTCGTAACGTTAGAGTTTCATTGAGCGCAGGCCAGTATTGATGGCATTTTGCTCGGCCACGTTCGACCAAAGTTGTGAGCATTACAACAAGGGTACTACCCGCTTCGAGAACCATCTGCCAAAAATCAGCGACAGTCGAAGACAAAGGTCCTTGAGTAGCTATATATCTGTTGATAATACCAGATCCTGGTATTTCCATATTTACATAGTTAGCATTGATATAATCTCCACTTGCAGAGCCCATAAGTATCACTCGAGTAACATCATCTACACAAATTATAATTTATTTTGTGAAGCACATGTTTCGAATCGTATTAATATATTAATATAGTACTAATATAATCGTATTAATATAGTACTAAGATACTGATATAAATTCTTGTATTTTTCTTTATGCTTACAAGGTGAAATATCTCGATAACGATTTTTACTCTGATTTTCAGGTTTTTTTGATTCAAGAGATGTAAGTTCAGGATTCTTTCTATATAGCTGTTCATACTGCGCGATTAAAGCACCGCTCGCAAGACCATCAGCAAGAAGCAACATCGACTGTGCTAATGCGTCTGATCCAATAGCTGCATGAGGTGCATCCGGAACGTACCTGATTATTTCAACATAAAAATAAACATTAATCATTGCTTTAGTATAACAAATTTAGTTTTATTATCTGTAATACCTATATGGAGGTTCTTCTTCAGATGTTTCATCAGTACCAGCTAGTGCATTATATAAAGCATTCGGTCGAACAGTTAAGGTCAGTTCACCAGAGCCCGAATCACGAGATTGACGAATTAGATTTACTACATGTTCATGTAACAATCCACTGACATCAATTCCATTTATATACACTACCTATTTATCCAATATATTCGTAATAAATAGTTTGCAAAAGTTAATCTAGATAACTTGAAAATAAGTTCAATTTAATTTCATTAAGATATAACAACTAACCTGATCCCCTTCGTTTAATTTCGGATAACAGCGATCAGCAGGAGTATTTGGAGCTACTCTTGATACTAAAATAGGCATATCAAGATCTAAACCACCTTTCACATTAAATCCAAACCGACCTTGTTCATCTGGAGTCAGAGATATTGTAACTAATCCATCTTCTACTATCTACAAATACTCAATTTTATTTTGTGCACATAGAAACTGTTTATTAAAATATTAATAAATACCTGAGGAGCAGGCGAACTTGTAGGTTCACTATAATCAGGAAGATCATAAATGTTCCTTTCAGCAGTTGTATCATCATCAGCATAACTTAAAACTCTAGAACCTAATACAGGCGAAAATGCATTGCCTTGTGTATGCGAGCTCGTTATTTCTTCACGAAGGGACAAAAAGCCACCTTCACTATGGTACATAAAAGGAACAAAAATTAATGTAAATATAAAAAAGTTACAAATATTAAATATAAGTTTCAACGAACTCATCGCTAGGATTTCCTTCACCCCACGCTCGACGAGGTTCACGAGCACCAAGAGACTGAACTTTATTATCATATGGTCTAGGCGGTCTTCCAGGGGGCATAGATAATTTTCCTTTCTCTTCGATAATTGGAGCTGATGTTACTCCATGTACTAATCTTTTACTTGGAGATCTAAATAATTTAAATCATTAAGTTAATATTGAACTAATATTATGTTATTAATATTGAATAAATTAATGTTACCGTATAAACGTTCTTTCTACTCTTGCTCTATGCTTCCCATCCTCAACTGTTTGAAATTCTGTACGTCCTGAATATGTAAACCTACTGCTTAAAGTAAGTGGAAACCGCCTTGGCCTCGTTTTAGGACTGTGAAGTCGGAAAAATGTATGGTGCTCTACACACGCTTTCCATAAATTTTTCGAACTCCGATATGTTTGCATGTTGAAGCCAAGGAGAGTATCATAGTTCTCTGACTATAATAAAATTAATTTGTATAATATAACAATATGTAAATTGACTTCTAAATTGTGAACTGAATGTTTAACGAACCTGTTCCCTTCTCAGTTGAATGAAAAATTGTTTCCGCTTAAATGATATTTTAACTATTTTTGACCATGAGAACACGTTAATTTTTATTCCATTTTGAAACACTACTAAACCTATAGATGTTACACCTAATTGTATTTCTTTATTTGTTGAATCCTAAAAAAAATATTTAAATTAAAAGAATGCGTGTTTTGAAAATCTGCAACGGAGGTTATAGGATAAATACATACCCTAGCTTTATGTAATTCTACTCCATACATATCTAACCTTTTTGCATGGTCTAGAAAATTGAATTCTGCATCTGCTGGTAATTGACCCCTGTAAAATAGTATAAATATTCTATAAAGTTTTATAAACTTTGGGTTATTAATATTATATATATAACTTCAACATACTTATGAAGTTTATGCAGCTCAGCTATTTTCTTTTCCATTTCTTCAGTTTGACCTGGTATTAATTGCAATCTAGAAAGATATCCTGGTCCATGTTCTTCAGGATGATAGTCACCCAACTCAGCTATAATTACATAAAAATATAATGATGTATTATGAATAAATTTTACAATGAAACAGATGTTACAATGTATCTAATACATACATTGAACAGTATAACTAGCAATAAGGCATGCTGTACTTGGCGATAATTGAAGTTTTCCATGAAGAATATCTCTTCTAACTTGTAAATAAAACTGATATCTAGTATATTCTTCTTGTAGTTTACTAGGATCAGATACATAAAATTTCACTTTGAAATAGAATTGTCCACCTGAAGCAATACATTATATTAAATTATCTTTCATCTTTTTGTATTTAGTAGTGTGAACAAGCATCTGAATACGATCTTTACCCTTACTTCTTATCTGCTTCTTCACTGGTTTACTAGGATCTAACCATCTCTAAAACACAAATTCAATTATAACGCTATTCAATTAATATAAATTTTGTAAATAGATTTTAATAAATTGAATAGACAAGTTTACCATTTCATCTGGTGAATATGTACACGTTGTGGCTCCATTTTCAGCATATTGCAAACCAAAATAATCTTTTTCAACAAGTTCTAAATGTTGGAATACTAAATCTAATAATGTTTGACCTTTTGCTCTTTTCTAAAACATTTTGAAATATTCATATCATATCTATCATATCATAAATGCAACACAAGAAATACTATTTAGAATCACTATATAAACTCACATCTAGTTGAAATGTGTGTTGCGTGTCATCAAGGAAGACAACAGCAGCAGAAAGAGATTTCAATCTACGATTTCTTGCTAGTTCAGCACCACGAACGTGGTAGCTCCCACTGGAGCCACTCAACGCTCTACGTGATACACTTTCAATCATTTCAAAGATACGAAGGCGTGTCAACCACCTTCCCGACACCACCTCTCTGCTATGCTGACCACCTAAATGAAGAGTTAGAAAATTATTCAAAATATATTAACTGCAAATATAAATAGCTAAAGAAAATTGTTATATATAGGTAAATCAAACAAACATAAATCTAATTCTAACTGTCTAATAATTCAATGAGCCAATTGTCAATTATAAAAAGCAATAAGTATGTTTTTGTTTATGCAAAAGTTTATTCATGTTTTTAAGCGTTAGTACATATCATTAAAAGAGCTTAAAAAACATTGCTTTGAGTACTGCAACTGTAAGGTTAAGGCAACAATTATGTTGTCAATTGTAATAAATAAGCATATTGAATGAACCAGTTCTATGCATTGTCACAGACTGATCAATCATATATCACTATTGAAAATAATTACATTCAGAAGATGTCATTGAAAATAAATTCATAGAGTCAGTAATCTAACGTCAGTTACATAAGCAAGTTCATATGTACTAGGTGCCAAAATAATGTAGAACAAGGCATTCTGAAAATAGTTTACATAAAAGAAGCAAAGTAAAACTCTTTAAATACAAATACATCTAAGTGCCTTCTAGCATTAACCTCTCATTAAGTAGTCACTAAAGCATTATTTCTTTTTCTTTAAATCAAGTAAAACATATAAAAATACATTCAATTCATCACTATTAACTAAAACTGGAAAAAATATTCAAATATATTTCTAAACAATTTGCATTGTGACAATAAAGCATAGATTTATATTCGCAAAAGTTAATTCATAAAAATACTATTTTCTATATATTATAAATAAAATATTAAGAGATTAATTTATAATACATTATATTAATATATTATATTAAAATACAAAATAAATATTATATTATATATTATAAATAAAATATAAAAATTCAAAGTATTTAAAGTAAAAATTGTTCTCTAAAAAGATACAGAAATTTACTCAGCAAGTTTGATACATTAATTAATACATATGTATCATGAATATAGTGAATGAAATAGATATTTATATGCATCGAAGTGACAGTCTCATAATTACACTAAACGAACAATGTAAAATCTCCACTTACATTCATGATCCGTTGCACTACCTTTGATAAGGCTTTCACAGGTGTTTTTTTTTTAACAAAACGGAAAATGGTCCACGATCGTTAATATTTTTGCAGATTAGATTCGACGAACCATTAAGAAAAATATAATTCGCCCCAGTCGAGACGAAATTTTTTAAAAAACTTTTTCTTTCTTGCAACTCTTTTCATTATTTTTTATAGCGACATATTAACGCGCAAATGTAATTCTAATCTACAAACCAGTTGACATTATTCACGGGATCGTTTTGCCATAGTATATGGTAAAAAACATGTTAAATAGTATAAAAACTGTGTGTCTTTCACTCACTCAACAACATATAAGATAACACTAATAAATCGGCATGAGCGAGCAATAATGTCAATGAATTATGCTCATAATTCTTTTAGAAATTACCAGAATATAATGTATATATGATCATAAATAATTATATCATTGTTTCAAGATAATTATTTTTTATAATGATTTACCATAAAGATTGAAAGTTTTATTTACAGTAAAATTGTTTGACGCCCTGATACAAAACTTAACAGTGTATGTATATGTATTTAATGCACACATGTGTGCATGCATTAACATTAACCATAGAGTGAATAGTCTTACGATTCGTTATTCAATGTTGTTTTTCCAAGTATGATCGGTATATATAAGGTATCCCAATATTGATAGTATAGATGAGGTGGAAGTGATTGTACCTAAAGAAAAAATAGGCCAAAAATATATTTGAAATGAAAATATAGAATAAATTCTGTACATTTAAGAATTTGTTTTCGAGAAAATTGAATTAAAAAATTTGTTTGGTATATATAAATTTGCTTAATTACCAACGTGATATCATTAGTACTGGGACACCTTGTATATTTATTATATACATAATATGGATCATAAATGGCGTATGATAAAATTAACGAAAAGATGTTTTAATACTTTTACAGGACATAGGAATAATCAATATTAAAATATTTTTATATTGTTTTATTAGTCTATACTTTTTTCCTCTTTCTTAGTCCGTATTTAATACATACTTTAATCTTAATCATAACCCATTTTTTTTATTCATTTTCGATTCAACGATATCTGTCTGTTATTAAAAATTTTTTATGCTGACATTTTTTTAAGACAAAGATCAATTTTAAACAAAAAATTTTTCTAAACCCTTAACAAGGGTAATAATTGGTTAATATTCCAAAATGTAAAAAATATGAAATTATTTGACAAACCATGGTTTAAGATTTACACAGTAAGATTTCACACAAAGTCGCGCCAGATATATTAGCACAGATTCGCAACCGTATTCATGACATATCAAGACAAGTACGCAACGGTATAAATATTGCAACATTTGTTTATCAGCATTTAGTGACTAATTCTCTTTCAATACTTTGCATATGAAAAAAAATTAATCATCAATACACATTGTGGTGTGAACGTTAGTTGAACAAGCGGCCGCTTGAGGTGTCGTTAATTTCTCAAATTACGCTGCATGAAACCATTCCCGCCGCGTGGGATATAGTTTGCGGATTACGGTTGCGGTTTGGTTATAAATCCCGCCATCTCCGCAACACGAGCGACGATTTTTGGTGTATTATAATTATGCCGAGTTGATTTCACAGAACCACGAGGTGAAAAACAAGAAGTTATGGCAAACGTATCCGTTGATAAAGAGACGTTTTTTCGGCGTATGAAGCGGCTTTATACCGCATGGAAGGTAAGATATTTGAAATGTTTCGTTCCGCTGTTAAAAATAAATGTAATCGTTTGACAAACAACGTATGATCATTTTTATTAAATAGGATGGAGAAGTTGGTACAGACGATAGTTTTAGTAAAATGGATTGTCTCGTTTCCGCCGTGGGCACGGACGAGGATATCGTGTACAGCAAATCGACAGCGTTGCAGGTAAGTTATACTTTTTGTATTGCTCTAATGCGTTTTTGCATCTTATATTTTGCGTGTGCACTTGTAAACAATAGCATAACCTTATCCCTGTAATTCTGAAAAATATGGTTTTCATAGAATGTTACAAGTTTTTCATGTATATTATACATATTCTTAGTTTGTCACGATGAAAAAAGAACAATTTGTAGAGTTAATATTATCAGAATAAATTTCAATTATGTAACTAAAGTGTTGTAGTTTCTTTTATCATTTTGTTAAATGTAAAAGATAAAATTATTATAAACATATTGTTTCAGACATGGTTTCTCAGTTATGAACTTACAGATACTATAATGATCTTAGCAGAAGAGTGTATCTGTTTCTTGGCTAGTAAGAAAAAAATTGAATTTGTCAGAAAACTTGAAAATCAGAAAAAGGAAGACACTGGTGTACCTTCTGTAAAATTACTTGTGAGGGATAGAGTATGTATTTTCTATAATTTATATTTTGATTTAATAACCATTGAATTTTATTTCTAATGTTGGTATTAAACTCTTTTATTTTTTAAAGAATGATGAAGATAAAGCCAATTTTGCTAAACTTATTGAGATCATAAAACAAAGTAAAAAGGGTAAAACATTGGGTGTTTTTTCTAAAGAAAATTATCCAGGTGCCTTTATGGACGCGTGGAGAGCTGCATTAAAGCCAGAATCTTTTGATACGGTGTGCGATTTTTTCTTATCATACAATATATAATACCAAACATTTTGGTTATTTTATGATATACATTAATGTGTTAGATTGATGTAAGTGCTGCAGCTGCATATGTAATGTGTCCAAAAGAAGATGCTGAAATTCATACCATAAAAAAGGCGTGTTTAGTATCTGTGGATGTCTTCACAAAGTATCTTAAGGATCAAATTATGGAAATTATAGATTCTGATAAGGTATTTGGTTTTTATTCATTTAAAAATATTTAATATCTAAGCACTCTAGTTCTAATATCTATACATCTTTATTTTAGAAAGTTAAGCATTCAAAGCTTGCAGAAGGTGTAGATGCTGCTATAACAAATAAGAAGTATGTAACTAGTGTTGATGTTACTCAAGTAGATATGTGTTATCCTGCGATAATACAAAGTGGTGGAAATTACTCTTTGAAGTTTAGTGTTGTTAGTGATAAAAACACTTTACATTTCGGTGTCATTGTTTGCTCTCTTGGAGCTCGTTACAAATCTTATTGTTCCAATATAGTTCGAACATTGTTGGTAAATCCTACTAAAACCATTGAGGTAAGTTTTAAACAAAATATTAAGTAATAACATGCTTTAATAACAAATTAAATATGTTTAATAATTATGTACGTTTATTGTAGGATAATTATAACTTCCTTTTACAATTAGAAGAGGAGATTCTAAAGAAATTAGTAGCTGGAGTGAAAATAAGCGAAGTATATGAAACAGGGGTAAAGTATGTAAAGGATGAAAAACCGGAGATGATTGATCATTTAACCAAACACTTTGGATTTGCGATGGGTATTGAATTTAGAGAAAGTTCTTTACTTATTGGTCCAAAAACTCATGCAGTACTAAAGAAAGGCATGGTATTCAATGTAAATGTTGGATTGGCGAATCTTACAAACTCAGAAGCTACTGATAAAGAAGGAAAAACCTATGCACTTTTCATTGGTGACACAGTTATGATTAATGAGGTACTAATCTTTGCTTTAAAAACATGTAATTTTTTTAATATATCAAAAAATAGAAATTAGAATAAAATTATTTATTTCAGGCACAACCTGCTACGAATTTAACACCTTCGAAAAAAAAGGTAAAAAATATTGGAATATTTGTTAAGGATGAAGAGGAAGAAGAAGAAGAAGGAAGTGGAAAGGAAAATGAACCTAAACCTGAGATCCTTGGTCGTGGAAAGAGAACAGCTGTAATAGAATCTAAATTGAGAACAGAACATAGTTCTGAGGAAAAGAGAAAACAACATCAAAAAGAACTGGCACAACAGCTAAATGAAGTTGCAAAAGCTCGGTTAGCTCAACAATCTGGTGGGAAGGAACAAGAAAAGATACGGAAGTCAACAATATCGTACAAAAGTCTGAGTCATATGCCACGAGAACCAGAAGTAAAGGAATTGAAGTTATACGTTGGTAAGTGTATTTGTATTTTGTTTATAAAATAAATTTGATATGTTATTTATTATACGTTATATATCTATATTTCAGACAAAAAATATGAAACTGTAATTTTGCCCATTTTTGGGATTCCTGTACCCTTCCATATATCCACAATTAAAAATATTTCTCAGTCGGTAGAAGGAGATTACACGTACCTCCGAATAAATTTTTTTCATCCTGGTGCCACAATGGGTCGGAACGAAGGTGGATCATATCCACAACCCGATGCTACATTCGTCAAAGAAGTGTTAGTGTACAATTTTATTTCATTTCTTATTCCTTATGATAATTACAAGTTGTATCAATGTTAAGATGAATTGTGTAAATATATGTTAATAAAATTTTTATTTTTATCATCTAGAACATATCGAAGTACAAACACCAAAGAGCCTGGTGAAATTTCAGCACCATCTTCTAATTTAAACACAGCCTTTAGATTAATTAAAGAAGTTCAAAAGAAATTCAAAAATAGAGAAGCAGAAGAAAGGGAGAAGGAGGATCTTGTAAAACAGGACACTCTAATACTCTCTCAAAATAAGGGTAATCCAAAACTAAAAGACTTGTACATTCGACCAAATATCGTTTCGAAGAGAATGACAGGAGGTTTAGAAGCACATGTGAATGGATTCCGTTACACTTCGGTTAGAGGAGATAAAGTTGATATTCTTTACAATAATATTAAAAATGCCTTTTTCCAACCATGTGACGGCGAAATGATCATATTACTTCATTTTCATTTAAAAGTATATATCTTTATTTTAGTTTTAATTACTTTTACTAGCGATCATTTACTAAATACAGACTATTTTCAGCATGCAATAATGTTTGGTAAAAAGAAGCATGTGGACGTGCAGTTTTATACAGAAGTTGGTGAAATCACGACAGATTTAGGGAAACATCAACACATGCACGATCGTGACGATCTTGCTGCTGAACAATCAGAACGAGAACTTAGGCACAAATTGAAAACTGCCTTTAAGAGTTTTTGTGAAAAAGTAATGTTTAATGATTGAAACATTTTATTTTACAAGACTAATAAATAAATTCTAAGAAATAATAAATATTATTCAGGTCGAAAGCATGACGAAACAAGAAATTGAATTTGATACACCGTTCCGAGATCTTGGATTCCCTGGAGCACCATTCAGGAGTACTGTTCTTCTGCAACCCACTAGTGGTTGTTTAGTAAATCTCACAGAATGGGTAAATTTTACTGTATATATAATTACTTTCATATGAACTATAAGTACCAATTCGTTAATCATATTTCTTTCGTATTTTAGCCTCCATTTGTTATAACTTTAGAAGATGTTGAACTTGTTCACTTTGAAAGAGTACAATTTCACCTTAAGAATTTTGATATGATTTTCGTTTTCAAAGACTATCATAGAAAAGTCGCTATGTTAAATGCCATTCCCATGAACATGTTAGATCATGTAAAGGAGTGGCTAAAGTAAGTTCTTTGCGTTTCTCTATTTTCTATGGATTTAATTTCTTGAGAATAAAATATAAACATGCTACTTTTCTTTTTAGCTCGTGTGACATCAGATATACAGAAGGTGTACAATCTTTGAATTGGACAAAGATTATGAAAACTATCACAGATGATCCTGTAGGATTCTTTGACAGTGGTGGTTGGAGTTTCTTGGACCCAGAGAGTGATGCAGAAAATGATGAAGTAGAAGACGAGGAGGAAGAAGAAGACGATGCTTATGAGGTATGGAATTTAGTGAAATAATTATAAACAATAAGATAAATTTGCATATTATAAGATTTAATATTAACAATTATATAGACATTAACAATTTTTATTCTTTATTTGTAGCCATCTGACTTTGACACTGAAGAGGAATCTGATGATGATTCTGAATACTCTGAAGCTTCAGAAGATTCAGATAGCGAAGGTAATATTTGCAAACTTCATTTTATTTAAATACTAAAAAAATGTATCTTGTTTATTATTTAGCATCTTTTTTCTTTAAATTTACATTTTAGAAGAGGAGTTGGGTAGCTCTGAAGAATCTGGTAAAGACTGGTCTGACTTAGAACGGGAAGCAGCTGAAGAAGACAAAGAAAGAGGAGAAGATAGATTCCATGATGATTATAATTCAAGTAAAAAGAAAAAAGGAAGTCGAAAACATTCACCATCACCATCAAAAGACAGGTATATTACTTGATTTTACATATTTCTAAGGTATATTACTTAATCTTACATATTTCTAAATTTGTCACTAACTCAAATATATAACTCATAGGCATAATTCGAAGCACAAGAGTTCTTCAAGTTCAAAAAGTAAAAGTTCGTCCAGTAGTAAAGATAAAAAATCATCGTCGTCGGATAAACATAGGTAAGAAATTACACGTTTCTCTAGGACGTAGGATTTTAACTATTTTAGACATAGAAAGACGTGATTTTGTGATAAAATTGTGTTAAGTATATATTTCAATAATTAAAGATCGGATCGATCGCGGAGTGGGGGATCACACAAGAAAGTGTCTCCTTCCAAATCATCCAAACACAGGTGATTAGCACAAGTACGTGTGTGCTTGGCGATGTTACATTTCATGTTCTGTTTTTGTTTAGTCCCAAGAAGAGCGATAAACATGATAAACACAAGTCGTCAAATCACTCTTCGTCTAGCAGTAAGAAACGAACTCGTGAAGATAGTGCAGAAAGAAATGATAGGGGATCGAAGAAATCTAAGTATGTATAAATATTCTATAATATTAATTTGTAACGATTTGTAATATTTTTTTTATAAATTACTTATATATATTATAGGAAATAAGGGAGATATCTACACATTGGAGGAAGCACATATGAAAACACAAACACCGAATGTTGGTTCTATATTAAACTTTCTTATGGTACGTCGATTAAGTTAGAAGGATAGTACATTTTCTTGCATTGATTCATTTAAACTCTTAGCAAACGATTTGTTATTGATATTATTTAAAAGTTCGATAGTGTGCTGCTAAGGCTTGGATACTTATCAGTATCTGCTTGGTGATAGCGATGTAATGTGTATGAACTTGTACGGGTAATTTAACATAAATTTACGAATGAACACATTTTTTATCACTTGTACATAAAACTCTTTTTTAAGTAAAAAAAAATGTCGATCTTAATTATATAATATAACTACTAACACGTATCATTTCATTCCATTGTTCGTTTGCTGGTAGTATTCAAATGTATTTGTAATAACTTATTAAGTTTGTGAATTAAAAATGTATTGAAGTATTGAAACGGTATCCATTGTACAGATAGTATATATAAAAAGAAAACAACGTCTTGTCTGTTATGAATATTGTTTTTTTATTAAATGAATACGAAAATTAATTCTTAATTATAATAAACAATAGGAAAACTTACAGGTATATAATTGTAACACACTCTCAATGCAAGACAATGCACTAGTGTTAACTGTCGTACGTAAGACACCCAGAAAATAGATATTAATTTACTAAGCAAAGAAAGCTGAAATGGATCAAAATCGTTGATAATTTTGTTCGCACGGCTCTGAAATTTGTACCTTGGTAAACAAAATAAATACTTTTTAAGTTATTTATCATTAATGTACGAAATATTGTCACTTATTGACAGAGTGTCCACAGAAATAGAATCGTTGCTACTGTAATATATCACGCGCTCATGGTACATTTTTAAAGACGGCACAATTACTTAACATTTCTTGCTTTTGTTTGAGTTAAAATTTTTGTTTCACTTTACAGTAGTATAAAAATCAAATGAAAATTCATTCGTCCTTCAGATCTTACATAATTACTTTCTTAACTTCGCGAGAAAGAACGGGATATTGAATTCATAGATTTGTACAAAGGTGAAAGTAGAATGAAAGTAAACAGCTCCACTAAATTTTATTGTATCCTTGACTTCTTTTTTCCTTTCAATATTGTGTTTGATAATAGACATGGAGGAACGTTTACTGACTTATTATGTTTTGAATTCCTTGGCAATGCCATATAATAGATGCCAAAGAAGAACCGTTTCAATAGTAACATAAATGTAGGTGAAGTGAAAGTGTACCTCTGGTTAGTGGTTCTGCAGCTTTCTCCATAACATCACTACGTATATATATATATATAATTCTGGCAGGTGACTTAGTTCGACATTTCACAAGTTGCGAATGATTCCTTTTTTTTTACAATGAATGATGTTACTTGGAATGTGTGTTGTAATACTCTTTCTACGAATGATGTTGGCGGACGGCCAGTTTAAAGTATTTTAAGTATGTACCAAATTTTATAAAGTCAAGTAAAATAAATCATCATCCTTTTTCAAATGATTACTTTTTTAATTAAACATTTAGATATATGTACCCTTATTGTTGAGATGAATTTATATTACAGTTTCTAAACGAAAAAAAATCGTACAAGCGAATTGCCTCATTTTCAGACATTTATTTACGAAAAAATGAAGAAGCCTAAGTACATCATTATAAAAAAAGACTTATTACATTCTATAAATAATTGTTATAAAACTTAGATTCAAAACATTTTTTACAAGAGAACGATGACGATGATGATGGAGAAGAAAAGCAAGCGAGTCTAATTCCGTCCTATCTGATCGATTTGAGCTTGGAGATTGTTCACCACTTCCGATGGAACGTGCGCTCCCAGAATTTCGAAAAGATTAATCTTCTGATCGCCAGGAATCGATTCGTACGCTGCCAATTCGATGCCTTCTTGAACCTTTTGTATTGTCGCATCTTTCGGAATAAGATAGGTATTCTGTGCCTGTTTTATAGCCTCATTACTGAAAATTTGACCATCCTTTTGTGGAAATGCCATAGTTACTCCCACAATCAATATTGTTGCTAATAACGTAAAATGGACTTTCATCTAAAATAAAAAAAGACAGAGTTTTAGTATTTATTCTATATTTTATATTCTATATTTTTGATTTTATGTATTTTTAAATAACAATTTTTCATTCTATTATAAATTATATAATAGTATTATTATTGGAGATTTATTAGATTAAAGAAATTATTGGATTAAATATTATAACTCTGTTTTACTAAAAAAGATGCATTAAAATAAAGAATGCCCTGCTTTTCCCTTTAATGATGAAGATTGGGATTTGAAAAGATATTTATCTTGTATTTTGTCATGCTGTGAGAAGAATGGTTGAGCCGATTTTTGCAATCGCTCTTCTGATGCAACGAAGAACGCGCGTAAGAAAATGAACATCAAAAGCAAGACGGTTAATTATTAACGACAAATATTCGTAATATAAAAATTCGTAGCACCAATTTGTTCAATTACTAAAAACATTGTATTGCATACGCTGTAAACCTAAATCGCAAAAATGAACAAATAATAATATAAAAACGTAATTAATGATATGATATATATATATATATATTCATGAAACTATGTTATAATAAACTATATTACAAAATTTTAAATCATTATATTGTTACAAAATAAATGAAAGAACGAGAGATTTATAGTATTTTAGCGTATGAATTGGTGCATATGGAATTGCAATATATTCTGGTGAAATTGATATTTATATTTACGAAAGTAATGATACTAATCTTGAAAAAAAATGTTGATGAATGAAAACATTATGGAAAGATTAGGTGAAAATCATCACTTTTTTAGGATGATCCTGCAATATTATTTTAATAATTATGATATAGGCAAGGATAATTTATACATGTACTTCCTTTTATGAAACTTAATAAAGAATAGAATAAATATAACTTGTACAAAACGTCTTCGTTAACAATGATCTTTTATTACATTTCACGTTCCATAATTATGAAATAAAATACTCTAACAGTTTCCTAATTGCAAATTATGTAAATCTATTCTACACTTTTATGTACATTAATCCATAAATCAAACAACTTTATGTTTTATCAGATTTATCAGATGCTCATTAGTTTCCCTAGAGATGGGTTCACACTTTCACTCTCGTCAGCGATAAATCAGCGCGAAATAGAACTTTCTGCCAGGTGGATCAACTTTCTCACTTGCTTCATCCTAAATGAGAGAAAAAGCCTAATAACTAAATTTTCGAACGAAAAACTTCGACTTACATTGACTGAACGTTAAACCACAGAAACAAACACACCGATATTACTACGAGAGTCCAGTAGGAACGTTTGAAACTGATCAACGATAGTTAAGTAAAAAGTATAACTCTCTGATGTCCGTGCAAGTCGTAAGCGCCGCAGGGTTAACGGTAAAAGGAAGTTGAGGCTTGGCAGCAATCGTAACAACGATCTCGTGAATGGTACTCACGTTGAGAGTGCGTCGTTTCACAATCGGTCACCGTCGAGCGAAACTAAGCGCGCGATCGGCGGAAGCGGCTTTTATACACTCGAGATGCTTACGAGCGGCGCGGCGGTACCACACCACTCTTGTATCCAGGAGAAGATCCATCTTCCAATTAGTTAATACTTACAGGAAGAAACGGATGCGATCATCGTTCTCTCTCCTGATGTGACTTCCCAGGTGGAAGATTCAAGCGGGTCCCTACTAACATCGGTGTTATTGTGATGTCACAGCTCACTTGTTACTTCATACAATGTTTGCTTATTGATTAACAAGTAAGGAAAGTATTATGAGTATTATTAATTTGCAGTAAATATAGGACAAATGTTGCATGTATGAATAGGTAATTTAGAATCTCGGTAAATGGTTTTGGTAAATAGTTAAATAGATGTGCATAATACAGAGAATGAATATGAGTGCTGCTAAGGAATTAATTAAGGAATTATGAGTACTATTAATTTATTGTAAACGTAAGATACGTGTAATGTTGCATTAATTGATTTAGATTGTTAGTAAGTATTATAGTTAGATATATACAAGTATGTAGTAGCACATACATTTGAATTCAACGAAGCAACTCTTTTAAAGCTTTTCTCTTTACGCTTTTACAAATACCATTGCACGACCCGCCATGAATATTAGTGGCCTGTTAACCAATATATAGCGAGCCGTTGAGTCTACCGCTGCACCTGATCCACGTTTCACTTTTACCATTGTTTTTCTCGAACTATCGAAGAAGCAATACGGCCCTTGTTATTATAAAACTTTATATAAAACTTAGATATTTATTTACCGAATTTTTTTATAAAATAATATAAAAATATATCGATTATGGCACGATATTTCAATAAAATGGTCATTATTCAAATAAAATTCAAAATGGTCAATAGATTTCTCGCATAATTCATGACTTTTTTTAATGTATTCAGCTTTAAGTAAAAATTTCGAAATGAATTTAGAAAAAATTTTCATCCCTATGAAAGTAAGATAAATCAGAAAATTAGGATTAACACTTGTAGAATTATTTTATTTTGTAGTGTATAAGATTTATTATGTATCAGTAAAGTACACATAGATTTACATATTCGAAATATAAGTATGTATAATTCAAACCCAAATAGTATGGATAGTGTGAATTAAATTGCGATAATTGATTTTAAAGTGTCATTTTTAAATGAAATTTTATGAGGAATAAATAATTAGAATTGAAGTATATCGAACTTAAGTGGAGTATGCTGGGAATTTTGCTGAAAGTGGATGTTGAAGATCAATCAAGAAATAGATTGTACCAGCAAGACCTAAAATAATATATATAGATATTATTAGTTCCATAAAAGATAAGAAAAGATGATTATTATTTATAAGAAAATACCTTCAAATAATGAAAATGGTCTGTCAGGTGACCTGCTTTGATGTGTTCCATAATCCATGCACCACTCTGCAAACTTGCAAGCTCTGTAAAGATATTTTATATCCTGCAAAAAAAAATCAATATTTTATTCTGATAATATCTATCCAAATTATGTTATATCTTTATTGTAAATTCAATACAACCTTTGTTTGCTGGAAAAGACTTAAAAACGTGTATGCATTTCCAGCTACACCATGACATATTCCATATCCTTTTTTAAGTAATCCTCTTGACCAAATCACTTCTCCACATTGTACAGCAGTTGTTAAATAATTTTTATCTTTGTATATCTATATACACATACATTTCATTATGTATTAGAAATTTAAAATTACTAAAAGTTATATGATTTAAACAATAACAACCTCATAAGCTAAACAAAATAACATAGTCATTCCAGGTGCTCCATGGCACCAATGGATCAATTTATCAGTGTGACTTCCAATAGAGGATGGAAAGTTTCCAGAAGGATATCGTATATTCTGAAGGAAGTCTAATGCAGGCTTTATATCCTTTTGTAATTGAGTTTGTGTCAAATACTGCTGTGCCTATAAATAGATTTAAATATTTGAAGATTACAAAAAATTTTTCATACAAGTATTGCTATTAAAATAACATAACAAAAATTTGTATTTATACTACAGATGTATCGATTAATAGCCTAGCTGGTTCAGCCGATTATCGGCCCATTTTTGTAATCGGTGATAAATCGACAACTGGTCGGCAAAAAAAGCCAATTGACCGACCTTAAATTTTTAGTATTATTGATAACTTGATATAGAAATAAAAATTCAATGTTCTTTCTTGACTGTCATTAGTATAATTTTAATATTTTTTAATATGTATATATTATTACTTGTAGGAATGTATTTATGTGCAACATGATTATTACATAAAAATTTTAAAATAATAGTTAGTACTTATTGAAATATCCTAAATAAGTACCAATTGACTAGGAATTTTGGCCACTATTTCTTAATTTTATCATAATCAAAAGCTTGTTAAAACAAAGAAACAAGACATAATAAAATAAATATATAAATAACAAACAATGTCAACAAATTTTTTCTTTGGATTCGTAATATTAAACAATCCTAAATTCAACACATTTTGTAGCAATATCTAAAAATGATCCCCAGAGATGGCTAGTTGGCTTCTTGGAAGCCGATCAATCAGTTAGTCGGTTAGTCAACCAAAAACATAATGCATCTTTCATTTATACCATACCTGTAATAGTATATAAAGTATTCCACCCAGTCCATGTGCACCACCAATATACTCTGACCCATGCCAAACATACATTAAAGGTGTTTTGTACTTTCTTGAAGCAGAATACAGATTTCCAGATTTAATTATGAGTGCTATGACCTGATATGATATTTTTTTAATTATTGTGTATTAAAGCATTGATTACCTTTACTTTAAATTTAACTTTCATTGCTCTGATAGTACCTGTTTAATAAGATCATTTTCTATGGGAGCAGGAGATATATTTGAATTTAAGAAGAGGAGGGAAAACAGATAACCAGCTCTTCCATAAAGTAACTCATCAGGCAAATCACTACTTTCATTTAAAACAACTGATTGCAGTGATTTTACTCTGAAAGATAATCCAAATTATAAAACTTAAAAATATTATTTCAAATTCTGTACATGTATAAGTGTGAAATATTATTAAACTATATACTTTGAAATCATATTTTGTGCTACATCAGAATAGCCTTTGGAATGAAAAACAACTGCACCTAAGGCTAGTGGACCTACAATACCAGTCAAAAATGTAATTTCTCTTTTACCCCTGAATTTGTCTATACATATCCTTAATAATTCCATTGCTTCCTGCTCAGAAAAAATGTGCATTTAAGAAATAATTCATCTTTTAAAGGAATAAGAATATTGAAGGATTCATACATCAATGTAAGCTGGTTCATTAAAGCACTTTCCATATTTGTAAAACATGTACGCAATCCCTGCTGATCCAGTATATATGGAATAATCATCGTTATAAGTCCAATGGTTTTCCTTTTCTTTCAATCGATCTATTAATCTTTTTATATATATTTTTATTGTTTCTTTATAGTCTTCATTGATCTAACAAGCATCAATCTCTTTAAGTTCCATACATACACATATGCTTGTAAATAATTTATATTTATATGCTTATAATAATTTACTATCTAATTATTGAATAATGTATATATATATTGAACAATAATTACCTCATTAGTAGTTGCGTTCACAACATTTGCTGAAAGTACATTAGGATAATCATCAAATGGATTATCATAATGTCGATTATCCATTTTGGCACAAATTAAGTGCTTAAATCGATTAATTATATTAATATATGTTGTGCCAAGCGATTTTTCTCTGCTTATTTTATATGTGACACCTGCCTAGGAAAAATTTTGTAGTCCAATATTTTACCAATCAATAATTTTAATTTTTTAAGTTAGCTCGCGAGAAAGAAGATTTTTTACATGTATAAAATAAATATTGTTTATTGAATATCATATTAAAAAAATTACCGGTGTACCTAGTAACAAGGTTAAAAAATATATTTTTTGTTAAATGAGAGTAATACTTCTCAAATACAGATTAATATGTTTATTACATAAAAAAATCCAAATAAATATCTTCTACAAATACTACATTCTATATAATCATAATGGAGAAAGATTTTTTAGAAACATACTGAAAACGTAAGTATTTGACGCATCATTCTAAAAATATACATATATCACTTATCAACAAACCTGCCTCTCAAATTGTTTTTAAGAATTAGATTTTCCAGTAAAATATTATTTGTAATGCACAAAGAAAGAGAAAAGTTTAGGACACAATTATGTTTACAACTATAATCGTAATGTAGCATTCGAGATATCGAAACATGAAAATAAAACTATTTACTTTCGTGTCAACGTTACCGACTGAGTATAGATTAAAAATATTCAGGGTGAATAGTTCCATAATATGCATAATGTATAATATGGTTCAAAGAAATTTTTAAAATAATTACAATATACGTTTTATCCATTTTTTCTCCAAGTCATAAAATCAAAGCATATCAACAAGTGAGTCATAACCACACTCATATTTTTAAATTTAAACGCACTTTTACAATTTTTCGTTATTTTTCAGGTGAATAACTACTAGTTTCTAACATTTTATATGCCACACATAAATATATAATCATGCTAAGAATCCAATTTTGGTCTCGATCATGTACCGAAGCGCACTGTCCATTTCCGGTTTCTTATTTAAATTTAAATTCAAGTTATCTTAAAAAGTTTTGAAAGGAACAATATCTTCTTCCACACTAACTGTAAGGTTTAATTATATCTAGAATTTACCATTATTCTATAATATAAAAGAAAGGAAAATAAGGAAACATTTCCCTTAAATAAAACTCCGTATATTTCTACAAAGTCATCCGACATATCGTCGAAGCGCGTTATTCCGATTTCCTTCCATAATATTGATCATCCAAACGATGATGGAACTCGGCGATATTCGGTAAATAAATTTGATTATTCCAATCAAAATAGAATGTTGCAGGAATCCGGTGGTTACATTTTCTTTGCCTATAGTCCTGATCGCACTCTGAACGTATTTTTCAGGTGTAGGAACTAGCCATCCTGATCGCGGTGACTCTGTCGTATGATTTGTCACCGTGCCTGGTAACAAGCACTGCACGATTACACCTTGTTTTCCATATTCTATCTGTAAGTCTCTGCTAAATTTGACAATGTATGCCTTTGTTGCAGCGAACACTGTCAATAAAGGACTCGGCAACACAGCCACCATTGAGGCTACGTTCACTATGACTCCTTTTCCTCTAACAACCATTTGTGGTAATAGGATTCGACACATATTCGTTACAACGACTATGTTACAATGAACGATACTCATGTAGATCTTCTCTTTGTGAGGAAGATCCAGGAAATATTCCGGATGCGGATATGACATGCCGAGATTATTTATCAACACGCCGATCTCCAAGCCGAACATTTCTTTTTCTATCACGTTGTACGTCTCCAGACCTTCCGACAGATCCAGCTTAATTACTTTTGTCTTCACATTGTACATCGCCTCGATATTACTCGCGATAGATTTTAAATTCTCCGTATCAGGACTGACCAGGATCACGTTCAAACCCATCCTCGCTAATGCCTCCGCGTACGCTCTTCCAATTCCATGAGAACATCCTGTGACTACTGCCCACTTACCCATTGAACATAAATCAACTACAGATACTGAGAAAAAGTTCTTGTATATTCGGTATATTACATCACGGGAAAGTCTGTAGCCCCAATATATAATCGCCGCATAACCTATCTTCTCGACCAACATTATTTGCGATTGTAACACGTGCTTCCGGTCTAGTTTCTGATCAGTGTCACAGGACAACCGATAAGTTGGCTGACTTCATTTATCGTCTCGAGTAATTCGTCACTAATGGATTGGAAAAGGAGTTCTTTGCGCAATACTCAATGCTGGCGTAGCGGTGACATATTGTGAGGTCCTGAAACAGTCGAACGGAAATTAGCAGAATTTGAAAAAAGCAGACAGCTTTTCAATATTTCCCGTGTTCTATTTTTGAATTATTTTTTATCTATTAAATGGTGTATAGTCTTCCCTTCACTTTCATTTTTTCGATGGAATTAGTTTGTTGTAACTAAGTTCGAAGATCGCTAATTTGTTCTGTCAGTGCCGATGTACTGGTCACATCTCTTACTTTGTACTATTCAGCGCTGCTGCTGAAATTCTAAACTTGTACCATGTCTTCCTCAAACTTTTCACTGAAAAATATATATAGAATGAGAAATTGAATACTTCAGTGAATGAAATTTCCTATTTTACGATTTGTAATTGTCTAAATATCAATTCGTAAAGAGACACTCACAATGATTATGACAGAGCAACGACTTTTACGGTAAAGCGATAAGTTTCTCTAAATGAAATTTAGTAAAAATTGATTATATAAATGGAAAATCGAGAATATTATCTAATAATTTGTTTTTTATATTTTGACTATCAAGTCTTTTCCGTACGAGATAGTAAACCATATCCGCTGCCAACAGATGTTAAAGCGTTTGCATATTTCCTGTTATTCATCTCAAGCATGTTTAGCACTCAATAAAGTTAGTATTTAAAACATTGTCCGAGGAAAACAAACTTTTTTTATCTTCCTGGAGATCCTTGTTATAGGTACACGGAATTCCTCTCAAAAAGTAGTCATGAAACTCATTAAATATGGAATATCATGGATATATGGTAGTGTGCCAAAATTTCCAGCCAGGAAAATTTTTTACTTTATATTCGAGAAACGAAAAATAAAAGAATTTTAAGCAGTATTGAGTATAATAGTATGATAAGTAAAAGAAAATATGTAGTATAATACACATACAAAACTATTACATAGTTGCATAATATTCTTTAAAATTCGTTAAGATACCGTGGGAAATCTATCTGATCTAAAACTTTTGGACGTCACCGTATAACCGAGTAACTTAACCAGCAAAATTAGTAGAATTACAAATATTTCCAAGTAGAATACCAATTTTTCATTCGTGAAAATAAATATAATCATGATTGTGTTACCGAGGCACCAAACATATTCACGAAACCGAATTCCTCGCTGCTATAAATGGTCAAACCATGGCAAAGGCGGCTCAATTGAATCGCTGTTAATGAAGACCAAAAGAGAAACTTAGCTTGAAATGAAGAATTACAACATGCAAGTATCGAATATGTAAATTGGGAGAAAAATTCTTTTCTCTTCTGACATTTTTCTGATATTTCAACTAAATTTGTTTTTTATATTTGCATGTTATTCACTTCGACAAGTATTAAAACAATAGTGTTGAAAGTATGTTTACAGCTCACCGACAAGGTCTCTGTCGCGTACATGCCGTTCTCTATTATTTCAGGAAAATCCAGTTTGTTGGTCAAAGAACGTCGATCAATTTGGAAGGGATTCGCCGTTATTGCATCATTGCCCTAAGGCACGCTTGACTTCGTATTTCTTGCAACCTCTCCATGTCCCGCTTTCGCGTACCATGCTTCCATCAACTTCTATTAACAAAGATATATTTTTATTTCATTCCTATATTTATGTTTATTTTAAATTAATTTCAATTTATTTCTAATTGCAAATTTAATATCAGTTTTCAAGTTAAGCATAACATATAGTGGCTATATAATACTCTTTTTTTCCCATAAAGTTTTTTTATTAAGTTCTATACATATTTCATTTTCATAGTATCACATTTTCAAGTCATATGAAACTACTACTAGATATTAGTACTAGGAAATTTAATATATTTGGTCTTAATTAGTATAAATGCTATAATAAATACAATGGTGTGTGCTTTTTGCAACCACTACATTTACCATTGACTCCATTTTACTGGCTGGGCACGTTACAAGTGAGTGCGGGAATAATAATCTCCGTGACATTCTCGATTCGATCGACGAGAAACTGTACACGTCATAAGCTCGAATTACAGTTTCCCTTCTGACGACGTAATTTGAACTTTCATACCTGAACGAGTTTCGTCACTGTCTTTATAAGTATGTCTATGGACTTCCAAAGCTATAATTTCGTGTCCGTTACCGTCTGATCATTTCGGCCCTTTCCAGTGTGTAATTTCTTCACAACATTTCTAATTATAATTTTATTTTAGGACTGTCATTATGATGAAATTGATATTTCACCAAAATTGTCGTTATAAAGAGTAAGAAGGAAAAATTCTGTTGTTATAAGTATCCTTGACGAATTTTTAATAAGTAGAACAGATAAGTATGTCAGAATTAATTCCACGATTATTATATAGATAGGTGCATAGTTGTACATAACCACTTCCGTTTGATAAAAATGTTTGAAAAAAACATGCACCGACACTGTGCATGTACCGAAAGTCGACGCTCGTTCGCAGTGTGGATGTCCTCATCTCCGGCGTACATGGCGAATTTACTCTTTTCCCATCCAGCTTTCACCTGCACCAAGTGCTCTTACATTATATAAGTTTGATTATTACTTTTTCTCACGAAATCGATATATTGTTCTTTGTTTTTTTTATAATAATTTTTTTTCAATACTTATTCAAGGCTATTTGCTATAGATTGCGATCCTTTACCCAATAAGAGTTCGGCTGATTGTAATGGTTTTACATACGTTAAATAGACTGCGTCTAGAATAATGTATATACGATAAATATGCTACTAGAAATCAAGGTAAATATGTATTTGTCAAAAATACATTGAACAAGTGATACAACTATGTATCATTGTACATATCTCTTCCCTTGTTACATTTTCACATCCTTGGTGTAGTGAATATCTTGATAAAAAATATTTGATACATAATAGATATATTTTCGCCTGTTAAATGTTCACATCCTTGGTATAACAAATATTTTATTAAAAAATCAACATTTATCAATTAAATATTTAACATATAATAAACATTCTTCCTTTTTTTTAGTTACAAACTTCTATGTTCTTTGCATACATTCATTTATCAATACTGACTGATTGTATCGATACACCTAAATCATGAAACCCTGGATCGATACACAATCTTGTCCATATAAATACAGCTAATGATCGTCACTGTCAATTGTCAATCTTCACTTTTTGTATATTAAATATAAATGAAATACTGCAGTCACTGTGTCATCGATAAAATCAAGATTTATTTAATCTTCGTGCTAATCAATTGTGTACACGTTACAAATAACGCGGGAGTCAGCTGCATAGTGGTTTATTCAAACAATTACAACACGTTCCCCTTGTACAAATTGTTGTCTCGAAAAAAATGTGAAACTTCGAAATCTTCGTCGAGAAATGTCTGAAAGTTTATCGATTATACTTACGAGGAAGATCACTCACATAATCGTTCTTAAAATAATATATATATGCACAGAAATAGATTGCATGAAGTAAATATTGAATAAAACAATAGCAAAGGCATGATATGTTTCTGTCATTAGTAATGGCAACGATATTTCGCCTTGTAGTTCTTGTGTTTATTATTAAAGTTAATCAGTATTATCTCTAATTTCTATATTTTCTTTTCGCTTCACATAAAAAAAACTTAATCGTAATTGATGACTCATTCTCTATTAGAGTTAAAATGCAATCAATTAAAGGAGTTGCAATCGGCCAAACAATGCAATTGAAAGTCGAAAAGAAACTTCCTGCTAATTACACCTAAATACCTAGTTAAATGAACTTACTACAACTCCTCTATTTATAGCATTTGATGAAATGTTTTCGTAATTATAAAATCTCTTGAATATAAATTAATCAGTCACACAACAATCAACATGGAAATAATAACAGAAATTCTTCGTGATTATTCCTACCTATCTTTTTTTCTCCTTCGAATAAGTCTTCGATGATAAGCTCGTGATAGAACAGCTAACATAATTACGATGCCTCGATTGATAAACCCATTGAGTATATACAACCATTGTCCTTAAACATTTCTCTTCTGACAAGCGTCACATGTGGTTTCATTAAAACCGCGTCGAGCTTCACGTCGAGTTTAATATACAACACGATAATAGTTATCGTTATTCTTGCACTGGCTTCACTCCCAACGATACCTCCGATAAATTAGAACCTATTCAATGCTATCAGCAACTTTTTGATCACCTTTCCGGGTAAGTACACAAATCTCCAAGTTTTCTCTATTACCGTTGTTGATGTATGTTGATGTTGTTGTATACCGATAGGATCGATAATCCTATAATTCTGTCAAAATTTCATTAAAATGTAGAAAAGAAATTCGTATAAGGAGAAACTTACATTGTAAGATATTTCTCACAACAGCCTGTTTGAACAAAGCATTCTTCATTCTCGGCATTGATGATTAAGCGATCACAATGTGCATGCGACGTTGCTAGCTCCGGATGACAATCATTTGTTGACGACTATTTGAATCATAGAAGAACAGAATTTTAGTTCCAGTACTGTAATAGAACACTTTGTCACGTTTATATTCTCCTTGATAAAGTTTCCAATTTTGACCCAGTAACGAAATAACACTAATTTGGTTCAATAACTGATAATATTAAGAATAAAAGACAAGATATAGTGATAAATGTGTAATTGATCCTCAGATATCTATTGGATTTAAGAAATAAACGTTATTTATGTATCGATGAGTTATCTCGGACCAAAGATTGAAAATAACAAAGGCATTGTGTGTTCGAGCGAAGAAAGAAGAGAAAGGTGGAATTAATGTAAAAAAGAAGGTATGGATGAAAAAGAGAAAGAAAATAAATTGGAGGTGGTGGAAGAAGTGGTAGTGAAAGATGTTATCTCCATCGACACGACGGACAAAAAGTCTCAAGCATACAAACAATCAAATACATATGCCGCGAAAAAGACTGTAGCACAAGGTATGATGGATGTTGCCCTAATCACCGCCAATGCAAATCAATTAAGATACCTGATTGAATATCAGCGAGAGAGCCCCACTTTTTTTCTGATTCTGAGTTTAATCATTATCAGTCTCCTTCTCCAGGTATAATACTCCATCAGATTAACGCAATGTTTCTTTCTACTACCTTCTCTAAATTTTAATGGATAACGAATTGCAACAAACTAATATGATACAGATACGAACGAGTATAGAATATTATTTTTTCTGTTTTATAGAAGAGTATGTTTGATGAGAAAGATGCTATCAAATTTTAGGTGGCCGTAGGCGTCAGTTTGATTTTCAAAGGTCGATTTGACATAAAAGGACAATCGAAATCACGACAGGCACGAAAAATTAATAATTACGTGGTAGTTGGAGTTTTTCTAATAACTATCATCAACGTATTTATTGCCGCGTTTAGTATATCTGTTCCTGTTCCTACCACATTACCGCTGTTAAGAAATGATAATTAACAGTAATGTAATGTAAAGAAGTATTTTATATTGATCTTTGTGAAAACAGATAGCTCTCTCTTATTCTTTTATCTTTGTATATGAATAACTGATAATAAGATATCTGAAATTGATGTATCAAATGTATTAATTTATAATATTATTGTTAGAGATAAATTTCTTCTATATTCGAATGTTCTATCCTCTATTAAAATATACTTTCTGTTTCTATTTAAATATATTATGTAATCATGTTATAAATAAGTAATTGATAAATAAATAATTTGATATTTTTTTAAAAAGAAAGAATCAGATGTTATCTTTTACTTCATGATGCATGATTGTCTATTTTAGTAGGTAAGAGCTGTGGATTGCGTTAACGTTTATGTTAAAAGTATCTAGTTAACAAGTGATGCAACGTGCAAATTTTCAGGAAATTACTTTATCTAACAGTCTTTTGCTTCAACATCTTTCGTAAACGACTAAGTTATTAACGAATAAGTTACAACATTCTACGTCTATTCCTTTCTCTTTCGTGTCTATTGATATATTTGTATTTAAACATTTATCGATAAAGTCAACAATTTCAGTTACATAAATGGCATGATACATATCTTTTTTTTAGAAATTACAATTTTACGAAGAAGCTACTTTCTTCTAAGATTTGGAAAGTTGGTCTTTTATTAGTTTAATGCAATCAATTCGGATATAATTTTAGTCCCATATCAAAGGTATTTCTTTCTTTCTTTTTTTACAAAATATTTGCTTCTATACAAAATCATCATTTAATATTTTTCAAAATTTTGATATGTTTTCTTGTATATTTGAATACAGTTATAACATTCGAATCTCACAAACGAAGTAATTAATAATGGGTAATTATCGTTACAAATTTAACGAAAAAATTTGAATATTTACTTCCGGTTCTTTTTTAATCGCAAATTCCACACGCATATTTTATTTATCTCATCATATTCATAGCAAAAATATTTAGTTAGACCGATATACATATCTGATCTACTTAAACCTAATTTCCAGTATATATAAAAGCTGACTGTTAAATAAATAGTATAAACATTATTTTAACGTATATTCAACGTTCCTTTTAAAACTATGTACACATAACAGATTTAGGTTTCTGCTATCACGAACCCTATCATCTCTGTAGATGAATCTTTTTTCTTTTTTGTTCTTCCACAATAACAAAGAAGAAACATTCATTCTGCATTAGTTCATAAAATTTGCGCTATAAATTATATGAGTCTATTTCTTCTTTAGTTAATACAAAAAATAATACAGTAGAAGAGGAAGTTGCATGTTAAAGTAAATTAATATTTGTTATATGTTCGTTTTTTTATAGTTTTTGATATTTGGTAGTCACAACACAAACCGAATACGATTTGTAACATGTACTATGTTATATGTACATTCAATAGAAGAACAATTTACTTCTTAAAACTGGACAAAGATACATGCCCATTAATAGCTCTTTTTCTCTTTTCTTTTTCTTCTTAAATGCAACAATACTTCTATATAATGCGTTCAAAGTAAAATTTTGTAATTCTCCCATTCTTCATACAATCTTATTAGCTTATCATATGTAACAAGTCTTTTGTTTTAACATCTCTCGCTACTTTCCCTTTATCCTAGTTAACAAATATAGCGTAGATCCCCTCTTTCTCTTAATTACGCTCTCGTGTCGGTATTTTCATATATTCGACAGTAATCGAAGCAAAAAATCCTGCAACTATGATTTTTCTAGTCAATCGAAAGAGAAGTTCGGACGTCGAACAGCGTTTACGTTACAATAATATTGCATAGAATATAATAAAATACAATAACTAATAATTAACATATTCCTTTTTTCTCATTTCTGTGTGACTAGGATTTCTCCATAGTGGCATAAAACTTTTTATCTTGTGCTTCATACACTCCCATAGACAATTTCTCTGTTTCCGCTTCAATCCTGTGGTCTCGACACCTATATCACACACGTGAAAATATACAATTCTTACTACATCGTTAATCGTAACCTTACGTCTACGTACTTTAATAGGATAAATCTAAGAAGAGTCGTTTGATGCGCTGCTTTCTTTTTTTAATTGAACGAATGAATTATATTGTCCAACAATGCAGGACTGCTCATACTTCATGATGAAGTAAGGAAGTTCATTTAATTCGTTTGTATATTGTAAAACACCATTCTCATGACTTCCTCTCTTAATACAGAGGCCGACAGATATTAGAACTGACATAATAAGTTAATGGATAAAAAAAAACGTAAAAAAAATTAGTGTAATAAAGTATTAAAAAAATTATCATCCCTTAATCTATCGGGATATTTAAAGACTCTAGAAACTCCTTTAAGATATTATAATTTACATCAGTTCAGGGCACCTGTTTTAGCATCGTAGGCGACTAGATACAAGGCCGTTATTTAAATACCTCAAACGAGTTTCCAAGTCTATAAACAAAACAGTAAAAAAAGAGAAGATCGTTTCTTTAACAAAGATTTAGCATACTGATGAATTTAAATGTAACTTATGTATACTTTTACAAGGCTCGATTTCCAGTTTTGAAACGTCAGGTATATAAGTCGACCTTAACATGCGTAATACGATTAATTTTATAATAGATAAAAGCTTAAATTCTTAAAAGTCGATCTGTACAATAATACATATAGATACATTAACTATACGTTTCTTTTTTTTCTTTCTTTTTTTTTTTTTTTTAGATTTTAGGTGAAGTTCCTATGAATTAACATAGTTTCGATGTATCTTTTGTATACAGTTTAGTATCGAAATTATTGCAATCTCTTCGAGTATTAAGTTAGAAAAATTGTAATGTGTTTAATACTTTTATTTCCTTGTTCTATTCTGATTGATAGATCAACTCCAATTAATTTGAAAATCTATTTTACGTTTACAGTTTTGTTCCACCGTAAATGTGCATCTTGGACTATCGGTCGCTAACTTAAAATTATATGTATTTTGAGTTACACGAATTGGGCAGGACAAACTAAGGCAAATTTCGTAATCATCATACAGGAAGTGTACTAACTTTTGAAGTAATAGTACAAATTTACATGGAATTTGTAATATTGTTAACTGCACTACAGAATTACGCTAGTTTTTACTTAACTGTATTATTATTATATTTCTTATAATATTTATTGAAACAGCTTGAATAGGTGTAATCGTTTCCATGGTATTCATTTTATTTGGCAAATGCTGATCCTCAGTTAAACGAATAAATACTAGTAAACGAAAAATTGATATTTTTATGCCTGTTGTGTTATATAACATCGTATTTGCTTTATATAATATCTTCTTTTCTCCTTCAGACCAGATAATTGCATGTCACAATTCTTTTGAAATTATACCAGAACCTTTATTCTGCCCTTACCTGCCCTATCCATGTAAATATGCCTTACTTCCTGATAACACATTATGTGATTTCCTTTTTCGGAACATTTACATGTGATTTTCATTCTTCTTTGGATATCAAATTCAAAATCATTATATTATACATTTAAAGTAGCTAATCTGTTTACATGTTTATTGATAGCAGATTTATCACAGTGATACATTATTTTATTCCTCGAGTCATATGCTTCATCTGAAACAATATTTCATATCTTTATTAACAAGGTATCATTCAGATTACATCTCATAATCCTATGTGTTAATTCTTTCTGACCTGAGTTAATCATCCCAGTCATCATCATCATCACTGGTTTCACTAGTCGAATCATCACTTTCACTATGGATTGCACTTGATCGCTCGGCAAGAGCTCTTGATAAAGCACTAGCTAATCCTCCTTGAAACGCTGGTTTACTTCGTTCATTTTTTACTTCGTTCGAAACGGGCCTTAACACAAATTCTTGACGACGAATTTCTTCTAACAAAGCATTCCTTGAATCCGGAGGAGGGGGACTTTGTTTTACTTCAGATTTATCAATTTTCTGTAACAGAAAGATAATATATAATCATCAAAATCAGTTATACAATTTCGACTTCGTGATTATAAATTTTTCATTTTAATACTAACTCGAAGTCTAGTACCACTCCTTATGGATTCCATAAGCGTTGACCTTAGATCAGCGATATCCCCATTATTATTGTCATTACTAGTAGTATTATTATTATTGATAGCACTTGCGTTGACTGTTCCATCATCAGTACTTGGTAATGGTGGAGGAGGTGGAACAGGTGTAGTTAAATTACTTCTAGAACGCGGAGCTGGAGCTGGAGCAGGAGTTGGAGCTGGTGGAGGTGGTGGAGGAGGAGGAGGCGGAGGTGGAGGTGGTGGTAGTGATGGTGCGAAAGTTAAAGAAGGTGGTGGCGGTCGAGATGGTAATGTTCTATGAACTGGTGGTGCACTAGGTGGTGCACTAGGTGGTGCACTAGGTGGTACACTTGGCGGTGTTGAAGGTGCATTAATTCGATTTGGAGGTAGTGGTGGAGCACTTCGTGTTTGATGCTGCAAAAATGTTCGAAAACGTACTTCATAAAGACTGCTTATTTTATATAGACATGTAATATTATAGAGAAAAATAAACAAACTGTTATTGTTCTTGCTGGAACTGGAGGGGGATATTCCTGTCTTTGAGGCGCAGCTGGAGATTGTTGCTGATGTTGTTGTTGTTGTTGCAATTGTTGTAGTGCATTAGTTTTCGGGGCAGATGAAGATATATCTTCCCTAATGGCATTCATCCCACCATTTTTTTCAATAAAATCGTAAATAAAATCACGCGTGTCTTGATTTCTGAATTGATGTTCCGACACACCAACTATATCAAGAAATATTTTTAAATGTGGATCGACTTTGTCTAATTCCAATTCTTTGCTACTAGTATTCCATGACAAGTGTGTAACGTGTCTAAAAATATTAAAATAAATATAAACATATATTTGTAAAATGTAACCAAAATTATAAGTGGGCACAATAGGCACAAGCATAAATGGGACAAATTAGTAAACTCCCAACCTAAAATTGGATGGAGGACCAATGTCATCTTTCGTTAATCTTTTCTTGGTTTTTTCTCGTTTTTTCTTTTTACTTTTGTACATAGAACTACTAGAAGCACTCCTATTGACACCAATTGTAGTTGGGGTTCCATTTAATAAATTAGAAGTTGATCCTGTACTAAATGCAACAGGTGATGCGTTGCTTTGATTTCTCCATGGCAATGTTGCACCATGCTGAGTTTCTCCTTCTACCTTAGAGCGTCTTTGTTGCCTTTTCTGACGTTTGGCATTCAACTTATCAAGAAGAATGTTTCTAAAACCAAGTAATTTTTCAAAATTAAATTCAGAAAAGAATATATAACACTTTATTTGATATTTTTATTTCATATCCTAATACAACTTACCTTAATGTAACAGCATCTGTTTCACTTGCAAAATTAAAAGCAGTCATACAATCCTCTGCTTCAAATGTATGGAAGTAACTCATTGGTGCTTTATAGTCCATTGCATTATATACTTCATGCTCCCATAACATTGCTTTCCTTTGTAAGCAATATAAACGAAGGAAAAAACTACGTCTAGGATTATCCCTTATCAATGTTATAATACCTGTAGTTTTCTTTATCCATTCTTTGTGTAAAGGTGGTTCAGTCAAATATAATTGAATAACTCCAGCTGCTAAACACTGCAAGGCATAAAAAATTATTTATTTCTTCTAGTATTATATTACTCATTGAACAATTAATTCTTATGTTAACATTATATTAATTAAATATAAATAACATAAAATATTCATAAACAATATGAGAAAGCACAAAGATTGCAACAACAACCGGAAAACAAGTATATAATTATATTGTGGAAAATTTTTGCATAATTACTATTCTTTCGATGCATCATTTGACTCATTCATGACTAATACGTAATTTTAAGCATATGAGTTTATTCTCACAGCAAGTTTAAGCAACAAATATATAAAACCAGTGCTGCTTTCACACAAAACAATTAATAAAATATCTTTAACATTGAACATTCTTTTCTGCACTGTTAAATATATCACAAACGGAAGTAATGTTTAATTCGAATATCAGCGATGACGAGATTATTTACAAATACCATAAAAATGAAGTTGACAGAACGCGTTTATCTATATCTGTCGATCGACAGATAAAATTTAGGTCATAATCATAGTACTATAATGACAGTTATGATGTTCGCAGGTGCAAATTTTCGTTAAAGTAGTTTTTACCTGACACCGATTTCCTATCAATTGATAGACTTGTTCGTTTTCTTCCGTTTTTAAAAGCGTAGAACCTCTATGTTTGTTCACAGTGCCAGACTTCATTTTCAACAAGGTTAGGATCCTCGTACTATCGTACTAATTTCTTACCACGTTCTTTCTCGATCGATAGTTTCTCTTTCATAATTTACCTTCAATGTATCTCACTTTCAAACATTCTTTTTACAAATTGAATGCACACAATGACGTGAAATCCGTGGAATTATAATTGATCAATCATCACCTTCCAAAAGCTATTCCTGATACTATCCTACACAGGAAACTCCACCAGTTGGTGATGACATTTTTATCTATCCGGTTCAATGTTCCACGTTTCCTCATTCGATATATTCTCGCTCTTAAATCAGATTGGACCTCGCAAATCACCAACTATTGTTACACGCATCGTTATATGTGTATTTGGTACGAATATTTGGCGAAATCATAACATTTTTTAATCACATATGGCAATCAAAAGGATTATAAAGATTATACTTTTTATAATAAAGATTATATTTTTTAACAGAAGATTATATTTCGTGCGAGCATTTAGGGAAATCATTATCTTTTTAACTATATATAACGATAAAAAGATTTTAAAATATAATACAAACAAGCTTTTTTCAATATTTATTATTTTGTATTTTAGATGAACTATTGCATCAAGTAAACAAAGCACAAACATATAGGTATATAGTTATAATATTCTACTTCATACGAGATGGTAAACATTCTTTACTTATTATTTTATACACAATATCCTTTATTTTCTACTTATTTTGTATTTCAGATGAATTATTGTGTCAAATCATGTGTCAAATTGTAAGTAAAAATATATATGGATATATAGTCATAATATTTTATTGCTAAAATATAAAAAAATACTCTTTACTTATTGTTTCATTTTATTTCTTACATATCGTATTTATATTATATTTTTTATATAAATAATACATATCCATATCATATTTGTGTTGTATTTATATTCTTAACTTTTCTTTATCATTTCATGTATTATATTAACACTCAAATTTCAAACAATTTAAGACTACGAGTGTATGATAAATATAAATACGAGCACTCTAAAATGAACATTTATTGTATTTTATTGTACAGCCATCATAAAATCACACGAAAGACAATTTGTAATGATATACATTATAATTAAAAATTATCATATGTTTTTAAATTTGTGTATGTTTATACACGTTTTAGTTAGGAATTTAAATTTTTAGCGCGTTTTATTATACTTCGTTGTCGCTATAATCACACAAGCTGCAAATGGCCACGGGTACAATTCACGTAGTCTCAGAAATGCGATATCAAATAGAATCGTATTTTATATGCAAAATAGGATCGTCAATGATGATAGGGGAACAGTGATCATTGTTACGTGTGTATTCCTTCGGAAATAAAGCTGTCCGCGATTTTTTTAAGGTCGCGTTATTTAGTTTTCCGCGGGAAAACAATGTCTGGATATCGAAGAGTGAATTATTACGAACTGTGCAGATTGTGTACTAGCAGCGAAGGAACCAAAATGAATATTTTCCGGGAAGAAGGACGTAGATTGCAACTTCAAACAAAGATTCAGACGTACTTGCCTATACAAGTGAGATTTTTGTACACTTTCATTTTGACCCAGACATGGTTTTGAAAAATTTCAATTGATAAAACAGATAATTTCTTATTGATATATCTATATGGTCATTGTAATTCTTTCTTTATTTAATAATATAATCTGATTAGGTATGAAAGGATATGGATGGTTTATATAATTAGTATTTAATTTGAACTTTAAGGTTTTGGAGGAAGATTCCTTGCCAAAAATTGTTTGCCACGAATGTGTAAAGAAATTAGAAAATTTTATTGAATTCAGAGAAACAGTTGTGAGCGCAGAGGGTATGTTAGAATCTTATTTTACTTCACTGCGGTTCTCAGAAGATTTTCTAAAGGAGGGTAAGGTTTATGTGAAAAGCACAGAAAAGGACAGACCTACAACCCCTGAGAATGAAGTGTTAAAGGGAATAGAGAAAGTAACAACAACAACTGGAAATCAAATAGTTAATAATGAGCAGCAAATGCAGCATCAACAACCTGTTGTTGTTAGTAATATAAATGCCTCGAATATTCAAATTATCAGTGGAGTCCAAGCAAGAGTTCAACAATACAAATGTGCCATGCAGGTTTGTTAACAGAGAAAATATTAAAAATTATTTTTATGTGATACTATTACTAATTTATATTAATATTTATCTTAGATGCAAGCAGGAGGTATGGCAGCTGCTGTTGTAGAAGCAACAGCAGAAACCCATTATAGCTATCAGCAACAAACTTCGCAGCAAGTATCTCCTCAACAATCAAATGAAGCACACAATCAAATTAACGATCAACAAACTACGACCTCACAAATTCAACAAGTGCAAAATCAAATTCAAAATCATGGTCAAATAAATCAACAAATACAATCTCAAAGACAAATTTCTCAGTCACAAAATCAACCACAAGTTGGTCAGCAGCAGCAGCAGCAGCAACAACAACAACAAAATCAGACACAAATAACACAACAGATTCAGCAGTTACAAAGACAACAAAGAGAGTTTGAAAAACAACATAGACAGCTTCAACAAATTGAAAAACAGGTGCAAATTGCTACACAACAGGAGTTTCCAATTAAGCAGGAACCTCAAGGACAGGTAGTACATCAAAATAATAATATCATTTTGAAGGCAGAACCTGAATCTAAGCAAAATCAACAAATCATTCAGAAAGTACAGTCTGAAACTCAAAAAGATGAAAGTGGAACACAAAATGTACAGGGTTATACTGTACAAGCTACACCAGAAGTATTTTTAAATTTGGGATTTAAAGAAACACCTTTGGTTGCACAAACTGTACGGGATGAGCCAAAAGAATTTAAAGATTATACAAAGTCAGAAGATACAATATCTCGCAACTCGATCGGACAAATTTCTGAATTCTTAAGAATCAAATCAGGGCCTGAACCAACATCTTTAATTACTGTAAATCCTCAAGTTATTTCACAAACTCATAGGAATGCCATTTGCAAAGAGTGTGGCAAAATTTTCACTACCATAAATCAATTGAACACTCATAGTTGCTCTGTTCAGAGCCTTTTGAATGAAACTTCTGATAATAGTAGTAACAAAGAAGATCCTTTACAAAGTAATAGTAATTCATTTAGTTGTGATGTTTGTGGTAAGCCATTCAAACGAAAAGAACATCTTTATCAACACAGGAAACTACATACCGGTGAACGTCCTTATGTGTGCACTACGTGTTCAAAGGCATTTAGTCGCAAAGAACATTTAGTTAGACACTCTGTATCTCACACAGGTGAAAAAATGCACGAATGTGAAATGTGTGGTAAAAGCTTTTCTAGAAAAGACAATCTTCACAAACATCGTAAAACGCATGGTGTATCGGGTCCATATATTTGTGAAACCTGTGGGAAGTCATTTGTGGTGAAGCATTATTATTTAATGCATTTAACAACTCATGCTTCAACTATTGGAGATGGTGTAAATTGTCAGGATCCTTTACCATACAAATGTGATATTTGTCACAAAGCATTCTCTGTAAAACAATATCTTACAACTCACAAACTTAGGCATAGATCAAAGTATAATAATAATTCTTCTCAGAATACTGCAAATGGTCATCAACAGCAGCAACAGCAACAACAGCAACAAACACAACAGTCAAATGCTACCAGTAATATAAATATGGTAACAAGTAATGTTACTAACTCTGGGAATCTAAATAATAGCAATGGTCAGTCTAATAATGGATCAACAGTTGAAATGCAGAGTGTCATTGAAAGAAATGAGCAACCAAATGGTTCATTCAATAACCAGTATCATAATAATGTACAAGAGTTTCAATGAGATAAGGGGAAGCGTGTCTATTATGTTCTCTTGCCAAATGGTAACAATCACAAGATTGTTGTTATGTGAGCAAGAGAACTTTTATGACGCGCTAAAATATTTTCTTAAACTATACCTGCTGTTACTCGAGAAGAAAATTTTTTGTACTTTAATAAGGCAAGAAGATGGATTTAAATACTATTATTTTAAACATATTAAAAGTTAAATAACTTATCATTTATATTATACTAATAATCAGTCGGTCAGAAAGTAGAATCTTCAGTGGCTTATGAGCTTAACTTAAAGTACATTGTATATATTTTGCCAGTAAAGTATTACATGTATGAAATGCATGCTATGTTTTGTATGAATGCACACTGTTATTTAATGTTCGAAAAAATCGTGTGTTAAAAAATTTATGTGTGCGTAGATAGTCATGAGGTTGTTCCAATACCTGATTAGAGATATATTTTCAATTCCATTAGCTTGAAATGAAGATATTAAATCAATATCTAATCAGAATTTTAGTTGCTTATACTAATAGAATTAGCATAGAAATATGTATAACATTTTTGTTATATAATTTCTCATCGATAGTTAATGATGTAATCAATATTTAGATTTTTTTATTATAAACAATCAAATCAATTTTATAAAAATATTATTGTTTATATTTTGCTTTGTGCAATATCTTTTCTAGTTATATATATGTTATATACATAATTATTAGAATCAATGAAATAATTTTGTTAACCAGTGATTGCAACAATCTATGACCATTTTGCAAAGTATTTTAGGATCATATGATTTGTATGTAAACTTAGAATGCAAAACAAAATCTAAGACCAAAGAAATTTATATTATATACATATAAATTGGATAAATAATAGGAAAATAAATGTAAGGTAAATTCAGGTATGATCTACCTGATTAGCTCTGTTACAGTTAAGATTTTGGTTAAGTATGCATACAATATATACATATATTGTATAGCACTATAATACATACAACGACCTTAAAGTCGTTGTTTTCTAACAAATGAGAGCGTGCCATACAGTAAACTTTGGAAATAAGTATATTGGAAATTATAATTGTCTAAAATTCTTGCTAAATTTCCAGCATATATTGACCAAAATCAAGAAGAATGAAGAGAATTTATATTTCTTAAGCCACATTACTTCCATTGTATCTGTCTATATAATTAGCATACATTATTACTTAATTTATGTTACCTTTCCATTTCTTTCTTTTTTCTTTCTTATAATTTGTCTCTTACATAATAAGATCAAACAGGGGGCAACTATATCTTCAAATAAAAGTTCCCAGTATATATTATTAATATTTCATCCATATACTTATTAAATTTTGTGCTTTTGCACAATAATAGTGGGTTACCAAAAATGTATAATTTGCTCCAAATCGTTGTTTATAGTGATATTTAATTTATCTGCACCATTTTCTTCACTCTGTTTGATGTAACAAGTATTAGTGAAGAAGATTTGATCGCACAATTTTCTACCATATTTTTTACAGAATATATTGATGCGTATTATTTACTGAAAATAAACAAAAATCTTCATTTAAATGTGAGCACAGAATTCGTGATTGAACATAACAATAACAGAATTTTGTTGTTGCATAATAAACGTCTTAAGATACAAATGAACTTTCTACAGTACAAAAGATTTATTTTAATTACTGGTCAGACTTTATTTTATTATAAAGTCTTGTATATATATATATGTATATCAAAGCAGAAGTAATGAATTTAAGACTGTGTTTCTATATCAGCTAGTGCTAGATGTACATTCAAAGTACATAGATTTATAGTAATGATATTGTATATAACATGGTCCAGTGAGTAAGACGAAAAATTGTTAGTGCACTGTTCCTAAGGAAAATGGTATTTTCCACAAAGCAGAAAATACCTCTTTATTCATACTGAAGTATTGTAAAGTAGATATTAAATCCAAAGAAAAAGAGATACAGTGCTTTTATTAATTGCATACTTTGTGCCTAATTATTAAAGTCATGAGAATCATTTGTTTTGGAGATCTATTTATAAAAACAAATAAAATTGATAATCTTTGATTTTAAGTAGCCCCCTGCTCTATGTGCAACTTGCAACAAAATGACATTACTTGTTCAGATATGATTATTTTTGAAATTTATACTGTTAATTTTTATATTTTACATTGTATATATTTTCAAACTAATATTATATTTAAATATATTATAATATATTAAAAAGATACTAGTATATTATTCACTCCAGTCTTCCCGTATAAATTTAAATTAAATTTCGTGATTTTTATTTCTATTTACAGGGACATTACGATTTTTAAGTTAATAAATTAAAACGTTGAATATGCATAATGTAATTTTAATCCTGCGCGCTATTTTAAGTTATGTAAATTAATACATAGATCTACAAAGTATAGTCTAAGTTATGTATATAAAACACAGAAACAATAAAGAAAAAGCGCTATTTATTAAATAATTATTTTTAAGATTTCATTATTTAAGGAAATAATAAGAATGCTGTATATTATCTGTTCTAGAACTAGTTCAAACAAAAGAGCATTAGAAGATGTTAAGTAACACTGAAAAATATGGAATAAGTTAAAAAAAATATTAATTCGATATTTAAGAAAGTCGCTTTTTTTTCATTCGTAACGTAGGATTTGGAAAAAGCATTTTAAGTCATACTAAATGCTTTCTATAATTTTTCCGATCCGTATGAATTGCATATAAAATTTCAATTATACGTTTTAATATTTCATCATATATTTTTTTGCAAATTTGTTTTCAATTTGTTCTTACATAAAAAAACATCTTTATAATAAACTAAGGTCAAGTTTATAAGAAGTTGTTTAGTTTGATCAGAAAAGTGTGTGTGTGCAGTCATCATTTTGTATATACATATACTTTTCAACAAATTAAACAAATTAAGTGCATTATGTTAAGACAATTAGTTTTTATGACGATATCTTTTCAAGTATAATCATTTTTATTTAAAATTGCATGTAATAATCTGGTAAGTATCAATAATATAGTGACAGTATTTCAAACGTAAGGTTATGTTGTTACTTGTTGATTTTTGACAATAGTACAACAATTTGTGTGATTTGTTTATAAAAAGAAAGTATTCCATTGATACGAATTAAAGTCCTGAAAGTAAAATTTCGTAGCATATGTAAAGTTTTGTCATAACATTATGGTGAACGAATTTCTCAATTTGATTAAGCATCATTTACTCTGATTTGATGTTTACAAAATGTTTTTGATCTAAAATGAATATTTTTCATATTGTATATCCAATATGCAATTTGGCAACATTTTGTTTTAACAAATAAAATTCTATATACTGTTATAAAATAACATATTTCTGTAATTATTCATAATTTTTTTTGTAATAAAAAATTGTTTTAAGTTTTTGAATATATTAACTTTTATTTATAAAATATGTAAAAAAGTCATGTAGGATCACTGATCATAGTGGCGTATGGTTGGCAGAAATTTTATCACTATTTCTGGGTTTCAGCCAAAGAAACAGAGCTTATTCAGCAGTCAGAATTAGACTGTTTTGTGAACAAAACTTTCTTTGTGTTTTTACGTCAATTTCAATTTGAAAACAGAAAACAATTTCAATTTTTTAAAATTGTTAAAAAGATGCAAGAAGAATTAGAACCATTAGAAGATCAAGTGTTTCCGATACATAATCGTTCAATTTGTTTTATGTACATATATATTTATTTATATTTATAAATTATTTTGAATAAAACGTATATACAGCTTGACCAATTTGGATTATATGATGACTATGCGAAAAATACAAATCTTCTTTATTTGTTTTAGATTAGATTTACTATAAATTAATAGTAGTTATATAGAATATTTAAAAATTTTAAATTTTCATTACTTCAAGTTAAGGTATGTTCAAATTTTATTTTAATATTCTACTTACTATGTTATACAGGTGTAAAAAGAAAATGAAAATGAAACGCAGTAGATCTTTATCTCCTAAAGCATCAAGTAGTGAAGAAGATATGAAACGCATCAAATTTGAAGAAAATGAAAAGGCAAATGATATAATAATACATCCACATATATTAGACTTCTCTGATGATGTTCTATTGAACATATTTAAATATTTGAATCCTAAAGATCTCATGGCAATAAGTTTGTAAGTTTTATTAAACTAAATAAAGAAATATATATATGTATATATATTTCTTCTTTTATTACATGTTATTACTGTTTCTAGATCTTGTCAACGACTAGCTCAAATAGCACAAGATAAAACTTTATGGAGAAGGGTAGATTTTCGAGCAACACCTATATTATTAGATGATTTAAAAGAATATATAAAATTTCTACAGCCTATAACAACAAGTCTTGCTATGCGTGGTGATTTATATTGTGAAAATGATGCAGGACTTAGTCCTTACTTTCTCAACTCAGTTAAAGCTACATGTACTCAACTTAAAGAATTAATTATAGAGGAATATTGTATTAATGCAGACAAGGTAAGTTTAACTATTTTTATTATTTATCTTGGCAGATGAAATTAAAAAATTCTTTTGTAAATTACATATTTTCTCTATTTACAGATTCAAATTACAGATTTTCCAAGTACCATAGAAAAACTTTCATTAGAAGGCTGCAAAATGGAACATTTGCGTAGTAATAAATCATATTTTTTCAAAATGAATTTCCATATGCCTAATTTAACAGTAAGAATCTCACTTTTCAATTGCACGTATTTTCGAAAACTTTTTAGCATTTATGTACTTAATTACTTTTATTGTATAGATTTTTATTACAAATGAATAACTATAAGTTACAAAATAACTGCTTACATTAATTGAAAATTGAGAAATTCTTTTACTTACTAATTATTTGATGAATTAATTTTTAAATAACTCTTCACAATCTTCTATTCTAACTATCAGTCTAATCTTCTATCCTAGGTATTAGTATTCTAACAATACAAACACAGGTGTGGATTACATATAATTTTGTGTATTATTTTTGTTATTTTTTCCTGCTTTACATTGTTTGAGCTCTTACTAATTTGTACACAATTTATTATTATTCATTTTATAATATTTGCATATTTTTCAGTGTTTAATTTTAAGTAATTGCGAATGGTTTACTCCACATTCATTGTTGGTCATTAGTAAGATGCCAAAGTTAAAGGAATTAAGGCTAAACTCGTGCCATCGCTTAGGCGAATGCGTTGCTTACACTAGTTTAGCTACAAGATTTGGATTCAAAACATTAGAAGTAAATAATCTTATGTATTGTTATTATTAATGTTTAATAAATCAATAAATTAAATGATTAATTGATTATATATTTCAGATTCTTGATTTGCGAGATACAGCACTTGGTGATAGTGAAGTTGGATGCTTTAGTTGTACTAAAACTTTGACACATCTTTATCTGGAATGTCCTTCCAGTTTAAGAAACACGGAATCGCCCGATTCAGAATCTCGACCTTTGCAGAGAGAACCTTTGAATCAACATCCTGTATATGAAGATAGAAATCTTGCACAAGTAGGTATAATGACAACGTGCAAAAAGTAATAGAATTAAATGACATATATACAATTGTTATAATTTGCATCTTTTTCCGCTTTTAGTTCCTGGTCGAAGATGGATTTCGTTGGGAGAATTATATGTTTGGACGATGCCTAATAACAGACAGAGCAATTTGTGCTCTTGGAAGTGATACTTGTGATCGTATAATCAATAATTTGGCAGAAGAAGTTATAGTTGTAGAAGGAGACAAACGAATATTTAATAATCCTCATTTAAAAACATTGGTTGTTAGGTACTATTAGATTAGAAAACTTCTGATTCAAATTTTAACAGTAATAAATGACAATTTTTTATGTATTTCAGAAATTATCCACATGTTACAAACTCAAGTCTCGTACATTTAGCTTTAAATGCATCGAGTCTCGAACATCTGGATGTAAGTGGCACATCTGTTACAAGACAAGGTGTTGAAACTTTTAAGACACAAAGACCGAACGTTAAAATAGTTACCTCTTTTGATGAAACACACACAAGCATTTGAGAAGTACAGAGTCATTCTGGAGGCTTTGATAACACGATACTTTTATTGTTATATAAATCTATTTTCCGCAAAAATGAATATAATTGTAAGGATTAGGAGTATAAACAATTTTTTATTTTTCATTAATTTCAATAATAAACATAAATTCTATGATGCGGAGCATAGAATAGTATCTCAAGTTTATATTTTAATTTTACAACTTCCATGTGTGTTCAATATATTTATTCGCGCATGTGTTACAATTCCATTATATTGTATATAAATATTTGTGTGCAATCTAATATTATTGCATTTTCTATCTTTAATGTAACAAATCGGATACATTGCTTTGCGTTGATGGTAATAAAATTTCATTATCAAATGAAGGCACTATATATGTATGAAGTATTTTAAATACATTATTCAATGAGAGAGAGAGAGAGAGAAAGCGAGAGAGAGTTATGTGCCGTACTGATAATGCAAAAGAACAAATGGTAGAAACCAAATAAGTTTTTACTTTAATACATCTTTTTAAATTCATACATCGAGTTTGTTCAATTTAAAAAGATCATATATTTAGGATATTTAAAAACTATTGAGAAAACGATTTTTTATTATAAAGATTATTTATTACAAAAAAATAAATAAAAGTTATAGACTACAGGTATGTGATGGTAATATTTTAAAAAATTATTGATTAAGTAATTCTCGTATGTACATGTGTACAAATTGATTCATTAACAATTATTTATGAACATAATCAAAATTTTGTATATTGATCATCATTTATGAAACATACATTTCTTGTTATTATTTTATATATGTATGTTGTATTATTTTATATTTGAAATTATGTAAGCATTAGAGCCATATACAAAAAACTGTTGTGTTATTGATTTTTATATCGTACAACATCATTCCAATTCTTTTTCATATTGTTAACGATGTCATTGCACGTAATAAAATTTCTATTTCATCAAATTTATAAATTATTTGTTTTCTTATAAATTATAAAGAACAGTAAAAAAATAAGATATTTATGTATATCTTCAATTGTTATCTGCGTAAAACTGCAGTTTCTGTTTAATATAATAACGCGAATTGTTTTGCATGGACAATTCAAAGTAAAAATAATAGCATTTTTAAAATATTTATTCCAGATTCAAGACAATACTATGTATAAATATATAAAAAGAGTATGTGTTACATTAACTTTTTTAAGTCATTTACAAATATTGACAAAGATAATGCTATGTCAAATTCATTTTTAAGGAATTTGTTTCTATTTCAAGTAAATGTTATAAGACACAGGACTTTAAAGGCATTTCTAGAAAAATGTCTAAAGCTTTAAATACACATTTTGATATAGAAAGCTCAACAGAATCTTGTTATTTGAATAATGGCATGCGTCTTATATGTGAACATAAAAAATCTTTCACTACCACCATAGGATGTTTCATTCCAGCTGGTGCAATGTATGAAACACTGGAAGAACGTGGTAGCGCTATATTTCTAGAACATTTATTTTTCAGAGTAAGTAAAAAATATTATAAAATTTATTAAAATTAATATTAAATTCCTACACTTAACACAGAGGACAAAATGCAGTAACAAAGAAGAAATAGAATGCATGATAGAAGAAATTGGTGGAAAAGTTACAGCTCTTGCTATGAGAGATATATTTCTTTTTTATGGAACAGTGCTTTCATGTAAAATAGATAAACTCATTCAGTTATTTGCGAATGTAATTTTGGATGGAGTAATATGTAAGTTAGTAACATATAAGAGGAAGAACTTTATAAAATATATAATAATATGTTATATCTTGATATTTTAGGTGATAAAGATGTTACACAAGAAAAAATTGTAATTTTAGAAAAACTTTCTGAGATGGAATCAGATCGAGAAAAAATTATAATGGATTATTTACCAACTATTGCATATCAGGATACTGCTCTTGGTATTAGTGTATACCCTGCAACTAACATAGTAAAGTAAGTATGAAAATTCAAAAACAATATTTAATTATAAAAGTTATGTAATAGATGTCGTATATATTTTTAATCATTAATCGTAATGTTACATTTGCAGAAAATTTTCTACAAAAAATTTAATTAAATTTCGTAATCGTTTATTTCAAACATGTTATATGACGATGGTCTGCACTGGATCTATTTATTTAAAAGAATTACAAAGAATTGTTTGTAAACATTTTGGATGTAATATTGAGGATTATAAATCATCATTTGGAGTTTCTAACAAACAACGATTTTGTAAAGATCCAATTGAATATCGATTCACAGGTAAAAAAAACTTTACTACTCTCTCTGATTACTTCATTATATTTTTATATAAATATTTCATGTGCAATTTAGCTGCTGAAATGCGATTAAGAGATGATGATAATGAAATGGGATATGCAGTAATAGGATTTGAAGGATCAAGTTATAGAGAACGTGAAGATTGCATTGCCCTTACTGTAGCTAAAGAAATTGTAGGTTCTTGGGACAAGTCAGATGGTAAGTTAATAATCTATATTTAACTATTGTACAGTTTTATTAAATATTCATAATATTGTAATATTCATAATAATATTTTTAGGTGGAGCAAATCATAATGCACCATTTATTGCCCACTATGCATACAATACAGACTTATGTTATATGTATAAATCCTTTTTTCATCATTGGGCACAGAGTACTAGTATTTGGGGCTGTTATTTCGTTTGTGACTATTCAACTCTTTTGGTATATCCTAAATATTGCGAAAAAAAAGCTTTATCTTTAACAATTTATATATTTGTAACATTTATATAGTATATGGTTCGTGCATTACAAAAGGAGTGGATGAAATTATGCACAACAATAACCCAGAAAGAAGTATCTCGAGCTGTTCATCAATGCATTACAAAAGATTTACTAATACTAAATGATCCAGTAAATCGTTTCTTTGACATTGTTGAAAACGTGTATAGACATGGATGTTATGAACCTGTTGAACATAGGGTTGTGGAATACGAGGTAGAACACATTGTACTAAATAATTTATATTTTTATTGCAGAATAATATCTTTATATTGCAGAAAGTAACAGCAGATAAAATAAGGGAAGTTTCTCATAAATACATCTATGATCAGAGCCCAATTGTTATAGCTCTTGGCCGTATTGAAGGTTTTCCCGATTATACTCATGTAAAAAATGGTTTGTATTTACTACGATATTAAATGATAAAGTAATATACTAATTATCCTTTGAAAAATTATTTATAATCTACAAGTATTTTGTATCATGTGAGTTTCTGGTGACCCAAGCTAGACGTTCCATTTTTGCTAGAAATAAAACCAAAATCACGAAATACCAGTTATGATGTATATTTTCAATAATTTTTGTAATTTTGTAACTATTTAAGAAATATAACAAAATTAATGCATGTGCGCATGAATCATTGATGATCCAAACTTGAATTCTAACTTAGATGACGAATTACATAAAATAATATATTAAAGATACAAAAGTATACGAAATATCCAAAGAAAATACTTGTTATAATATTTCTCACAAAAAAGTAGAAGTCAAATTTTTGTCAATGTAGAATACACTTATATATTCTACATTGTTTTCTTTTGCTTGCGGTTCTAATAATACAGTTAATAATATGGTTCTAATAATATATCCAAAATCCAACAGTTGATCTTACATCGCACTTTAGATATATAAGTACACTTTTACAAAACTAATGATTCTGACTTATATTCTAACGCTCGCCGACGACATATTTATTAGGTGGAATAAAGATCTCTATTTAAGTTTCACTTCTCTGGTTACATTTCTAAAAGTATGACATTCCATAAACATCAATTAATATTTATTTATAGTATTATTTTTCTTTTGTCATAATAAAGCCTATGCGTAATTCGCGATTACATGTGCGTTCTATAATTAGCGTATGAGCATTGACATTTCGAAATATGCTGTTCCAAAAATCACAAATCAATGATGTGTATGTAAATCATTGAAAAATTTTCCTGAATTAATAAATTTTCAATATTTTGTCCATTAATCATATGAATAGAAAACTCAATCATTACATTATTATTTAAAATAATTATACAATAAATTGCAAAAAGAAAACAGCTTTAACGTTAAATTGATTTTCAACGAGAGAAATTTGAATGAAAAAAATTATACCAAACCGTGAGTTTCGAGTAAGGTTATCTTGATAAATTTTATTCTATGACTATGGATGACAGGGTTGAGTAGCGTGAAATGGTGTTGAACGAGTATGCGCGTGATCACGACCGTTAGAAAATTGCGCCATTTTTTAGTTGTAACTAAGATCATTTTCTAACATTTTTTGGTATCATGGTGAAATATTCATGATATCCTGAGAAGTGGGACACGTGTGGTTTAGTGATAGTGTGAATTTTCCAATTGCACGACTGCCCTTGGACAAAACTCGTCACTACGCTTCATAGAAGTAGCTAGCAAAAGCTTCGCGCACGAGGCAACATTTTCTACCGGGTTCATTTGAGAAAAGCCGCTTTTTGACTGTAAACAAAATGTCGGTGGATGCCCTGAGCGATGCGGAATTGCGTAGCAAACTGATGGAGTACGGGTATCCAGTGGGCCCGGTAACACAAACCACTAGAAAGATTCTCTTAAAGAAGCTAAAAAATCTCATGGAAACTCGAGGCGGCACAGGGTCACGACATTCATTGGCTGCCAGGTACTTTTAGTTTATTGTATTCTTGCAATTATTTACCATTTATTATTATTATTTAGTATCTTTGCAATATCTCAATGTTTCTTTAAATCATTTGTTTCATTAAATTTTTCTATTATCTTTGATTTAAATGTCGTAATGTAATAATGTCAGTAAACATGGAATATTTTCAGTTTGTAATTACTTTTGTTTACCTTTACTCAATTATTTTTCCAATGAAAGGTTCATGCATTCTTATATAGTTATGCATTATTTGAGATAATGGTTAAGCTTATGAGTTTTATAATAAAATTTTAGGTACAGCAGTGAGGATACAGATGATGACACAAGTACAACGACTAGCAAAAAGAAGAAGACTACAGTGAGTAGTAGAAGGCAAACTTTAGCAAATCCTATGCCACCACCAGCAGTAGCAGCATCCTCAGGTGTAAACATATCAAAAAATCCAGTTAAAGATAAAATAACACATCCTGAATTTAAGGATCCTACAGTGCCAGATTATGATAGTTCTTCGCAATTCACAACTCGTACGATAACAAAAACTACAAAAAAATATATGAAAACTAGTAAGACATCAAGTGTAACAGATGGTTTGGAGACTGGTTCAGATTCAGATGTTGTTGAAGAAGTAATTAAACCATATTCCCCATTAATTAAGTCATACTCCCCACCTAAATCATATTCTCCACCTAAATATTTGTCAAGTAGTGGAAAATTTAATGAGCCTAGAACATATGAACATAATGTTTCTGATCAAGATCAAGGTTTAAAACCTTATGATTCAAAATCGAGATCTATTCATACGATAAAAGATAATAAGTATAGTGAACCACTCTTTGATTCTAATATTTCTCCAATACACTCGATCAATGAAGATGTGTGTACGAAATCAGACACAAATCAAAGAGATATTTTGGCAAATTATGAAACACCATTCCTATCAGAATTTACAAGGAGACTTAGTTCAAGGTCTACTAATTTACCATCTTCTTCTTTATCTAGCTTAAAAAGTAAGTCCTTTTAAATTGAAATAATCAGTATACAATATGTATATATTAGAGAGTTTCTATTTCATTATTTTACATATTATTGTTTAGGTCCATCATCGCGTTTTACATCAAATTTACCAGATCTAAAAGAAAAAGATTCAAATGGTCATTTTTCTTCCCTAAGATCGTTATATCCAACATCCAGTTCAAGGTATGTAGATACTTGATGGAATTGATATATTGAGATCAGAATAGAAAACTGTAGGCAAAAATATTATGTATCAATTTATTAATGATTTGTTGTTTAAAATGCTTCTATGAGATATCAAAAAGTCCGAAGTATAATTATATTAATGACTGTTGCCACTTAATGCTTTAATTTACGACCTCGTTATATTGGTTTCATCAACTGTAATTGTATTGTAAATACAATTTGTATTAAGCTATATTTATATTATAGAGCTAAATAAATGTATCTTCTTCAGTTCCAGGCATACAACATCATTCGCCGACAGATCTCGAGATACAGTGAATAGAATGTTTAAACCATCATCTACAAATAGGGAAGATATACGAAATAACCACAATATGGTGTCTGTAATTTTGGTAGTGGTACTTGCTTTATTTTTCGGGATTCTTGCTGTTATATACATGGGACTTGGTGGAAAAGCAGAGACCTTTCCATCACTTTCAACGGGTAGGTATTCAGAATCGTAACAATTAAGTAATACATATGGAGAAATACTTGAAAAGAAATATACAATGCAAATTATATATTTCAACTAACAACTTGTGGGAAAGTTTTTTAAATAAATTTTATTATTAATAACAAGAATGTTGCAATATACGCGATGTTTTTATTATAAATGAAAATTTGTCAATGTATGTGAATAAAATAATTATTAACATTTTAAAGAGTACTATATATAAATTTGTATTGTATAACAATTGCGAGTTCTAAAGACAAGATCTGAACATACAATTCTATTCAAATACATTTCATTAATTTGTTATACAATTTATTCATAATTTCATGAGTATTACAATTAATTCTAATAATTTGTGGATTTTAATCGTTTTACACAAATTTCATCTTTAACATTGAATAATGTATAATCAGTTTCGTAATAGTCTGTTTAAGATATGTATTGTTTTTTTTAACATGTATAATAAAATAATAAGTATTACCAATGTATTAATTTTGATATTTTATTTCCTTTCCCATTATAATGATTTTATCCTATTTCTTTTATATTATTATCATTTGATTAAATTGTTCAAAAAATTCTTCTCTCTTTTAATATGCATGAAATAGATACAAGATATATACGATATCTCTTTTACAAAAATAAAAAGAATATTGTAGAATATATATATTATAATTCTTGATAATTTTGTTTTTAGTCTTATATTTCAATTTGTAGATAGCAACATACCATTATGTTTTGTTGGAGATGACCGTGAAGCGCCTGGAGCTAGCTGTGTAATGAAAGAAAATGTAGATTCTGTATTACAATTGTTGAAGCGACTTCAACCGATTTTAACGAAAAAGGCTGTGTCCATGATATGCGACAATTCCAGTGAAACTCCTTATTTGACCGATTCAGAGATCATGCAAATGTTTACAAATAATAAAGTGGTATGTTGAATTGATTCAAATGGAACATCAAGTATTACATTGTTATATTGTATATACATAAAACAATTTTCTATACAGAGGAGTTTAGAGGTAAAAGAAGATTTGCAAAACGCACAATTACTCGTCATAAAGAATCCTAAATGGGGCATTTCTCTCATAGATATAAGTGACGATAGTGGAAACTCTGGTGACATTTTGGATTCTTTGGTATTGTAAAACAGTTTATCGATCATTCTTTATCTTTCTACTTCCGCGTTTTCTAATGTATATAAATTAAAGAAAAAGGCACCCTTTTGTTACAGGATAAATTATTTTCTACTCGTCTAAGTGGGAAAGTCGGAATGGTGATTATGAATCCTGAGTTGCCGATGCAATGTCTTATCAAGAATAAGCTTTTCACCATATTCTCCTCCCTTCTAATTGTGTCACTTGGTAAATTTTTGACCGACTTATTATGGGAAGAAACTTGTTGAAAATATAGCTCTATAAGGTTCTATAATAACGTGATAATGTTATGTTCTAAAGTATTATATTTTATTACAAGTTTAGTATTTTAATGCTGTAACTACGTCGTATTAGTAAATTTTCTCTTTGTTATTACTAATAATGTTGGTTTTGCAATTCTATTGTGCATGCTACATCACGAAGCTTAATATGCATGTGTGTGATAATGATAGACTGGAAATATATTGTACTTTATATATATTATAGTAATTCAATTATTATATATTATAATAATTCAGTGCTATATATGAATAATATTGCAATATATTCTCAGGCGTCCTAGCAGCTATAGGGATGCAGAAATTATTCGTTTGGTATATAAGGTATAAGAAAAGTACCGAGAGAGAAGTGTTTAAACTTGTTAGTGACATTATTAACATGGTCGAGATGCACCATCAAAATGCGGCAGTTGCATCATCTGGCGGCACTACGCAAGAAAGTTTTCTTGCCATAAATCATGTACGTGATAATCTTATACCCCCGAAAGATCGAAAAAAGATGGCTGGACTTTGGGAAAAAGCAGTTAAATTTTTGGACGAAAATGAATCCAGGTACAAATCTAGTGAAACATTATAAATTTGATTAGTATATTACGGATATTCATATAAATTTATATTTCTATGAATACATCAAATTTCCTATAAATGCGTAAAAATCCGTAGTCTCCTTATTATTTTTATTATTTATATTAGTTAACATGCATTTCTATGTTTTAAATAAAACTACATGATTTCAGAATTCGAAGAGAAGTACAACAAGTTTCGGGGGAAGAATTTCATGTGTGGCGTTGGTTACCTAACAACAGTCTTAACAAATCAAATAGCCAGAATTTTGTTCTAAATAAAAAGTCTAAAGTATGGCAAGGTCAAGCATTTGAAACAATGGAAGGTTCTGTCAATAGTTTGACTTGTTCGCCGACACCCTGCTTGAAGATAAGGCATATGTTTGATGCTGATGTGTAAGTATTTTAATAATATTTCTTCATATTTCTCGTATGTATGAAAACATATATTTTTTTAGAGAGTTTGAAGATGATTGGGAAACAAAGGTACAAGATGCTATTTTAGAGAAATGCGGAGAGGGCGTGAAAATTCTTCATATCCGTATAGATCGTGGTAGTCGAGAAGGTTGTGTATACATGAAGTGTATGTCACAAGAAGATGCAGGGAAAGCTTATAGGGCTTTACATGGATGTTGGTTTGATGGTAAGTATTTACACAATTTTTTAATATAATGTTTCTTAATATATCTATATAGAGTATTGCAAAATATGAGAGGAATATTTATAGGGTCGATTCTAGATATCAAAATGACGTAAAATGTTCCTGTACAAAAATGTACAAAAACAATAAATATATTGGTATCAATGAATCAGCTGATCCTTTCTCTTCATCTGACATTAAGATTTTTTATGACACCCTATATATATTTATATCTGTGTGTGTGTATATATATTATATTATTTTATATGAATATTATACATATATATAAATATTATCTCTTCCAGGTCATTTAGTAACTGTGAAGTACCTGAGATTGGAGAGATATTACGAAAGATTTCCAGACGCACGTCGTTGTACAACGCCGTTGAAGCCAAGTAATAATCAACGATTATCTATGCAAGCTGATTACTAGTAGAAATGCCATGTGGATGTAAAATGACAAAATACCTCTTTGCTTGTATACATATGAATAACAAGCAGAATTTGAATTTTCGCCGCTGAAATGATTGTTTGCGGACCAGAATTCGTGAGACTTCTATTTTTTGCTCTATAAGAGTATAGAACTTCATACTATCGCGCAGAAATATAGAGTCTGTGAAGAACTCGCAATTGTGTGATAGAATTCTAAGAATCGAATAAGCAAAGACTTTTTTATAAGCATTTTCATTTTGATTTTGTAACGTGTATATTATTATGTTCTATCACCTTTTTTAAGGTAAGAAAGTCGAAAAAGAATACGAGACTCAACGATTATACTATTTATAATACTGCTGTAAAGTAAGTGTGGAGACGTAATTTTCAGCGCTGCATTTTGTAAAAGTTTTTCAAGTAGCAATATACAATGTTGATAATATGTATATCTAAATTTCTGTGCTATGTGATATACTTTCCTTGTGCGTTAAAGAAACGTTAATTTGTCGCATAATATTTAATCCTCCCACATATGGCAATAGTTTTTCTCCAAATTATTAACGATGCTTGCACCTTATTAACATTCAATGAATTAGAACAATAATACATTATATTCATTCACAACATTAGTTTATAGTTGAACTTGACAGATATGAATTAATTAAATAGTATATACTTTTTAGACAAATGATACAGGAAACAACTGATTTTGAATTTTTAAAGAGTTGTTTTCTGTTACTCTTACTAATAAATTTATTTATTTTATTTTAGTAGACGAGTATTGTAAAATACAGTTTATTTTAAATTTTGTAATATTATTTTTAGTACTTTCTTTTACGCACGATATCGCATGACGACGTATATTGCTACTTAAAATAATGAATAAATTAAATTTTTGTATTTTGTGTACTTTCTAACGATTTTTGATATCTATATATGTTTCTTAGAAGTGAAGTCTGTGTACAATATCAGACTTCTTTAAATTATTTACCGTTACATTTTTTTCAGAATAAATAATATCACAGAGATATAAATTTATTTAGTTTTTTAACTAAAAGATTTAATGAAAATAATATACTGTCGAAAATAGTACTACAGTACAAACTAAGGTCAATAGAAATCAATATTTTTTTTTAAATATTCAACATAATTTATCTATTGAAAACATTTCACAAATCTCTTTTTTTAATCATGCATTATATTTTGACATGTTAAATTTAACAATGTTTGATATATAAAGAAACTTAGTTATATCAACATTTTATAATGTATACAAATCACAATAATACTAATGAGCAAAATATATGTACAACTTTATTCAATTAATGTGATTTTAACAAATGAGATATACAGAATATTTAAAGATAAAACAAAATAAAACAGCACATAAGAAGTAGTATCTTTAATGAGACATCTACAATTCTAAAGTGCACAAAATTCTTAAAAGAAAAATAGTTTTTGATAACTATAATACAACACAATACATTTAATAATAGTTACATTGTAGTAACAATAAACAATTTCTATTCATAATGATTTCAAGATTATCTGATGTGTGTTTATATTTTATATAATTTAATTTCTGTATATTCACTGTGTAATAATAGTATTACCTCTTAGTTATACATACAAGTTGAATAAGTTTTACCTTTAAGAAAAACTTAGCTCGCCTTAAATTTTTATGTATTAAGAGGAATTTAAAAAAATTTTAATAAACATGAAATTCTACATGATACATATATTGATTGTTACATACATTTACATCTTAATATTATAATGTTTATTATTGAAACATTGGATTTATTATATATACATATGTTTGTCAGTACAAATATAAAAAATATGCATATTTTTAATATAAATTTTATTTATTTATATTTAATATTTTAAGGAACAACTATATTCTGTTTACCAAAGTTACAAATCAAGTTCTTTCAACAATTAATGAGTTTTCCGAACTTTCTTCAATTTCATGAGTTTACAATTCATAAGCTGTACTATACTTTCATAATACGATATACATTCTTTCCGTTTAGCAATTTGCCTTGTAATCTTGCTATCAACAAATCTTTCTTATCTAATGTTTCATTTGATTGTACAGATGTTTTGTTATCTTTACTAGAGACATACGTGTTTGGCTGTTCTTGTTTAATATCTATATCTATTATACATTCCTTTATAACAAAATTTATTTGGAGCTCATTATCCATATTTCGTTATCTTTTTAAAAATTTCAATGTTTTCTAGTGGAAGAAATTATACCAATAAAATTTTCAATTAAAAATATTATTCAATAGTCTAAAAATTAAAGTCTACTGTTGTACAACTAAAATTACTTATATGTTTGAACAAAAATAATTTATGAATATTTCTACCAATATACCATTTACTTCAGTATTCAGTGTACTGAACATGGGAAGATCTTCATATTTATTTTCATATATTGTAATCTCCTTTTGCATCGATTGTTTCAAACTTACTCCTTTTAAATAAATATAAATACTTGTAAATAAAATAAATAAAATGTAAATAAATAAATAAAAATACTTCATGATGTATTTTTTGCATCCAAACATGACATCACATATTATTTGATTAAGGAAGAAAAACAAGATAATAATATCACTAATTTTTTATATGAAAAGGAAGAATTGTTTCATTTGTTAGATTTGTAATAAAATAATGTGTGGTGAAAACTAATAGTGAGAAATATAGCGTAATACATATATATGTATACAACAAATATATATCATACATAATGAATTTACTTACAAGAATTTAAAATGTTTACGTATGTTAAGATTTACTCAAAATATTTATTGGTTCCTAGAAATAACCAAAGAACTACATTTTATTTCTTAAACAAAAGTATCGTATATTTTTTACAATGTTTGGCTAATTTTTTCACTTTCAATTTTTGAATGTGATACATATTTCATGCTTTACGTATAATGCAAAATAAGACGCGAAACTAAAATCACGCACAAAATGAATTAATACTGGGACCATCTTCTTCAGTAACATAGTCGGCTATTTCACAGTCAAAAATTTAGCTTTAAGTTTTGACCACGAAAAAGGTAGATCATAGATTGTTTCCTCTTAAAATGTTATTCGAGAATTTTGTTAAAAATTTATAATAATTACTATTTATAAATGAAGAAGTAACGAACGATATCATATCCAAGAATAGTTATTTTATAAAAAGATATATTACACGTGAAAAAAATATTTGACAGCATTAAATTATTTTTTTATCATAGCACAATAGTTATTTTTATATTAAATTAAAAAACATTTCATATTTCTCAATTTGATAGTTTGCATGTAAAATTGCAATTTTGCATAATAAAGAATATTTCGAAAAATTTGAAATACGCCACCTGCAGGGTGAATTGGGATAAATGGTTAGAATAAAACGCTATATATATGTTTATCTATATATTTTACTTATTCAAGAACACAACAGACATGCTTTCTCAACGCTTCAGTCCTTTCCGGTTATACTGTAGCGTGTGTGAGGTAATGAAATCTTAGTTAGAAAACATTTTTCACGAAATCCGAAACAATCTAGCAATGCAATCAATGTTGTGACATATTATACGTGTTATTTGATATCGTTTGTCATGTTTGTGCAAGGCTGAGTAATATTTTTGGAAAATGATCGTTTTGATCACAATTGCGTATAACCCTACTTTTCAGTTTTCCTAAACATATCTGCTTTATTAGCAAAACTTTCCTGTAAATATGTTATGATATACTTATGCATTTAAATTGTTTAGTATTGTAATTTTAAAAATGGAGATAGTCATATATTATTTTTTATCTATATAATATTTAAGTCTTTTGACAATTTGACTTGATGTTCCAATACATAATCTACAAATTTTGTATATATTATAAAACAAATACTAGGAAGTATAAATATCAATAATAAAGCATATGTATTATATGTATTTGATTCTGTTTTTGCTTTTATATTATCTTACCAAGCAAAATATGGAACGCATTAAATTGAAGTGAACATTATACATAATTTCCACGTTACATGGAAATGAAACTTGCTTACTCAAATTGTAGTAAACGTTATTCTGTGGTTAAAAATTATGTTAAATAAAAGTTTTGTATAAAAATTTTTAAACATGTTAGAAAGTTCTATGTATTGTAGTTATATATTTATGCATTTCAGGATGAAGCAAATTGTGACCAATCAGACAGTGAAGATACCTGAGGGACTGACTGTTACAGTCAAGTCCCGCTTGGTTACTGTAAAAGGACCAAGGGGTGTTCTTAAACGTTCTTTTAAACACCTTGCACTTGACATTCGTGTAAGTAAAGAGACCTAACTAGTTTAAATAATTGGTAATACAAAAATATTTAAACTTAGATTATATCTGATGATATTTTTGGATTCCCCTTCATTTCTTTAATAAATGATATATCTGTATCTGATGAACACAGTATATTAAATAAGTTATAATATAACTTAGAACTGTTATTCAGTATATTATTTCTTTTGCAGATGGTAAGTCCAAGGTTACTGAAAGTTGAAAAATGGTTTGGAACAAAAAAGGAACTAGCTGCTGTCCGTACAGTCTGTTCTCACATTGAAAACATGCTAAAGGGAGTGACTAAAGGATACCAATACAAAATGAGAGCTGTATATGCTCATTTCCCCATTAACTGTGTTATTACAGAGAATAATACTGTCATTGAAATCCGTAACTTCCTGGGTGAAAAATATATTCGTCGTGTAAAGATGGCACCTGGGGTGACTGTTGCAAATTCAGCTAAACAGAAAGACGAATTAATAATAGAAGGAAATTCTTTAGAAGATGTTTCCCGATCTGGTAAATAGCCATTTGAATTAATACATTTATACAGAAAGAAATCCTTGTTATGAGAAAATTATAATTAATGATTATTTTTATTTCAGCTGCTCTTATACAGCAATCAACGACAGTAAAGAACAAGGACATCAGGAAGTTCTTGGATGGTCTTTATGTGTCAGAAAAAACAACAGTTGTACAAGATGATGAATAAACGTTATTCACAATGTGAATGCAGTTTTTATTAATATGTATTTTGTTAATGACCTTTTGTTCATAGAATAAACATACTATTTTTTATGGAATATAGAAATTTTGTTAATGCGCTGTAATAAAGTTATATTTTTCATAATAAAATATATTTGCAGACCGACTGTAGACAAGATCAAAAAGTATTTACAGGATATTTCGTGTATATTTTGTGTAATTAGATATATGTTTGAGAAAATAGTATGTAGATAGATATGTAAAGCAATAATTTTAAGTAATTAAGGAGAGGGAAGCTAATGGCACGTAGGTAAGCTTGGTAAAAATTCTAAGGTTAGGAAGTCAATGACCATTCTGAATCAAATCTCATTGTGATAGTGTAGTATAGCATCCTGATAATAGAGGTCTATTAATGGTTATTTGATTGTATACATACATATTAAATTTGACATCATAATGAATGATATAACAATTTAATATACAATATAGCGATTAAGTAATGCAATCATTTATAAAAAAAAATTAGATAAATCTCTTTGGATATTATTGTCGTAATGATCTATATAACAAATAATTTTAGATAGAAGCTAAAGATGATAGTCATTGATAAATAGAGTATAATTTATCAATTCTTAAATATAAAGATATCAAAATTTATGATAAAATATGTCTTTCAATTATTACTATCTTCGAATATCATTGTAATTAAAAAAAAAGCACATTGCAATGATACTTTTTAATCAAGAAATTATCTTTGTATTTTTCTTTGATGAGATTATTTAAAATCTATTCTTTGTGACGTGAGAAAACTTTATACTGATGGTACATTACTTTGTCCCTTTTTTCTTACAGTGTCAGAGTAATTAATAAACGATTATATACTCGTAAATATTATATTTTCTGACAATTAAGAGAAAGTTTGTCTTTTCCATTTTCTAATTATAGTTATTCGAATGAAACGAAATAGTTTCCTCATACATACCAATTTTTTATGTAATCTCCTAAATATCTAGAAATTGATGATAAACCTACTTTATATGTTAAGACTCGGATACTAACGTTCTTAGATCATTTACATATAACCGATTTGAGTTATATTTAAAAAGTAAATTCATATACATATATCTCTGTTATTGTTAAATCCAAAAATTAATTTATTTAATATTTATATATGGTAGGACTCTTTAACCTTTAACGAACAAATCAAAAGAATCATGAAAATGATATTTAGTGAAGATATTACGTGAATCTTATACACCAAATATTATTATCTCACACTACTGTTGTACTATACTGCTATTAGTAATATGGAGATTAAAGTAAGTCGTGCATTGAATATCTTTTTCAAGGAAACCATCGAGAAGGTTGAAAATAGCGGGAAATTAGGTAATCGAAAAAAATTATCAGAGATATTATTATGTTCATGAAAATTATGTTCATACATTATAATCTTTTAATATTTTCGATATAATAACAGAAATTGTAACTATATTACAATTATATAAATAATTAATTGTAAAATATGTGAGAAATAATAGAAATTTTTGTTGTATATCTGATATTTGATGGTGAATGCTAAAATTTCAGTTGTGAGACAAAAATTTGCACGATCTGAATTGGTAATATAACCGAAACATCATGCACGGCCTCTCAATGGTTGTGTGATCTGAAATCTTTTTGAATAAATGATCAAAACAATAACTATACGATTATTTTTTAGAAAGTTATTATTATGCGAATACTAGATATGCCGTATTCTAAATTCCTTTTCAGGAATAGTCAACAAAAAATTATAATTTAAAAATGTTAAATACAATTGTTGATCAATTTATAAATATTTATGAAATCCTTGATGTTTTTAATAATCAATAATTTCTTGTTTGACATAATTTTGAATTTGTTTGAAACAAATGTCTACGTTAGTCGAAACTTTGAAGTGTTTATGGATAATAAATAGGTGGTACAAAAGAAATGTATACACATTTTTGTGTATGTATGAATGCGCGCGTTTATTCTTGGCGCCATTTTAATTTATGTTTTTAAAATTATATAATTCAATATTAGTAAGAAATAGTTAATGTAAGTAACTAATCAGTAAAAAAGTTAGTGAAATTAAACTTTATTTTTTAAATATTAATTTCAATGGACTTATCAATATATCTATTGTATCCATACAATCTTAAATTCATTAAATCCATTGTATAATTACTATTTACATTAAAGTTAGAGTGTTTTATAGGTAGCATACACACTATTGACAAAGAAAATCATAAAAAAATAAACGAAAGTTTATTATAAACAACTATCCTATTGTCTATATTATTGTCAATATTATTGAGTAATTATATATTTGTAGTATGATAATGCAAGTTTATAATATAAATTCCGTTGTTTACTAGGTTTTATATTATAGATTTTATACTATAGTCATTGTATTAATTTATGTGAGAAAGAAGCAGAAGAAAACAGTTAAAACATCATGATCTCGTAAAAGTGGCATTATGATAAAATTATACAAATTAAAACATTTAATCCTATTAATTAATATATAAGAATGGATATTAGCTCATGATTTGATCATAGATACAAAGAACAAAAAATTTATATTAATTGTGAAATACGTTTATAGAAAATATATTTCTGGCATGTATAATATAAATAAAAAAATAATAAACAATAATAAAAAATTAATAAAATTTTCTCTGTCTCATAGAAAATGTTGAGCATTTCACGATCAAATTTTAGGGGCAGTGAATAGACAATTTGTATTAGTTTCACAGATTATTTAATTTTAATAGACATCTATATATGTCTTCTTTATAGTCTTCTACAGTATAGTTTTCTTTACATTTGTCGATTCCTCAATGAGGTTACAAGACATCCGATTACATATCTTTCCTTACAAACTACATCAACTGTCATTTCTTTACGTTGACTTAAACTACCTTATTCTATATACATTTACAATATACAAACTATACTCTCTCCGCTTTTTACAACTATATATTTTATTTCATATATATATAAATTTACTTTTAATTAATAAATAAATAATACAAAAACTTGGCTACTAAAAATTTTTAATAAAGTGAATAAATAATTTATACTAAATAATCAATAATTAATTAAAACGCAAGTATTCATCTTCGTTTTCTATAAAACAAAGCGCTGGTAAAAAACAAGTATTGAGTAAACGAACATAAAGTACCTACTTGAGAATCGTTGCGTGAAATAGAAAAAGAGAGGGGGCGTGATAGACTCCTGATCGGCGGGCGAATATGTAGAGGGGAATAAAAACATGATAGGGGAAGGCAGTAAAGGGAGAACATGAGAGTCGATCAGCGGCATTCGGCGGTAGTAAGCAGTAAGCAAGCAGTACGCGCTTGCATTTTCATGTATGTGCTCTACGCTGTTGTAACGAATGTCCTATAATGGTTTTGTCTCTGACACATTTGTTTCGGTTCTTATAGTCATAAGTTTGTGTTATACCCGTCTTCTTAAACGCACGTGTTTCAAGCTGACCACCAAATTACACGTGAAATGAAACTGGTGTACTAAAGTTACTCAGTGAAAGCTGACAAGCAAGAAATTCGTGTATCTTTCATACTCTCATTCCTGTAAGTGCATATCTTTATTTTATTATCAGTTTTGTAAAGCATTTCTTATAAGATGACAATATATGATTTGAACCTGATAAAGCATGTCTTATATTGTTTTTCTCATTTAATCGATTATCACAGTTAACATGGTTGTTACGTATCTGATTTCTATTTTCTACAATAATGTATATTAACAAGCAATGTTCATACAATACCTGTATTTACATTGTGAAATATGAATTATTATGAAATACTTTTTATAATTTTGGAATTTTTATAGTTCACGTGCCATATTTAAGCCGATGTCATACATAATCTACAAATTAATAATCTTGTGGCGTACAAAAATTTCCAGATAAATTTTCAACTTTGTATTCTTAAAGTGAAATCTAGATGAATTTGAAATAATATCGATATTGTTATTATTTGTTATTATCATTCTTATGTTAGACTTTCGCCTATTACAAGTTTAGATAAAAAGCGAATTATAAATATAAGTAAAAAGTATTAATATTATAAAAGTATACTATGAGTATAAAAGTATAATATTATAAAAGTAAATATATAAGTAACATTAAAATAATATTGGTAAAAGAGTATGATAAGTAAAAGAAAACAGTATAATACATAAACAGTGCTACATAATTGTAAATTATTACTTAAAATTATTAAAATAGCGTGTTGGAGATATAAAATGAAAAATTTATCTGACCAGAAACTTTTATAAGAGTGTGCGTTATGTAAAGTTAGTGTTATTTGCATATTACTGGAACTTGAAAAAGTTAATAACTTGTTGACGATCATAATGATTATGTTTCATGTTTTACTAAACTTTTTACAATAAAATGATAAGTAGCACGGACTAAAATATGTTCAACGGTATGAGTGGCTTGGATAACATTGTCAGAGAAAAAGTGCGCAAATACAATATACAGTCAACTTTCGTATAACGCAGTATCATAGCATACTATGCTGCATAACGTACCGTATATACCGTATATATATATGTATGTATAGAAGAATCATGTATATTTCAGAATACCGTATTATAAGAGGGTTAAATGTAATATTTTGCAAAAATTAAATGTTATTTATCTATCAATGTATGTATGGTATGTTGATAGTAGTGTATTTTTATTGCAGCACCCAGGACAAAGTACAATATATAATTCATAGTGCCAGTGCCAATGTGTTAATTAGAAAAGTAATATGAACATTTTTTTTTTTAGAAATATGCTGTTGTCTATATGACTCACGATTCATTATGAAAAATTTGTTTGAAAACATATTTACTAAAAGAGATCTTTTTCTAAGATCTTCAATTTTTTTGTACTTCATTTAATTACGAGTAGTGTGAGGAGAAGGTGTGATTGAAATTTATTTGGAAAGTGAAATATCAAGAAACATTTGACTCATTTGGAGTTTTGTCTTTGTTATGTATATACTTTTTGTATCTTGTTTGATTAATGGAAGAAGTGAGAAAGATTGACAATTATCTGGAAAGTAAAGGGAGCATTTATAAATATTTATTATATATATAAGGATATATTTGATTCATTTGACGTTTTATTTTTGCTATACATGTATGTTATTCATATCATTTATATTCTTCAATATTGTATTTTGTTTAAGAAAATGTTTATAAATATTTATTAGATAGGATAAGAGATATAAGGAAATACTTATTTGGTTTATTTGAAGGCAAAGACGATTGTATATCATGAGTTGAGATTCGGAACTTTCACTGTAAAATCTTATATAATAGTAGGTACTCAATTTGATAGTTCTTTCTCTTCCTCATAAGTACATACATATTCTTGTTTATTGTAAGAAAAGAAGCTATTGTACAAGTTAGTAAATTTGAAAACTATTCATTTACGAAATTAATTCAGTATTTTCATCAGTTAAGAAAATTGTTTTTATAGCTATATTAAATTGCTAGAAATATGCAGAAATATTGATATAGTTAAATACTGTTCAAAGCGAAACAAACTATTCATCAGAGGCTCGTAGAAGGCAAAGTGAGTCAAACTCTTCCTGACTTGTCGGTTTTGTCCTACTTCTTCGCACCTTTCGAGGAAGTTAGAAATTGCACGAAATCGTCTCGATCTCAGATTTCGAACGACGAAACTGCATCCAGCGCGTGCAGTGATCGACATATTCATTTTTGTCGTCATAGAAACTTTTCTTATACTAGTATACTTATACTTACTTGAAATTTAAAAATTCCTTAATTTACGTAGTCCATAAAATATAAGAGTATACATACATTGAATACAAGAATATGGAATAAAAAAATATAATTCCCATTTTAACCGTGGCCTTCACTTTTCAAGACAGATGCAAGGTAAAATAAATATTAGCATGACATGTTCCTCTCGAAAGCGAACATTTGTTTTAAATATTTTTTGTATCGTCCATAGTTTTCGAAATATTTATATGTTGCCAAATAAAACGGACATATTGTATGTACAGCTTCAATAAACCAAAACGTATTCATGCAAAGAACGACAAAGTAAAATTTGAAATATAATATTTATTGAAGAAATAGAAAAAAAATCCAAATTGAAAATCAAGTCAAACACGGTATTACAATCCAAATCAATGTAAGTATTCAAATCAAATCTGGTATTTCTTAAAATTGAAAAAAAAAAGAATAAAACCGACTTCTAAAGGAAACGAGAAGGGACTAAAGGCACTTAAAAATGGAAAATAATTTTTTCTTAAATATATATATGAATTTAAATCTTTTGCAGTTGGCGCCAAATTCAACGTAAATAAATTATATAAATTTTCAATTACACGACGATCTATTTAATGGAATGTAATATTCTTAAAAGTTGTCGACTATTTTTAAATGTTCTTGAAAGATCTCGCTCTGAAGCATGGAAAAATAATTAAAATATGAAAGAATCCTAAGAACAAAGAATTATTCACAGAATACTCATATTTATCCATACATTTGGACGCACAGCCAGTCGTACTTGTTAATAGAAGTCAAAACTTCTCTAGTGAAAATTGTATAACTACATGAAAGAACGTACATGTACTTTCATCGAGAATAAACATTTTCTTTGTTGATGTATGCATTAAGTATCGACATTTAACATGTAACTTCGTACGAAGTTAATTTGTCTGCTTTAAATTTAGCAACGACGGCAAGAAATTGAAATTTGCATATTTTAGAAAGGATTATTCTTCTCTACCTAGTTGGTCTTTTCCCTTCTGTTTCTTTAAAGCCTGCTTTCTTATTATATTTAACATTTTTGAGTTTCTTAGCTTAATGTTTATGAACATATGGATTGGCTTTTAAAAAGCCCTTCATTAAGGGACCACAGGGGAAGCATACTCTATCGAGTGAAAAATCTCTTTTCTCTTTTATCCCTTTGAGGGAAAAATTAAACAAAAAATCGTTAAAATACTTCTACGGATTTTTAAAGGACAACTGTGTCAAAAAGAAATATTGCAACTTAACAAGAACGGTTATATTATTCATGTTCAAATTTAAATTCGCTCCTTCGGAGATTGAGTATGATAATATCCTGAATTATGTTCTACGCACTTGTTTGGGTATCGTTTCTAAATTAAACCTAAGTTGAAATCTAACCCGGTCTAAGAGATATCAAAGAATTCATTAATATACAGGGTGGTTGGTAACTGGTGGTACAAGCGGAAAGGGGGTGATTCTACGCAAAAAAAGAAGTCGAAAATATAGAACACAAATTTAAAAAAACATTTTTTTTTTTAATTGTTTTAAAAATCTACAGTGAGATCCGTTATAACGAGACGTGATAAAGTGCACGCGTACCGAGCGAAAATTCAAAGTCGATTTTCTCGAAAACAAAGCCTCAAACGAAAAATTTTTATTCTATATTTTCGACTTCTTTTTTCGCATAGAATCACTCCCTTTCCGATTTAATATTGCTTACTTTTTAAAATAATTGGCCAAACTTCTTTGTAAATTAACTTACATTTTTAGTTTAGTAATTTTTTGAAATGAAGTTAACCTCACTTTTTATCTACAGGATGTTAAAAGATATAGGCGATATTAATAAAATGTGATTCTAATAAAATTGTTTCGTAACTTGAAAAATAAATCTTAAATGAAATTTTTCTACGTTAACCTTTCTTCATTATCCTGATGTTTAAGAGAATAAAGAAATAGGTACCAAAGAATTTTTTTTTTATTTGCATGAATTTTACAATCAATTCTCATTGAGAATTATAAGTAAATGTTTCTGGCGTATTACTATGGCGTGGTACTATGTCGTGTTTAATAAGTGTTTATCGTGTGTTTCATTCTAGTTGAATGTAGTGCTTAAATCTAAAGGGTAATGTCCTTTTAACCTGCCGATCTGATCTTATTACTGAATTTGGATGTTTCTTCTTTGACTGTGGCAGGTACCAAAGAATAGCAAATCTTTAAGTTACAATGTAACTTTATTTGAGTCGACTTCTTCTAAGTAGATCTCGTATTTTTATGCAATTTCATATTTCTGTGAATAAAATTAAAGAAATGGAATCTACATAGAAATTTCTTTCATCCATTAACGATTATAACCTCTTATTATATTTAATATTGCTTACTTTTTAAAATAATTGGCTACACTTCTTTGTAAATTAACTTACATTTTTATTCTAGTAATTTTTTGAAATGAAGTTAACCTCACTTTTTATCTACAGAATGTTAAAAGATATAGGCGATATTAATAAAATGTGATTCTAATAAAATTGTTTCGTAACTTGAGAAATAAATCTTAAATGAAATTTTTCTACGTTAACCTTTCTTCATTATCCTGATGTTTAGGAGAATAAAGAAATAGGTACCAAAGAATTTTTTTTTTATTTGCATGAATTTTACAATCAATTCTCATTGAGAATTATAAGTAAATGTTTCTGGCGTATTACTATGGCGTGGTACTAAGTCGTGTTTAATAAGTGTTTATCGTGTGTTTCATTCTAGTTGAATCTAGTGCTTAAATCTAAAGGGTAATGTTTACCCTGCGGATCTGATCCGTCGTGTCAAGTAATTGAGTAACTAGCAGGGTTTTTGTGGTTGTTAATTTATTACTGAATTTGGATGTTTCTTCTTTGACTGTGGGAGGTACCAAAGAATAGCAAATCTTTAAGTTCTAATGTAACTTCATTCGAGTCGATTTCTTCTAAGTAGATTTCGTATTTTTATGCAATTTCATATTTCTGCGAATAAAATTAAAGAAATGGAACCTACATAAAAATTTCTTTCATCCATTAACGATTATAAAAGTACTTTGCTTTCAATATTTTATATATTTTTGTATACTTATTCGTATATACAATTTGCGGATTTTTAAAGCTTTAAATTTATTACAAATGCATAAAAATCCGCGCTCTTTTTAAAAACATTTCAAACAAGTCAGGTGATTGTTGAATCACGTATCAAAGTCGAAATTAATTAAAGAATATGTATTGATATTTATATGCCATAGCAATTTGCGTAAAATGACCGATTGAACTTTGTGCGTAGTGCACGCATGCTGTTACGATGTTATTAATCACTCGGTATTATCAGTGAAGAAGCATTTATAAGTGGCATACAATCTAAATGAATTCTGGAAAATCATATATTTTTCGTAATTGTCAAGCTTTATCGTGTCGATGACGTTTCCTACAAGAATATGTTGCAGAGATAAAATAATGGAAGTATGAAGTTTATTTCCTTGCTTGATAAAGTTAACAGAGAGATATTTATTCGAAGGAATAAAATATTAGTAGTTTGGTATAATTATTTACAATATCATTAAAGATTTATAAGTGTGAGTATCTTCTAAAGGAATTTTCTGTTAAACAATTTGGTTACATAAATTGTATATGTATTTAAGCTATAAAAAAAGTGAAAGCACATTTTTCGTGAGTTATTGTAGCATTTTGGTATTTATGTATCTGGTGTCCTTGAAAACAGGATGACTGAAGCTTCTCTAAAAGAGAAACTAAGGCCAATTTTGTTAGTATAGATACCTCGTATAGCTAAAACTTAAGAAAGTTAAGAAGCATATTTCGTAGCCAAAAACACTGACTTATACCTGACCTATAACTGACTTATACATTGATGATAACATTATACATTATTGTGTACTGTATGTGTTATATAAAATATTTTGGAATTTCATTCCCACTGAAACACGAATTTCAAATGAATCATTTGAAATAAATTTTCCCTATTGCTGGTTTCGTTGCTCTTTTTTATATAATAAATTTGAGTATCCATAAAAAGATATTTGAAGCTGCTTTTTTTAGTCTGGATTAGATTTGAAGTATTTCTAAACTTAAAATTCCAATCTCTATATCACGTTATCTTTAACTTTCGATATCGTCCAATCATGTGACTAAAGAGAAAGAGAATGCTTATCTTATAAAATAATTTACACTTTATATAAGTATATGACCAATGTATATTTTTTCAATATCAATTACAGTTTTTTTATCGGCCGGTGAGAAAAATTACACGTACCTGTTTATGCTTACATAATACGATATCACTGGTTGCCAATTAATCAATCTCTCAATGAATAGTTAATGGAAACTTCAAAGGTTGTTTTTGAAACAATCATAGTTAACATCGTTGATGCTAAACTGATTGATAGCAACATGAATATTCATTTATTTCTAAATTGTACATTCTTTAATGAACCTTGACTCATGATCCATCCAAAATGAGGGAGATCGCGGTTTGTTTGTTGTTCGCCCTCCGTTTTAGATTTCTATGATAATTTTTCTTATAATATAGGCCATATGTAAATAAATAGGTCTTCTTATAATACACATTATATAATAAGTTAAAAAAAAGGTCAGAGATAAATGGAAGATAAAAGTATGCACAGTGACGCAAAAATGCTTTTGAACATATATAGAACATTTTTATATATATTCATATACATACACTGTATATGTATTGTTTAATATATACGATATAAAATATTTTGAATTTTATTCATACTGTACTGAGATGAACGTTATATGTAATTATATTGGTGAAATTTGAAACCATTCTGAAAACGTAAAAGATACCTAGAAGTTACAAGATGTTTATTCCAAACTGTCAATAAATGTTCTTGCATGATATTAATTAATTGAATAATGGAATTAAATTTTACAAGTAAATTTAGAAATTATAAATTATCTAGTCGTTTTACGAAGTTTATAAAAGATCTACTTGTAACTTCTTAATTTATTAATATTAATAGTTAGTAAATTATTGCACAAGAGCTCTGATTGTTCATGCTATATATGTATACTTATATATGTAGAGGCGTTAACAAGTTCATAAATTCTTGTTAGATTTAATTATAACTCTCTAACGTAACGTATGTAAAATTAAAGCATCTAATGTATTTATTTCTATTTAAAATCTGAATTATCCAAAGTTACATGATTAATTATACGATTTATCGGCAAATTTGACATCCGCGTACAAAGTCCGAAGTAATACTATCAAACTTACTCATCGCATGATTATACACATATGTTTGTAGATATTCTATGTTAGTCATCTTTCTTTCTTTCGAGGAACGCGAGCAGGCAACTTTTGTTTTCTTACGTTGAATTGATCTTTGCTCTACAATCATTATCTTTTCTATTAAGTTTGCACAAAATTTTGTCGCAGGAGTCATGTAAATAATCAATATGATGATCTAATAAACATTGCAATGTTGTTTTGCAATTACAAAGAAAGTCAGCACAAAGATAGGTACATTATTAGGTGGACAGCTTCAGAGTCTTCCTTAACGTTTTGATAACCCCAACGAAAGTACAATACATGTAATAAATATAACATTGTGTAAATCTTTGTAGAAAGCAATCATAAATAATGATCATTTCACAGCGCGGTCGATAAATTCTCGTAAGAAGGGAAACTGGGATGCCAATTCAAATTGTATAACGAAAACGTTCATACAAATTTGTTTCTTTACGTTACTTTTAAATGCTTTATATACGTTTTAAATTTGTAAATATATGATTATATTTTTTTATAGGTTATTGTTCGATGTAATGTAATTACAATTAGAAATAGCCATAATCGAAAAAAGAAAAATATATTAAAAATTGCATAATTGTAACTTTTTGATAAATGTAGTGTTAATATACGACTATCTATAAAGTTTTACATTTGGAGGTTAGAGTTTTATAGCTTTATGTATGACTCTTTATGACGTATATCGATACGTGTGTAAATAGAGTGACTTGTTTGCAATTTACATCATCGTTGATCACTGACATTAACTAAGAGCAATTTCTAAGAACATTCGAAACGTGTACACAGGTTATCAAGGAAACTGATTGACAAAGAAATCAATATGCAAGATAGATCGCTGTATATTGATATCGTCTCAGGAATAATAAATGTGAACTTGAATTTATGCCATTCCACGTAAACAACGGCCGGCTTGGATCTTTAACGATCTCTCCACTGGACTTTCATTGTTGATTCATTTTGTGCGATTAGATTTGCGATGTACTTCGACCAATCATTATAATTTATGGCTATTGTCTCGGAAATGCATCGTTTGCATACAAATGATAAACTTTCTGTGTAGAAGGAGTTAATTTATTACTTTTATTGTTACATTTTTAATATGTTAAACTTATAGTAAAAAGTATCTACATTGTAATTGTAGGAAAATTTATAATCCTAAGATAACCTTTGTTAAACCTCTTTTCTCTCGTTTTCAATTATCAATTACTAACGATATAGGTTAGGTAATTTTACATTCTGATTGGTTAGCTTTTAAAATCATTAGAGCTCCAAGTAAAACAGATAAGTAGACGTTACCAGAGTTCAGCTTTAACTTCTGAAACAATGATTGTTGTTAATACTATAAACAAGATTAGAGTTATCGCCAGAAGAGATAAACCACTTTGTTCTCTTTGAGGAAGTTTGCTTAGCGATCAAATGTTTCAATGTCGTCGATTCCTTCTTAACGATGTCATATGTATACGTGCATATGAATTGCTTTCTTGTTCATCATGTATATATTTTGTATAATATTTATATGTATGTAAGTAATGATTGTTTATGGACAGTCTGAAATACTATTATCAGACATAATACTATTATTAATACTATTATCAGACAAATACTATTATCAGAAATAAATCAATTTGAAAATAATTAATAAAGAGATAAAAACAAGATTAAAAAGATATACAACCGATATAAAGAAACGAATAAATTGTTTTAATCAATGTGCTTATTTTCTGCAATAAATTTAATGACTAATCGAAGTTCACGTATCGAACTTGTAATGGTCATTATTGGAATTTAAACTTCAATTATTTTTAATAAGCACTTCTCAATAAGCTGTGTCTATTTTTATTATTTTTTTAAATGAATACGCGTCATAATGCAGAATATTCTGTTTTTCTGTCCTTTAGACCGACATTTGATCATTCAACGTGTGTTATTAACAATCCATAAATAACCGTTATTTTATCGAAATTAAAGGTTTTCTAACTTTGCTTTTTTTTCAAGAAAATTGTCTATTCCTTCAAAACCATTTCCTTTACTTACGATACTATAGACTTATTGCACATGAAATGTATCGACGAGGCGTTGCTTATAATTGTAAGGTAACCATAATACACTGTTGCTAATGTAATTAAATAATTCGCGGAAATTAAAAAATATGGTTGTGACAGAATCTTTGTCTGTATGTGTTAATTACGACTATGTGATGCAATGCAAATGCCGGAATTTCTTGTACATTCGAACAGAATTGAGTGAGTCAGCTAAAACTGGATGCTGAAGTATTTGCAATAGTAATTCATGTTCATATCATTTATTTTATTCTTAGAGACAGTATTAGAATACTAAGTTTTATCACTTATTTCTGAATCACTTTATAATCATAGAACGATTAATCTAATCTAATCTGGGATCAACGTCGACTTTCCGTTTGGTTTTCGTTAAATCATGTCAAACTTCACTAGCAAATGTTCCGCGCGATTTAACCTATACTCGTAACAAAGATCAATTTGTGTTTAGGCAGAGTAGTTAATGGACTGCGGATTTTTATGCATTTAGGTAATATTTGAGGATAAAAAAACGTATAGAATGCGTCTAATATGCAGAATTATATAAAATTTCCAAAGTACTTGTTTAATAGCACTTGCTGTAATATTTGGTATCTAAACTTTTCTACATAAATTCCATTTCCTTACTTATCTTTATAAGAATATGAATTTCCATATCTGTTCGCCGCCTTATTAATATTATTTAAAATGCTGACTGATCGATGAGCATTATCGTGATCCACGCATACTTAAATTGCTTTTTAATACAATTTTTAATATCTTTATAATACTTTTATAATTTTATCTTTGGAAATGAAATTAATTACAAGCAAAGTGAATGGTAATGTATACAAAAAAACGTCACTCTTTCGATGATAAATATTAAATACTTGTGTGATAAAAACCGGTTATGTCTTTTATCGTGAGAATAATAAATTCAAGTAGATATCCGTGGTAACTTCCTGTGGCTTCCGGAAGTAGTCGTCTATTACTGGTCCTTGTGTTTTAGACCAAACTGTACGTAACAGCATATAAATGTCTTTTTTATTTGAAGATTTGCTATCTGACGTTTAAATAATCTATGTATGTGCGTATAACATATGTATATATAACTTATATGTTTATATAAACTGCAAGTTACATTCTTCAATTTAAAGTCACGTTTTCAAAAGCAGAGCTGTATATCCAAAATAATAAGAAACTGTTGCATATTTTATATATTAAAAAATGTTAATTTTTTAAATTATTACAATACGTTTGTTTTATTATTTCATTCTCTATTTCTGTTGAATATTATGAAATTAATCGACTGCAGTATAATATATCTCTTCCGAAGCTAAAAACAAGTATGTTTACACTTGAGATTCAATTAGAAATTTGTTATCAAATGCAGTTGATTATCATGTTTGAAAGCATATAACAGGTTTCGAGAGGTGAGTTAAGTAGTAAAATTTTTTAGTGAAGGCAAGTTAAAAAGTATTATTTCTGCATGATATTAAAATACAAACTTTTTTGTGCAACTATTATAATGACATACATATACATATAAATATCCATTAATTTAGTTATATTTTAATGTTACTTTCATTAAAGAAAGCATGTTTCTCTTTTTGGGAAGTTCTTAGAATCAGGTGACCCATGTTAAATGCAAATTAAGTACCTTATATCTATAATAAATCATTGAATTCATTTAACACTAGGTATACGGGACCCGTCAATTTGACGGATTTCGAACTTCGAAATGAAGTAATTAATTTTATCCATTTTGCGTCGTAAATTAATCATTTCATCTAAAGAATTTATGCGCATAATTATTTTTTCCTAGGCTTTCTTATTTTTGAAATCTATATGTAGTATACCTATCTCTACGAAACTCGTGAAATTGACGGGTTAGCTGATTTCATGAACGATCCGTTTTTCAAAGACAGTGTGCAAAAGTTTCAGTTATTGTAGACATTTCTGTATTTTCTTATTTTCACCAATTCCCCTTTTCTAGCAATCGCAAGTAGATCCAAGAGATATAGTAAAATAATGAACAAAATTGTCAACATCAATGAAGATTGTTCTGAGGATACCTCCAAAGAAGATCAGTATGAATTAGGCCAAAGCGAAGCTGACAGTGAAAGTTCTAAATACATTGAAAGTGGAGAGATAGAAGGATCTTCGGATAGTAAAGAGGAACATTTCTTGAAAATGTGTCGTAACAAGAAAAGGATGCGCATTCTTTCTAGTTCTGACTCCGAGGATGAAAGGACGAGCATTCCAAGCACATCCCAAAATGTAACAGGTGAAACTGAAATTGCAATTGACGGGACACAGTGCATAAAACTGAAAGCAGGCGGATCTAGGGGTAGGACGCCCGTTCGTATGATATTCAAGGATATCGCAGGGCCTACTGGCTATGCTAAGAGAAATATTATGTCGGGTTGTGTAACTAGTGCTTTCGAATTGATAACTGGCAGACACATAATAGAACACATAAAAGATTGCACTGTAACCGAGGCGCATCGAGTTTTGAAAAAAGACTGGACAATCACAGTTGCTGAGTTGCGTAATTTTCTAGGAATTCCATATGCCCGAGGCGCACATGAAGCAAGATCATTGAGAGCCTCCTAAAGATTACAAACAGATAAATTTGCGCTGATATCCGAAATACGGAACAGATTTATAAGTAATAGCCAGGCTTGTTACAAGCCATATGAAAATATCTTAATAGATGAACAATTATTTCCAACGAAAGCCCGATGCAGGTTTACGCAATATATACCGAATAAGCCTCATAAATTTGGCATTAAGTTTTGGTTAGCAGTTGACGTCCAAACAAAATATATTTCGAATGGTTTCCCTTATATGGGGAAATATGAAACTCGATGCTCAAGGGGAAAAAGGACAAGATGACATTGTTTTCCACGAATTTATATAAATCAGAAAACTGCACGCTTACTGTGTATAAAAGTAAACCTAACGTAAAAGTCCTCCTTCTAAGCACCAAACATACAGGTATACAAGTAGAAGACAATTATAAACGTGTTCCAGAAACCATTGCTTTTTATAATAAAACAAAGTTTGGTGTGGACGTCATTGACCAGATGGCACGCAAATATGGTGTGAAAGCAGGGAGTTTCCGGTGGTCCCTCCTTTCAATATTTTAGATTTGGCAGCGATAAACGCGTGGATATTATGTGAAGAATGCACCGGATCGAAAATATCCAGAAAGAAGTTCATATTTTGCCAAAGATCAGACGCTTCATTTCTGTCACCTTTAACGTCAGAAGTGCGAAAAAGTTGCCAAGTAGCCTATTGCAAAAAAAATAGAAGCAATAATTGTTGTATACAGGGTGGTTGGTAACTGGTGGTACAAGCGGAAAGGGGGTGATTCTATGCGAAAAAAGAAGTCGAAAATGTAGAATAAAAATTTTTCGTTCGAGGCTTTGTTTTCGAGAAAAAAAACTTTGAATTTTCGCTCGGTACGCGTGCACTTTATCACGTCTCGTTATAACGGATCTCACTGTAGATTTTAAAAAAATTAAAAAAAATTTTATTCTATATTTTCGACTTGTTTTTTCGCGTACCACCAGTTACCAACCACCCTGTATATTGCAAAAAGATCGCATGCGGAAAATGCACAAACAAAATTCAGTATGTTTGTAAAAAATGTGCTCAATAAATATGATTACCCTATATCGTTAATATTATTGTTATCATTTCCGTGATAATTTTTCAAAAAAGACTTTTTACTTATTAACAATTTATTTAAACGTGGAGCCTAATATTGTTCAATTAAGACTTAATTTGAATAAATTGATTTTTTTAAAGAAAATGCGTATTTTCGTTTATCCGTCAATTTGACGGGTGCTCGTAGAGATAGGTATATAAGAAACGCCCGTAAACATAATGTTAATCAAGCAGTTAATATAATTTTGAATTGTACTATAGTTCGTTTCGGAATCGATATTTTCCTATGACACTCATCATTTTAGATAAAGTGACGATTCGATTAATTATAAGATAGTTGTTTGGTGCTTTAATCATTATAAGGGTCTTTGATATTCTTAGGGTATTATTCAGCTTTTTTTCCATAGATCGAGAGCTACAGAGAGCAGATCCATAATATGAATTATAATCTTGGAATTCGGATATTTAATCCAAACTATCTTAACTGCGACCCAAAATCTCATGATATCTGTGCCTGTTGCGTGTTGATTTAAACATTGTTTAAGAAATAGCAGAGATAATATATTTGGATGGCACTTGTATGATTATTTCACAAGTCATATAAGTCACATAAGATTATTGTACAAGATAACTGTACATCATGATAATCATTCGTTTGGGTTTCAATCATCATTTTTTATACCCTCACTTTGTGTCTTGTACAACGATATTTTATTACAATCTTTTACAATTTAAATTTGTCTTATGCAAAAAAATATCGCTTCTGCAGTTTACATAGAAAAAAGATTTAAAAAATGAGAAATAAAGAACAGAGAGAAAGAAAAGAATATGGGTGTGTACAAGGATCAGAGAGGGGATGAGGAAGTAGAAGGCATTGGGGATACAGTTAATTAATTCCAAGTAGGAGGGAATTCTTATGTTAAAATATTACATTTTTAAATTCAGAGCAGCAAGATGTGTGTAATAGACATTTCCTGGAATGAATAAAAGACTCCATGGATTGAGTCATATCACGTAATTTGAAGGATATTATTAGAATATTGTATACATCTTAGTTAGATATATAGACATGTTTTCGTTCCTAATTAAAACTATGGCGATCAATTAGTTTCGGGCATAACTTTCATGTCAATTAGCAAACTACTTAGTTTTTGTTACATTTGTCGAAAAATTTCTGAATTCCGAATATGTGTTGTAAAAATAAAAAAATAGAAGTTATAAATAATTATAGAAATACGTAAGTAGATAAACGAATATATACATGTATATATGCATATACGTATGTATGTGTGTATAGAGTCCTGGTCAAAAGTCTTAATACAGTTATAACATTTGTTTAACTGTAAACTGAAATAAAAAATTTGTTGTTAAAAGATATTACCGATTTTAAAAACCGCTAAAGGTATAAAGTAATTTCTATTTTATTTATATTTGATTTAGATATATATGCAACAACGATTACGTTATCCATTTACTTATTAAACAGCATACTAAATATATTGCAACGGAATATATCAATAAAATTTATCAACGCAATTTCAAAATGAAATTGGTAGACTAGAATATTGGAACAATGGTACATTGGAACAACAAATTCTTTGGACAATCTCTAGAACATGCAAAATGTTTGATTCCGATAGCTGAATCCCATACTGCATACCCTCTAACATATCCTATAAGATGCACAAAGAATTATCCCGATTGGTCCAGCCATCGTTCTGAAGTAATTGGTAAACATACATAAAAGAAAAAAGAAAAATACACGTCGAACATTGATACTTGCTTATTTTTCAAAGTCGGTATATAAAGGTTAACTATGTAATTATTAAAGCATGCAAAGGATTACTATTTAATTAGATATTTTATTTGACAGGGGAAATAAGGTAGCAGTATATTAAAATTTATAAAATTTATGCTATAAAATATAAATTATAATATACTATAATATTTTAAGTTCAGAAATGTATATTAAGTACAAATGTTGTCATCGGTTATCATAATATTAAGATGGCGGTAAATTTCAAATTTTTTAATTGGAACGCTAGATATAGAAATAATTGATGATAAATATCTTTCTGTTTGTTTATGTTCCTTTCTGTATTGATCATATCCCATTTTTCTGACTGCAGTTTTATGGTGTTTGCTTGTCTATGTTCAACTAATCGGCGAGCAATTAGCTCGCTCAAAATACTCGACGATGGAAGTACTGATGCACGAGATGAGCAATGGCCAGGAGACGAATGCAGTCGACACGAAGGTTTACACTATGCCTAAGCAGACAGAGAAAAAGGTAGAAAATGCACATGTTGAGGACGGAAGATGTTTCATGGAAAGCAACGCAGTGGATACCGTCGATATTATGTTCGAGAACATCAAGTATACCGTGTCACTGGGTTGTAAGAAAGGTTAGAATAGCCTCAGTGTTTCGATATTTCCTTGTTCCATTTTTGATTTATCTGTGTCACTTCCTTGACGTCATGTATTCTTGATTGGTGGAATATAGTGAAATCATAAATTGAAGTATTAAGAGAATACACAGATTGTTTTAGTTCCTTTAAAGCCGGTGATTCATTGGAAAGCTAAGTTTAATTATGCTATGATGTGTTATGTTTAAAAATATTTGTTTCAATATATGTATATATGTATCCACCAAAAGCTAAACTAATAGCACAGCTAATAGTACAGTTTAGTTTAGCTGTGGTGGAAACGATTTCACATATGTATATCTTTCGAAAAATATTGTTAATCGTAGTAGAAGAAACCTTCGATAACCGCAGACATAAACTTCTTGTTCTCTAATTGCATGGTCGTCATCTCCACCACGGGGGGAGGTTCCTCTTGACGCACCGTGAAGCTTCGATGGCTCGCCGCGATCGAGTAGCAGGGCCGGCGTGATCTTTTGCCGGGCCGGTTCAAAAATTTTACGGGGCCTGAATACACATTCAAATCCTACACTTAAATTTTACAATTTTGTTTACAAATGCTGTTACATATTATATATTTTTTATAAGATGAATATTAAATAATAATACAATCCAATAATAATATTAAATAATTTTTCTCGCTTTTTTCGACGCCAAATCTTTGATAACATCATCGATTGAATTTGCTACTTCATTTTCTATTAATAGAATAGCCAGAGATGAAAATCTCTCTTGGTTTATCGATGATCGCAGATAATGTTTTATTAGTTTCAATTGCGAGAAACTACGTTCTGCTGAAACCACGGTTACCACGGAAACCACGGTTACCACGGAAACCACGGCGTCGTTAACATAATTTGTAATGCGATTAATAAATTTGGGTATGCTTCCGAGAGATGGTTCTTTACGATATAATTCATCGAATCTAAAGCCGAATAATTGGTTTGTGTTATTGACTGGAACATCTTAATTTCTTCCAATATTTCAGTTCCGTCGAAATCTCCTTCCAAATATAAATAAAGGTCTTGACAACACTTTAATAAATATTTATTATCTAAATTTCCAATCTCATTCATGTATAGAAAACCAGAAATATTTTGGTGATCTGTATATAATTCGAATCTACTTTTAAAGGATACTAGCGCGTATTTATTATTTTTAAAAAGTAATGTACACGGAAGTATTCTTTGTCGTTGATCGTCGATGATTCATCCTGTCCTTCATAATCGAATAATTTTTGTTTTTTACCCCTGTATGATGATTTGAAATCTGGTGTTATGTCCATTTCCTTTGCAACTTCATGTTTGCTGCGATCATTTGCTTTGCTAAATCTTTCATTTCTGTATTCCGCAAAGGATACGTTAAGACGTTAAAAAGAATACGTTTAATAATATTTCGTATCAAGTGATAAGACTGGCAATAAATTCAAATTCACTTATCTTGCGCACCATATACAAAATCTCAATTGTCAATTTATTGTTCAGGCGAACATGAAATCGAATAGCCTTTACACTATCAAAACGACATTCCCACCTAGTTTCTGATAATGGTTTAGGCGTAACTTTTTCAACGTGTCTTTTTACAACATCCCAACGCGATGTCGATGCTGCAAATATCGTGTAAATCTTTTGTAAAACACCAAAAAAATGTAGTGCTTGGGTTGATGATTTTGCTGTATCTCCCAATAACAAATTCAAGTTGTGACTACCGCATGGTACGTAAAACGCTTTAGGATTTACACGTAATATATTTGCTTGTACTCCTTGATATATTCCCCTCATATCGGCACAGTCATCATGTCCTTGTCTGCGACAGTCGGATATTTTTATTCCCAACTGATCCAGAATGAGCATGATAGTTTCAGATAGTCCTTTTCCTCTTGTATCGTGAACTATTTCAAATTTGATAAAATGTTCCTTGATTTCAACCTCCTCGTCTGTTATATTGACATAACGAAGAACAGCCGATAATATTGCTCTCCATGGCTATATAAATGGAATAATATTTTGCTCTTCTTATTGCATCGAAATTTCTGTTTTCTTCTTTTTGTGCTTCAATTTCCATATTTTCAATATCTTTTTCTTGATGAGTTTCACAATCGCTCGTTTTTCTATTGTTTTCATTTTCGTTCAATTTAGTTTCGTTGATGTATTCTTTATTTTCCTTCACAGGTGTATTCAACTCTTGATCTTCCTCTTCCAAAGGGATCTAATTCATTGCCGTATGTTTTTTACCTTCGTTTGGCTGTCTTGAATGACTAGTGGCTTCAATTACATACCTCAAGATGTTGTTTGTTTGCTGTTTCATATACTCGTCTCGCTGCTTCTTCCGTTTCAGTTTTTCAGCCCCACTTAAGTATTTCCGTCCACGATCTCTAGCCCTGCTAGCCATAGCGGTTCTTAAAAGAACATATTTCCGTGTATAAAATTTTGTCTGCTACAAAAGTGAATAAAATCGTGCGCCAAAAAACATTTACTGCAAGATAGAATGAACTATATATTTAATAATAACGAATACAAATTCTCAACTAGTTATATGTATTGGATTTCATTTGTATGACTGCCATAAGTTTTTTTGCGACGCGATTTCAGTTAGGGTTGATTTTAACTTAAAAGAGGGGAAATAATTGAAAAAAAGTACTTACCAGAAATCAAACGTTTTGAAAATGTATTATACCACAATGTAACTTTGAAAATATTCGTCGTCTTAAATTTACCAAAACGTAACGATCACAATCCTTGCTACGTGTCGTGAGATTGACTAATGCTCAGTATCGAAGCAATGCAATGGCCTGATGCGTTTTTGTGTAAAACATATGAACCGCAACACGGTGACTGACACACAACCACTAATAAATGTCAGGCGTTACTATGCCCAATTTCTATGCAAGTTCGTAGGAGCTGCGACTCGTCGACAGACTTCCAAAAATTGGGGAGCGTTATCTCTATTTCTTTAAGCAGTTTTTTAAACAAATCCAAGTAATTTTTTTTCCAATCCATAATTCGCTTTTAAGGGACAAAAGATTCAATGAAAGTACAAAATTTGTAATCATGTATGACTTTTGCAAAAAACTATTGATGTAGTTTAATTTCTCTAAAAAGTACATTTCTCTGAAAGCGCCTAGATTTTTTTATCTAAAGTATTTTCCAGGATATGAGGACTTTATGGAGTTACACTGAACTTTGATAATTTTCGTCACTTCATTAAACTGAATCATTGCTACTAAAAAAATGTCTTGCATCTTAATGGTATCATTATTCTGTAAAAAGTTAATCAAAATCGGTGTTTTTTAATTGGGTAATTTTCGTAGACCGCGGGACCTCTCAAAACGTGGGGCCGTGTTCCGACGAACGCGCTGAACCTGCTTTGCGCCGGCCCTGTCGAGTAGTGTAATATGATCCAATATCATATATCGCTCAGGCGATGTATGTAGGTACTAATTCAGCAGTGAAACTGTTTTATTTTTGACTTTTTTAAAATCAAACTTTTACTAACATATTTATGACATCTTTCTGATTAAAACGAGACCAAACACATGAATTATATTTACGTATTAATATGGTTATCATTTATTAAATAAGTAAATATGCTCCAAATTGTATCGTGTTTGATGTCATTTTAATCAGAAAAATGTAACAAACATATTGGTAGAAGCTTCCTTGATCAACAATCAACGGTAAGAAAGTTTTTATACGTTACCAAACACTTCAAACTCTCAGCCCCTTTTTCTCTTTCACTCGTGTTGTCCTTTTCTACGTTCCGCGCGTCTAAGATCTCAGTTTTCTGGAATAGAATCATTTCTGCTTCTCCATAATTGCAGAACCTGGGTCCCGAAATTCTGGTAATTATTGAAGGTTTCCATAACATAGCATAGCTTAAGCCCTGTTTCCACTGAAGCAACGCCAAGAAAGTTTTTATTGCTGTTGCATGTTTCTTAAAAAAGTCGCCGCTTGTTGCCTGTTTCGTAGCAACAAAATAAACGTATAAGCGTATTCAATATATAAGTGTTGTTAACAACAAATAACCTTTAAATCGAAGTAAGACCCGAAGGCTCCTCAGACTATGTTGTTTTAACATGGATAAAATATATCTATAAGCATTGCTTGTAAATATTTTGGAACATGCAGCAGCGTAAAATGGCAAAAGGTTCCTCTTTGCTTCAGTGGAAACATAACTTAGTTTTCTGGTGAATACCCGGTATTATCTTCACACTCCTATTTCTAGTTCTTACATATAAACACGCAATGATCGAGCCACTGGCCACCATCTAGTAAGATAATCATCTTCTAATTCTGAGAGTAAATTGATATCTCACATTTCTGTCAATAGTCGATCATCTTACCTCCTCTTAGGTCTTTCCCAATCTCTATTTTGATGATAATGCTATGACCTTATTACTTGTTTGTATTGAATAATCAACAAGACATTCAACGTTTAATGATATAGGGTCGCACATGCCAAGTGACATGCATATTTAACTAGAGAAAAACTACGCGTATGTGAACTTTGTCACATTCATCTTTATAGAGATACACATGGAAATCAGTGCGCTGACAGATCTTTTTATTTGTACAGTATGCAAATATGTAACTCGTTGTTTATAGTTAATAACCAATATAGTAGTATTGCATTAATTAATCGGAAAGTCCTTAAAGTCCGCATAATTGAGATTCTTAAAAATTTACAAAGTCTGTAAAAATCCTTAAAAGAATACAATAAAAATTTTCAGAAAATGTAAATTAGATCGATTTTTCGAAATTGGAAAAATAACCTTCGCAAATAATCGCTTAATGTCAATCATTGATAATCATATTTTATAGAATTAGTATTGTAATATTATGAATATTAAAAAATTTAATAAAAATATAGTTCAAGAAAATATATTTCTTGACTCTTATAAACAACAGCATCTCTTAATATTAATAACAAACGATCGTATCCTATATTCACAATATATCTATATCCATACATATGTGATCACTTTAATCACACACATATTGCAGGCCAAAAGGAGATATTACACGGAATCAATGGAAGACTTCCAGCGAAACATTTAATCGCCTTAATGGGCCCATCCGGAGCAGGGAAGTCGACCTTGCTGGATATCCTGTCGGGATTCAGGACGACTGGCATGGACGGAAACATTTACATCAACGGTCATGTCCGACACTTGAATTCTTTTCGAAAGTAAGCATTGTGTCGTCCAAAATCATGAATATGCTAATACAACGCTCTACGTGACCGAAGAATAGATTATCTTAAATACCATTATGGTAATTAATGGAATTCGTTTAAAAATCGTCTGGTATATAATAACTATAACAATACATAAAATGTATACGTATATAAATTGAGATTACGTTTTTCATTATAATAATTCTTTTGAAATTATTCTCACTTTCTTCTTACTTTTAAATCCTTTTATACATCTAGAAGCCTATTTCTTTAAATTACTTTTTAACTATTTAAAATTTGTTTACTATTCCCTAATATTTCATAAAATAAATTGTCATTACTTTTCCTTATTTTTATTATATTCTATTATATTTCCGTTATATTTACAAATAGAAGATTCATAATCATTCAGAAGTATTTTGTACATTTGTCACTAATCAGATATTTGTCACACATGGAATAGACAGTAGGTAATGAATTCAAACGATGTGGCTTGTAATTAAATTCTATGCTCGTATTATGTATTCTTATCTTTGACCGCCGTTTTGTTATGTTTCATGCGATCGCCATAGATGTAGCACATACATCACGCAAGATGACCGTTTAGAAGCTCTGTTGACAGTCGCTGAGAACATGACTGTCGCAGCTGACCTCAAGCTGCCCACTAGTACCCCTAGATACGAGAAGGAAACGATAGTACGTATGTAGATGCTTATACTCGAGGTCAATTGCTAAAATTTCTTAAATATTTGTATCATTGGCAAATTTTCTTATGGAAATATAACAAGAAGCTTCTAGTATACATTTGATCGATTATTCATTCAAATTATAGTAGTATACTTATTTGGAAAAAATTGGTGATTTTTATATCGAGTCCTGGCTTTTTAAACTTTAACTGTTCTTATATCTATAGTATCTAAGAAGTTTTCTTATAAGCATATAATATGAGTTAATGAATTTTTACTATAATGTTATGAATACATCTTCATAAAGTCATGCAATAACAGTTATGTATTTAAGTAATATATTATATTTTAGATTAAAGACATCCTGAATACCTTGGGTCTATATGAGCATATGAATACTCTAACGGAAAAATTAAGTGGCGGGCAAAGAAAGAGGCTATCCATTGCTTTGGAGTTGGTTAATAATCCGACTGTTATGTTTCTCGATGAACCGACTACGTAAGTATATGTATTTATAGGAAATTTGAATATGTGAATGTACTGAATGCATGTAATATGCAAAAATATATAAAATATTCAAAACAAACGCTTGCAGCAACATGTCATTTGTAAAATTTCAAAATCAAAACCTTACTTTATTAAATTCTGTTTATAATAATATACTATAACGCTTCTACAAGCAATTCAAATATTTACAGCATTATGATAAATTGTTATTTGGTCCTTAATGAGTTAAATCAAATCTCTGTTTAAGTTTCACTTATATAATTGCATAAACATATGCAATCTAATGATAATAATATATAGAGATAACAGTAGTCATATAGTATGGTGAACGTTTCAGGGGTCTGGACAGTTCATCGTGTATGCATGTGGTAAATTTGTTGAAATTACTCGCACGGCAAGGAAGGACGATCGTCTGCACGATACATCAACCTAGCGCCTCGCTCTTTCAGTTGTTTGATCTGGTACGAGGTACTTTTTGCCGTAGGTTTTTTTTGTACAATTTATTCGTTGCCTGTGTTGAATCATAGTTTGAATGTCTGCATTTTGATCGTATCTCTTATGTTTCATTCAAGATGTAGACTTTTATGTTTTGTATGCCTGGCTGTCGACTTCATTTTTATTTTCGTATTTATGATCGCAGGTTTATGTACTGGCGAATGGAGAATGTTTATTTCATGGTGCAACCACCCAGTTGGTTTCCTATTTGGAAAACGTTAAACTGCCATGTCCTGTATACTACAATCCAGCTGATTACGGTATGAACGACGTATAGTTGGATAGAGAGATATAGCGAGATTGTAAATCAGTCGGACCAAAAATAACAAATGTTCAGATTGTCGAAACGTTCGTTTAAGATATTTATGGAAGACTAATATAGATAGGCAGTTACAAAGCGGTACACTGGTTCCCAGTATGGTCTCACATAGACCAACAATTCTTGTTACGTTTTATTAGAATTTATATTAGATCGTCCAAAAAGTTTCTTTCGTTTTATAAGGAAATAATGGGCGCACAACATTTTTCGTTTTATATTATTTTATCGAATTACGTATGATCCATTTTGTTCTATCAAAATAAAGATCACAACGTTCGACAGATTAGGTTTCATGTTTGTATAAAGATGCGTCGTTGTAAAAGACGTATCTGTAAAAGAAAGACACTTTTCGGACAACCTAATATCATGTATATTCGTACTGTCGCAATTGCCTAGACTGTAAGTTTCTGTCACACACACACACATTTGTATTTTTTTATGCAAATAATTTTTTTATTTATTTAATCAGATATAGTGTTTAATTTTCTGATATAAAATATTGCGTTTTGGGTGTTTTTTGAAAATTGTTTTCGCGCTAAATGAAAATGTTTCATTTTTCGAAAATTAGATATTTTGACCAATATACTTCATTTATTGCTTTTTATTTTAGTAATTGAGTTGGCTTGCGGTGAATATGGAGATGACAAAATAGCGATGTTAATATCGGGCTCAAAGAACGGCAAGAGTACGCAATGGTTCCAAAATGCTGATAGTCTTATAACTGCAAATAATTTGAGAGGTATATCTATTACGAGTTAAATTTGCATTATTTTAATAAGATTATATATAAATTAAATCAAAGCCGAAAATGATTTTTTTAATGACATTCATTTCTTCATTTTGCAGCGTTGCATCCGATTAAGAAGCATGTAAATTTAAATGGAAAAAGTAGTCTTCATGCGACTTCTTTAATACATCAGATTAAAATTCTGATTGAAAGAGGTTTTATAAAGTCTAAAAGAGATACTGTAAGTATTATAAAAGTGCAAAATCTATAAAATTATCAATTTAAACAATTATTAATTATGCATTAATTAATATAATTTGTTAGGATGTGATGTTTATTTCTGATTATCCTTAGTAATCTACAAGTAGTAGTAATTAATATTTCATTATGTAGTCATATAATCTCTCTCTTTATGATGAATGATTTTTCATAAGCTTATACTGAATGAAATATCATAGATGAATAAATACTATTCTTCGAATAAATTGATATCTTTCTATTACAGACATTAACATATTTACGAATCATAGTCAATATAGCCGTTGGTTTAATGCTTGGTATGGTCTTCGTTGGAGCTGGAACCGACGGTGCCAGAGTGTTAGATAATTATAATCTTTTGTTTTCCATTCTTATACATCATTTGATGACCACAATGATGCTTACCGTAGTTACTTGTACGTAAAACTGTCCATAATTTAGCGATTAATTGTTATAATTTTTGATAATTTTTAAATATGATTTTTAATAGGGTTTTAATATTTTTTCAGTTCCTATGCAAATGAGCATTCTATTAAAAGAACATTTCAATAGATGGTACAGTTTAAAAGCATTTTATACGGCCATTACTGTCATCGAATTACCGATTTCGATAATATGTTGTCTACTTTTTACGGTGATAACGTATTTGTTCACGTGTCAACCATTAGAAATGTCACGATTTTTCATGTTTTTCGCGATTAGCTTGTTAGTCGTTCTAATATCACAGGGAGCTGGTCTCATGATTGGGGCAGTGTGCAATGTAATTGTAAGTATATCATAATAATTATAATTAAATTGCCAATTTTTATGTATTTATAGAAAATAATATACAAAAATATGTAATATACCCAAAGCATAAAGTGCTGTAAAACAATATTTATTTCTTTTTTCTATCTATTATATTCATAGTTATATTCATAGTCGTATAATTCACAATATGAATTTGCCATTCATGGTACCAATGACATTTCATAATTAGAAGATATTTAACATATTTCCTTAAAATCTTAGAATGGAACATTCGTGGGACCAACATTGACCGTGCCATTGATGATGTTCGCTGGGTTTGGTGTTACATTACGTGATATACCAAATTACCTTAAGTGGGGTACATATATAAGTTTCTTGCGATATGGTTTGGAAGGGTAATATTCCTTTTTTTATATTTTTAAATATGTCACAAATTTTAAAGATAACAAAAGTAATGCAGCCTTGTTCCAATTGTCTAAAACATTACTTTTGCATTATTGTATATTAATATTTTATTAAAATCTTTTAACATAAAAGTTTTTTTTATGAAATAATTGGAAAAAATTAACTTTTCTATAAAAATATTAATTTATTCCATAATGTTTAAATTAATTTTCTTTGTGAATTTACAGATATATCGGTGCAATTTATGGATTCGATAGACCAGTGTTATTCTGCGAAAGTAACGAAAATTTGTACTGCCATTACAGATATCCAGCAAAATTCCTTTCTGATATTGCGATGGAAGGTAATCAGTTTTGGAATGATATTGTGGCGCTTATAATAATACTTATACTAACGCGATGTGCCGCGTATTTTCTTCTTAAGTGGAAGATCATGTCTGTACGATAAACCGATTAAGTTCAAAGTGATCTTCGAACTTGTTGTTTCGATTTTGTTTCGTATCGTAAGCGATAAACGATCGCTATTTAGCTGTATAGAACGTTATATGCAAGGTAATCGAAGAATGTATTTATACTATTTCTCTAGTTTTGCAAATACTTTTTGCTCAATACAGGGTAATTTTTATAGAGATATAAAATTGGTTCTTAAGTAATTTTGATACGGTTTCTAAAAAACAAATACATTTATATGGTAGTTATGAATTTTTGAAAAATGTGTATAATTCTGACTAAGCCAAAGACATTATTTTTATTAAACTGGTTTAATTAACGGTTTAATTAATCTCGTTTAATTAATGATCTGGTGATATCTCTAATTTGTAAATACCAGATTTTCTTTTTTTAAACGAGAATGATGTCGGCGATATCTACTCGTTCGTAATAACATAATACAATTTAGGATTATTCTGGAATCAATTTTAACTTATTCGTTATTTTTATTTCTCATATTCAATAATGATAAGAATTTTAGACATTTGAATGTCTAAATTGTAAATTAATCTTTCGTGGTCGAATTACGTTACGATAGAATAATTTTTTTCAATAACCTTAATAATTCCATCACTAAAGATTAATAGACGAGAAGAAACGCGCTGTTATATTGTAAATTAAGTATATATTTAAGCTGATACATTTTTCCGAAACGATATTTTCGGAAGTTGAACGTGATATTTTAAAATTGCTCAACAAATGTCAATTATCAATGCAAGTATATTTTTTACATATCAGTTTACGAAATAAAATGAGAAATTTGGCTCTCCAATTGTACGTACGCAAACTTTTATTTTATAAGTATATTTTATATGTTCATATTTCTATAATTTATAATGTGAGAAACCTTTTAACTTCTCCTACTTGAAATTGTTCATGATACAACTAATTGTACATCTATACAATTAGTTATACAATTGAATACTGCTCATACTTCTGTATAAAATGATATTGTTAAGTTCATTATTCTGTAACATGTGATGTTTGAAATTTCTTGCCCTTTTTGTACTTGAAATTATCAATTGTACATGTAAAGTATTTTTATACAATTATTTTATTAATATATTTATATTTGGTGGGACGAAGAAATCGTAGTTAATCAATTGCAACTTTGAAACAATCCTATTCAAAGCATTCTTGTTTCCATCGTCAGTGAGCTACGTTATGTGAGTATTTGCGGAAATACTTTGGACTTGTGATTACGATTAAAGGAACAGTAAAACATTTGAAAAATATTTCTAAAAGAGTACGTTTATTAAACTTATGATAACCTTTCGATAATCCTCAGATATAGTACTTCTACGAATGAATATTTCTTGAACGAGTATAAAAGTGTTCGATATTTGCAATATGAACATACATAGATAATGAAAAATATTTATCTTGATAAGAAAATCCGTATTTTAGATCTTGAAAGTATAATATATTTATATAAAATCAGACAAATGTTATCGCAGCACGTGTAATATTCGAAAATTTTCATAAATTGCTTGGCTTACGAGCTGTAATGGAACGTATGTAAATATGCCTTAAATAAAGAATAAGTATTACCATTTATATAATATAATAGTTACATAATAATTATAATATAATTATATAACCAGTTATATAGTATTATTAATTGTATACAAATATCACAATGATAAAGTTTACAAAAATATCAATATAAGTATTAATAATATTTTGTGATATAAAAATTAATTAATTCGATATCACATGAAAAGTATGTATAGATACATTTAAGCACATCATCTTTTGGCTTTATGTGCTTTCCATTTAAGTACCAAGTATGTCAAGAGTTGTAAACACACTATCCAAACAGATAAACCTAATACAGTCATGTAGTAGGAAATTGCGGGCATATCTATCTCTTCTAAGATTTTTTTAGGTGAACGTAATGGACAATAGATTTCATCACACCGTAAATTTTTTCTGTCTCCATCGTAAATTGCTTGCAAAATACCTTCAAATCCATACCTACAGAAAATCAAAAATAATTTTCTTTCCACAATTAATTTTACAAAAAAAAAAATAAATCTTTATCGATTATGAAATGTATTAATTACCTAAAGAAACTAATGGAACACAAAGGTTGAAGAAATGATCGCACTTCCCTAAATTTTAGGAAAAATCCGGCAAATAATATCATTGGCATATTGAGTGCAGGAATCAAGAAAATTCCCATCTGAAAATATTAATTAATTTTGTTAGTATTATTTTAATTTTACATAATTGGGTTGCTTTTATATCAAATTAATATGTGTTAAATTATGAAATTACATAAAATTACAATGATACAAATGTTATAAGTGACGTTGTAATTATCTCAAATCATACATTACATGCGTATCGAATGCAGCCCCAACAAGCATTCCTGATGATTGTCCAAGAATTGTTGTTAAAATACAAATCAACCACGTACGTAAAAATCTATCGCATTGCATCGGTTGACCAGTCATATAGTATGCAATTGAAATAAATACCGAAGGTGTAAGAATCTACAAAGATAACTATTATATTAAAAATAATATTTTTAATCAATATACTAATCAATATAATCAATATTTTAATCAATATAATAATAATATATTTTAATCAATATTAGAGTAACAAACATATATGTAATATACAAATGCTACTATTACACTTACTTGTACTGGCAAATCTGACAATACTTTTACAGAAAAATAAGACCTTAAATGATACCAATTATTTAAGTACTCTCGTATAAAAACTGCAGCTTCTGTAGGAACTATAAGTAAAGCAAAAATTTAACGTAAAGTTTGTAATAATTAATTTGATGCTTAGACCTCTAATATTGTAAAAATAATGCTAACAAATACTTAACTTACACATTTGCACAGCCGGCATGGAATTCGCGAAATATAAAAACAGCAGAATAAAAAATACACAAGCTATATTGCTGTGAATCCTACTAGCATTAGTTCCTGAATCATAAAATACTATGCCTAGTAGAAAAGCTACTACAACGTGAGCTGCGAATCTCAGTTTTGTCAAAGTCTACAAAAAACAATTTGTATAAAAATGAAATTTTTAAATGAAGCGAATTACTACAAATTATTAACTCCTGATGTAATTACTAACATTGTCTCGTTTAATACAAATTAGTGCTTTTAATAATAAAATCTTGTGTTCTTGCCATATAGAGGATAGCTTCGATATGTCGGTACTATTATCCAATTTTGCAGCAACTGTAACATATGTTCCTAAAATACTTGTACTAGATTATTCAATATTATTTTAACATTAGACTATTATTTACTCTATTCATTCTGGTAAACTATTCTGGTAAAAAATTATTCTAATGTTATCTTTACAAATAGTGAATTTCTATGTAAATATTTCAACATAATATAATTACCCCTAATAGGATGTTGGAAGTGTTTCTTCCATTTTAAGTACTTATCTCGACTAAGTTTCTGTAGATTATTTAAATCACCACTTCGTTCCCCAGTTACAACTTCTACAACTACAACAAAATTAACAATGAATATATTAAGTAATTACCAGATTCATATTATTAATAGTAGCATTTATTATCAAATGAAGGTTCCACGGGAAAAAGGGGGAATGTCAAATTCTAACATATCTAAGGAAACGAAAATTTATTTTTTAATATACACATGTAATATACACAATATACATGTATAATATCGCAACATCATATTTTCTTATAGATATTATATAAAAATAAAACATTTTATTCTTCATTTTGTTCTATATCAATCTCAAATTTCACTCATGATTTTAAGTAATATACTGTAAGTATTATACATAAATATATGTCGGAGGCAGGTTGGCACTTGGGCGTTCGATGAACCTTTACTTACTTTACCGTCGCGAATGTAGCCAATCTCTATCAGTACGAATGTGGACACTACCAGAGGCTACGAGTAATGGTAATAGGATGGTCGAGATGATGGTGACAGTGAATTCAGGTTCGACAACGAATCCATGGTCCACGGAAGGACTCGTATCAACGTGCTACTCGATTCGGGTAACTTCCCGATAACTCAATCGTCCAACGACTCACTAACTAACTGACTAACTCTAACTCTCACTCTGACTCTGTCAATCCAAAAGAGGCTGCCCTTATAAACTCCTGTCCCCGTTTCTCGGGTTAATCTTTGTTTTAAGGAGAGCCATATAATCATTTCATACCTCTGTCAGGTACATGTCCCTTCCGTGACCGTGGCTACGTCCGGTAACCTGCCATGTCACTTCGAGCCCAAACCCATCGTCATAAAGTCAGATTGGAACATTAAGACTATTTCTTATTTTTATTACTTAAGGGTGGCTATGGTGAAAGTTTGGACTAGTGTATTGGGGTTTGTCCCAACATTCCGGACGAGAAATCCCGCTGTCTTTCCTTCTCCGACATATATATAGTATATATGTGTGTGCGTATGTATATATATAGTAAGTGAGCAATATAAGCAAGAGTAAATTAGTACATTAAATTGTAAAAAATGAAAAATATGTTGTCGCTATACCTCAATTTGTTATAACTACTGTGAAACGCAGAAAATTTTAATTCAAATTAATACGACATAGCTAGTGATAAAAAATTTAAAAAAAAATAAAATTCACAGGAGTGTACGAAGAAGGTAAAAAATTCGTTAAAATTGTCATTCCCTGTTTCTCCTTTGCATTCTTCAAATAGTAACATATACGTATATTACCAAATTCGGATATGTTATAAAACTGAGGACACACATATTCTGCTTCACTGAACGTGCAGAGAACATCGTTCCAAGCTCCGCAATAAAACGATGTCCCGTTATGTATAACCAGTAAATCGTCAAATTGCGATATCATCCGACTACTGGGTTGATGAATCGCACAAACGACTGTGCAACCTTCTTTTGCTATTTTATGCAACAGTCCAATTACCTATCCGAAATATTTTTATTCGAAGTAATATCATTTTCTAGATCACTTTTTAATGTTACATATTATAGAATTAGCGTTATAGACCTGATTCGAAGATGTGCTATCAAGCCCACTGGTTGGTTCGTCGAGTAATAAGACAGATGGTTTTGTGATTATTTCTACACCAATCGATAATCTTTTCCGTTCTCCACCACTTAGATTCTCTACTAAAGTGTCTAAGCAGCTTGTCAAATTTAAATTTCTTGCTATGTCCGTCACCTGTAAGGTTAGATATACATGTATATGGAATATTTCACTTGTAAATGTATAATTGTGTTTTGATGAAAATTTTCGAAATTTAATATTTCAAAGTTTCCAAATTTTCGAACTTCTATACTTGTCAATTTTTAAACTCTCAACCTTTGATTTTTCAAACTTACGAGTTTTGAAACTTTTGAATTTCCGAGTATCCAAGCTCTTACATTTCCGAGCTTTCAAACTTGCAAATTGCTGAACTTTCAAATTTTCAAAACTTTGAATTTTGAAATTTCAAAAATTCCGAATTTCCGAGTATTTGAACATCGAGAATTGTAATTTTTCAGACCTTCGAATTTTCAAATCTTTCAATTTTCAAATTTTCGAACTTCTAAATTCTTAAACTTTCAATTTTCAAATTTTTAAATTTGAGTGATTTGAAATTTCGAAATTCTTAAAGAAAAGTTCTTTTATGACATTTCGCTACATGGATCTTAAACGAATAACCACAAATTAATACATATTACTTTCTACAGCAAATGATGTGCATGTAAAACGTACAATCAAATTGAAGGAGCGCAATTCACGAATACCCTGAACCTTTAAACGTGCTGCAATGTAGAGCGTTTCTCTGGCAGTAAGAAGAGGTTGTAAAGGAAATTCTTGTGGTAAGAAACATGTTTGTTTTCGGAAAGCTTTGCCATTCCATTCTTTGCCGTTAACTGTGATCGATCCTTTAACATTTGTACTTTTCAGGTTACATATAATACGAAGTAGCGTCGTTTTCCCAGCACCGGAAGGACCGATAATTGCAGTTAATCTCTCAGGACGGAAACATCCTGTTACATCCTCTAATATTCTTTTTGATTTTTCTGTAAGAAGATAAAGATTTGATTTTCTCTATGATAAATTTGCATAAAGTATACTATCCAGACTGCAAAAATTTTTATCTTTATGTGTTATTTCAAGAGTATTTTAAATCTTTTTCACGAAAATGTATAGTTTTGAAAATTCGGCCTTATGAACATTTGATCCAGAAAGGTCCTAACCATGTTTTAACTGTAGAAATTCGCATAAGACCGTGATATTATAGAGCGGTAAGCGGTGAACAGCAAAACTACTGATAGTACAGCAAATGCCAATGTTACCGCTTACCGCTCACTGCTCTCTATATACTCATCTATATGGCGTAACCGATCGTCTCACGGAAGCGGGAAAATAAGAAATACCTCTTGGGTTAAAAAATAATCTAATCCAATACTCATGATTCAAATGCGTATAGGGTAAGCCATACAATAGGTTAAGTACCAAACTTTAAGAGAGATATCGTCAAAATCTACAAGTATGTCGCACATCAACAAATTGACTGAAATTGTTTACACCATATTTCCATGAAAAACGATCCTCATTTTCGGTTTCAGTGATCTTCAAAATCCCTAAAAAGTGCTATTCTACCTGAATATTTTGCAGTCCAGATACTATAATAGAACCATAGTTTTATAATGTTAAATGCTTGAAAAATACTTGCAAACAGAATGTTAGAAATATTTGATGAACAAACGTTTACTGATATTGGGTTGGCAACTAAGTGATTGCAGATTTTGTCATTAGATGGTATAGGCAAAATCCGCAATCACGTTGAAATAGAGAATAGCATTAATGAAAACTGAAGTCAAGGTCAAAGGTCATTTACATAAGAATTAAGGAAAGAAGATAAAGCGTATATGTGAATTTACCGTTTTAATTAAAGGACAAATTATTTTCATTCTTTTTCTATAAATGTATAAGATCATTGTGAAATTAAAAATCATTGTAAAATCCAATAATTAAACTGCGGACTTTTATACAAATTCATAATTTTGGGAATATAATTAAAAAAGCAGGAGCTCGGTAGAAAATTATTTTAGCTGACAAATGTGATAGAAATATAATATAATATAATTATATATTATAAAAATCCGTAACCTACTTATAATTTACATTTGTTGTCTGCCACTTGTGACATTATGAATGCACATACTTATCTTCATATTATGTTAAATTTGAATAAATATTATCAGAAATACCATCTATATGCAAACGTACAAATGTTTTTTGTTATTGTTAGTTACGACATTTTTTTAATTTTACAATGATTTTATACATTTATAGAAGGGGAATGAAAATAATTTGTCTTTTAATTAAAACGGTAAATTCACATATACACTTTGTCTTCTTTCTCTAATTCTTACGTAAATGACCTTCGACCTTGGCTTCAGTTTTCATTAATGCTATTTCCTATTTTAATGTGGTCAATATTGCGGTTGCGATTACACAAGTTAATCTATTATTCACGCATCATTAACAAGCAACGGGTTAATGCAAAATACATACTTGCAACTTATACTAAATTGTTTAAATAATTGGCTAAGATAAACAAAGATCATCACAAAGCATTACGGGAGTAGATACAAATAAAGTATAAGGTCTTCTCATTTTTGTTCCTGCAGATCATTCATATTTATAGTTATCGCTGGATTTAAAAACATACTGCGTTTAAATACTAAAATTATAGGTCGCATATTACTGATTTGATTACATACATTTATGCATAAGTTACATACATAACATATATTTGTCGCATAAATAAAACATTCTTACCTACTAATAATCACTGGTACAGTCAATTAAAAAAGTTTCCATGCGTACATCGAATTTGATGCATCCAACTTATCGAAAGACACTAAAATTCGTTATAAAATTCTGTATACTTTCATATTAACTGATATTCATTTATTTTCGGAATAAGTTTAAAAAATCTAAACATCTATGTCGTAAAAGATTAAACGTCAGAAATAACGAAATCTTTAATTTTATTAATTCTAAGAAGATCGTAAATAGTTATTGATATCTACAGAGTGGACACACAAGAGTCCTTTGTTCCTTTTAATGTATTCGTAATAATATATTCATAATCATTAGGTGGTATTGACAAAATCCGCAATCACTTAATTGCCAACTCAATGTGTAGCTATGTACAATAGCAGTATGTATAATTTTGCAAAATTATATTTTGTATCTTTTTACTTCTTCTTTTTTTATAAATGTAGTAATTTGTATTATTTTTGTTTATAATAAAAAGTAATTTGTTATATTTCAAACATTGATTCATACAGGCTTTTGTAAGTAACTGTACATAGTCACAGAATACATAAAGACTATCAGGTATCTTAGCTCAGCAGCAAAATATAATGATAAGAAATAATGAAAAAAATAAACAAAAAAATTGATTTCTGTTTTTAAACCTGAAGTGATTAATCGACAACTATGTAAATGTTAAATGCCACTTAAAAATTATTCTCCTCAATTAACTAATAGATAAAATGATAAGTAGTCATGCTTTAAGTAATGCAGTTGTTTTATTTTCTTCATACACACGAAGTAACTAAGAATGAATGTATAATTGGCGGAATAGGTATAGAGTACAATAAAATCATAAAATTGATCAAGTATTAAAGTTGGCATATTTTCAGAACTGTAATTTTTAGAACTTGAGATCTTCAGAGTTACTTCTGTCTTCGCAAGTATACTTTAAAAAATTATATATAGCATAGAATCTGGAAGCAGAGTTAAATAATACACAATTTACTATTTTTAATTTTCTAGTTCACATATATATTTTAAAGGAATTTAATATAATTAATTCACAAGTAAGTTTGCAAACCATGGTTTGAAATCTTTCTTTCTCCGTATTATTAATATTTCAACAAATTATAAACAGCATTGCGTTGGAAAACAAGTCCAAGCAATACACAATTTATTATTTCTTACTTCTATAATGCACAATTATTCTAAAGAAATTTTATATATTAAAATTAACAAGTAATTTTACAATTTGTACAGATTTAAACTGCTTCCACAAAATGCATACACCTCTGGATACACATACATATGATCACCACTGGTTAGGTTTTACTTTACGACCACACTATATCTCTGGCATTAAGTATACTTGCCTTTACCAGAGCAGATGGAATACGAGAGATTGTCAAACTCGATGTGCATCTTGGTAACCGACTGAGAATCTGGATTCAAAAATTTCTGATCCTCTCCTATTGTCAGTTGGACGGTGCATTCTTCTTCGTCGATCATTCTCGCTGATGGATTAACAATTGCATTATTATGATGCGTTTCCATCTTGATTTCTTACATCCGACGACTGTTAAATATGTATTTAAACTAATCGTCCAGATAAACCACTGGAATTTGACCCACGAAAATGACCCACAATCACAAACGATGATTACAGCTCAAAATGTTTCAGCTGTTTGCTGCTTATGAAATGGATGTTTTATATACAAAATTTTATATACAAAATAAATATAAATGATCATTTAGTTTCATATAATCAAAACTTCACCGAGAGGAATACTAAATATATACATATATATATACTTCCAGCAATGTTATATCACAATATATATACATATATTCGCACTTTCAAAAATTAAAACTTCAAAATATTTTGTAATAATAGATTTTTAAGACACAATGTTATTATGAGTAAATATTAATTAAAAATTTTTAGCAATTATTACTAATTAGTAAATAATTTTTAGGACACGTTCAGCTGACTGTAATTTTTCACAATTTTAGATTCATCAAATATGAGAATTTTATACGCAACAAGGAGATTGCACTAGTTGATGGAGAATACATCAAGAAGCTAACAAAGAAGATTATTCACTATGATTCAATAGTTGCATATAGTTAGATGTCGCGATGAAAAAAGAATTTTTCACGTAGTTCGTTGAATTCACTTTATTTAGCAGAAGAAGCATTATGTTTCCAAAGCACGCTTTATCTAACGGCGAACGCAATAGAAACGATATGCGATCCCAACGAATTCGTGACGGCGACTGCCGATTAACTCTTTATTACAGGGCCGTATAACTTTCTTGCTACGGGAAACGTGTCCAGTCCCGTTTGACCTTGCATTCTGGAGTTCATTGCATCTGAAGTACTACATGCGTACTTTCATTTAAAACATTTCTATCACGATCACTTTTATAAATCGACAATTCTTTATATTTTTTTACTGTTTTTATTAATTACTGTATCTAACAAAGAGTTTCTTCCCACTAATTATTAATAAATGTTATCACTATCAATATTACATTAGGTTGTTCCAAAAGATTCTCTCTTTTTATTAATAAATAATAGATGTACAATATTTTGTTTTATGTCAAATTATTGAGTTATGTACGACATATTATGATCCATTATTTTCCTCCATCTCTCCAGAAACGACATAATACTATTTTTCCAAAACTTCCAGGATTTGCTAAAAAAATATCGTTTTAGTTATTTTAATATCATCTATTGAACTGATTCTTTTACAGTGAAGAGAATTTTGTAATAAGAAGAATAAATAATAATCACGGTAGAATATCCGGGAAGTACGGAGGAGGTAAGACATCGCAATCAAATTTAATAAGCTGTTTCTAATCAGGACCCATATATCTTTAGTCGTTAGAAACAAATTATTATCATTTGATTGGGTTGTTCTACCTCATTTTCCATAATCTCCGGATGTGGTTCCACGTGATTATTATTATTCATTCCTTCCATTAAAAAAATTGTTTTCACGGTAAAAGATTCAGTTCAATAAATGACCTAAAAATGCATCTAGAACGATATTTTGCTAGCAAATCCCAAAAATTCTGGGAAAATGATATTATGTGAAGAATGAATTGTACATAGCTCAATGACATGATATAAAATATAAAATATTATGCATCCATTATTTACTTACAAAGCGAAAGAAGCTTTTGGGACAACTAATTATTTATCTGAACCTTTAAGAATACAGAATAAAAAAATTATTGTTAACGTTTGATATTTAAATAATTCATTATAAAAAATCTAAACAGTATGAATATATCACATTTTGAAATATTTCCGTAAAATTAGTACGATCAAAATGTTATGTATATTGTTAATAATTTTTGGATAGCATCTTTAACATTTTCAATCAAAAGAAATGTTCTTCGCGAAATGTTGGAAATGAAAATGCGAAGCTAGAAATAAATTGAAAATAAATGAATATATTTAATTTTTTATAATATTACGTTTTTTCTAACATAAATCGACTGTAATTATAAAACGGCTGCTAATTTTTTAAATTTAGAACAATGTTGTATAGTATATTTAATGTAGGCGTATATACCGTAAATTTATGGAAATAGGCGTGGAATCTACGAATAATATATAGAATTATACCTTAATATGTTCCAAACGAACATAATTTATACAAAAAATTTACTGTTATCAATCGATACGAAACACAGTATCAAAAGACATTGGTTCGTGATATTTACTATCTCAAGATAAGAATTTCTATTTCTGTTTCGACAAACAACATCGTATTGTGCAAATAATTATTCGTCGCTTCTTTTTGCCATAACAAAACTACAATTAAATGCAAATATATATTCTTTTTCTTTTTTCAATAAAATTTTCTTATAAATTCTTGTCTTTCTTTCTTTTTATACAGAAGTTTTAAAAGAAAATCAGTCTTTAACAATAATTCATTTATATTGTTCTATTTACACTGAACACAACACGATCGTAGAAAAAATGTTTCACCGACATCTCACACATATTTTCGATTTTGTGTTTCTTTTTATACACGTTTCTCTAACTTATATTTCAGTAATGTGTACGTTCCAATATCCAGTGCGATATATAGAGCGACCAATACAATCAAACAGAACCAATAGTTAGCTTGCTTCATGTCTACAGCGTTTAACAACGTCTCCGGTATAGCAAAATGGCAATAGACGTCTGAACAAGAAAGCTTTGGTCTATCATACCTGAAATCACAGAAGAATATTATGTTAACAATTATGTGAAAGGAACAAATTTTATAAAATAAATTTTATGCTGTACACTTTACCCATAAATGGCGATCATTACACCCTCGAAACCATATTTAAGAAACGATAAATGGAATAACCATCGTAAGTACGGATGAGCGTCCCTGAATTGAACGAAAAATCCACTGAATATCAAAAATGGAAGAATCATGAGTGGTCCAAAGATCATACCGTGCTGAAACAAATAATAAAATAAGAATGCAATATATGGTAAATATTTTTAAAAATATACGTTCATACAAACCTGTACTTTCATTCCTGTTCCAACTAAAAGGCCAAACGTTTGAGCAACCATACTGACGGCAAAACACATCAGCGTGTAGAGACAAAATCGTTGAAGTTCTAATAATTGATCACTCATATAATATACAATGAGAATATACAAAGAAATGGCTGTGAATTGAATGGGAATGTCAGCTAACTTGTTAGCAAGGTAAAAAGAGTGTAACTTGTACCAGCGATTGAAATGCTCCCGCATGGTGATTGGTAACTCCGAGGGAACTGTGATGTAATAACAATTTTTATTGATTAACATAAACAATTTTTATTCAAGAAAACAAGGTAAAATGTTTTCGGCTTACATGTTGTTACTGTTGCGCTGAAGGCACTGAACATAAGAAACATTATATTGAAAAACAGAAGATTGAAGTTATCCAACACGTAGACAGCATCTTGGCCTATTTTGAAATAGATCACGCCAACGATCAAGGCAATTACAAAATGCATTGAAAGTCGTGTAAATGTTAATACCTGTGAAAAGGACAGGAGGCAATTTGAAAGTTTTCTTACTTTGTTAAGAAAAAATATATGTAAGAAATTGTGGTCAATCTATCGAAATGTGACGCTCTCTCCGATTTTGATATTTTTGAAATATGTTGTAAAATTCAACACTCGTCCTTAGTTTCCCAGTTAGACGCAACAGTACCCCGCCGTTCGCTATTACTTTTCAAACTAGGTTGGGTTAATAGTAATCTCAATTTGCGAATCCCCTTATCGGTATTAATGTAAAGTGTAAACAATACTGGTCAACCGCCTCATGCGACGGTCGGATTGACGCATATTACTACTAACCCAAATCAGCTTGAAAATTAAGGCCGAGCGGCAGGGTATTTTTGCGTATAACTCTAAAACTAACGCTTATCGCCAGTTATACGAATAGGAAAAAATTGTTCAAAATGTTGAATTTTACAATATATTTTAAAATCATCGAAATCGAAAAAGGCATCACACTTCGATAAGTTCATCGAAATTATATATGAAAAATATTTGAAAAAGTTAATATTTCTTTGATGTTTAAATTTCTATATAATTTTATTATAAATATATTCATTGAAATTGGTAGAAGTATCTGAAATATCATACTTTAACCAAGGTCAATTACTTCTGCGGTTATATCACTAATGTTATTTATTACATGTTTTCCAAGTGTCAGATTTCTCTAGAAATGTTACGAACTTTGTATCTTCATATTCATTTCTATTTCTCCGAGTTATTCAGTGAAATTTACTAAAAAATTTTTTTAACATTTTAGTATCAATTTTCAAATTTAGTCGAGACATTCTAATCAAATTATACTATTAAATTCAGCTCATACAATCGAATTTAAGAAAGGTAATATTACAAAGAACTCTTTCACAGCTCTTATCATTTAATAGACGTTGATTCAGTAATCAATGATCTCACAGATGGGACTCGCTTTATTATTATTGTACATTTTCGCGTTCTAAATATGAAGACATCTATATATAAAAGATACGGGCCAGTCGCATATCTATTTTTATTCTTACGCGACTAGTCTGTACACGTGTCACAAGTACAACAAATAGAGAAGACTAACAAATCCAAATGAATCTATTAATACTATTGTGTTGGCTCTTCTTACAACTAGCGAGTAATTTTACAATTGGCGGCTGAGTTATACTATAACTTTCTTCTACGCTTTGTCTGTTACAACGAACCTATTTTGTAAATAATATACAGCGGCTGCAAAAAATATTTGCACATTACATACTAATTAATTAGATTCAGGTATATTAATTTTCGTATCATTTAGTAGTACTTTCATAAGATTACAAAAAGTACCGTATAATTGAAATGTAGCACCTGATAGAAAAATACTTTATTGGAAAATATAAACAAGTGCAAATATTTTTTTATTTACATTGTATTTACATTTTAGATAAATTTTTCATTCCAAGATCGAATTATTCATTACCTTATCTCTCGAGAGTCTGATAGCGTTTCTTTTAAGTAAAATGAACAGCTGTTTCCAGAAGCCAATGGCACACCCAGCACCAGCTTTATGTTTACCATAAACGTGCTGTATCTCCATCGGAGACCGTTGTCGAAGTGCTTGGAACGAAGCTGTCACATTCAAAGCGATCACTTCCTCTTGGTGATTGACGTTGGTTACATTACTGATTGACCTCCATGCATTATTTTTTCCATTCTCGATGGCATTCACCATCTGCGGCAGATATCTGCCGTAATCTCCATTGCAGATTTCCATCACTATAAAAAGAAAGACTTTTTCTCAAACATCATTTAAACTTGGTTACCCTTAACTTTTTAAACTGATTTGAAGAAGCGAATAAGAAATGTTAGTGGATATTTTAATAAAATTTTCTTGCTAATTCACGAATGTTTTGAGTGATACTTATGATACGAATGATTAAAGGCGCTTTGTGTCTTGTACATCAAATGTCTTGTACATCACGACAATTTTACATAATAAAATAGGCAAGGAGCAATAGTTCACGTTTCCATAAATCATATACCCTCTTTTTCTTTCTTAAATGTGTATGCAAAACGGTCGTGCAATATCTCTTTTGGTGATTCTTTATTCAGAGATAT